>NC_077237.1:22007843-22319450 GCF_947179165.1 Solanum dulcamara | reverse complement strand
TTACAATATGTTATCAGCATGAGGCTCTGGCTATTTTTTTTCAAGGTAACAAAAAGTGGTAAGAGTTTTATTTAATTTTATTTTCATAAAATGAAAAATATTTCAAAACTTGAATTTGTGGCTTTGGACATTTCTGGAAAAGGCTACTCCTCATGGGCACTAGATGCCGAAATTCATCTAGAATCGATGGGTCTGGCAGACACCCTCAAAGATGATAACACGGCATTTAGTCAAGACCGTGCAAAAGCTATGATTTTCCTCCGCCACCATCTTGACGAGGGGCTCAAATTACAATATCTTACATTAAAGGATCCCCTGAAATTGTGGAAAAATTTAAAAGAAATATATGACCACCTGAAGTTGGTCATGCTTCCAAAAGTACATCATGATTGATTAAATCTGAGACTAATGGACTTCAAAAATATAACTGAATATAATTCTGCCTTATTTAGAATTATATCTCAGTTAAATTTATGCGGAGACGAAATTACTGAGCAAGATAAACTCAAAAAAATATACTTCATATTTCCCCCGCGAATATGCTCCTGCAGCAGCAATATCGCGAAATTTTTTTTACAAAATATTCTAAATTACTCTCTCACCTTCTTATTGATGAAAGACAATGAATTATTAATGAAAAATTATGATAGTCGGCCTGTTGGTTCTTTGCCACTCCCAGAAGTGAATCAGACAAATTATAACCAACAAGAAAGAGGTCATGGCCCCAGTCGTGGCCGTGGTCATGAGCGAAAAAGAAATTATAATCATGATACTCAGCTAGCACCGAAAAATGATCAGCAATATAAAAGGCAAGGTAAAAAGCCAAAAGCTTTACCGAAGAAAAATTCAGAAAGTGTATGTCATAGATGTGAAGGTGTGGGGCACTGATCGCGGACTTGTTGGTCTTCAAAACGCTTGATTCAGCTATATCAGGCATCTTTGAAAAGGGCGAAAAATAATTCAGAGACAAATTTTATATCTGAAGATAATATTGAGCCCATGCATTGGGATGTAGCTGATTTTTTTAATTTTCCAGACGAAAATATGAATATTGATAGAACTAATAATATGTAAAAAAAAAATTATCTTTATTAAATATGATGTTTGTATTTTCCTAGTCAATGTAAATAAATAAAATTTGTGTAATGTACCATGTGTTAATACTTATTTTATTTATTATTGAAGAAAATATAGAAATGCCTCAAATTTTATTTGGATCAATGACTAATCGCGAGAATATTTGTATAATTGATAGTAGAACAACTCATGCTATTTTTAAAGACGAGAAATATTTTTCCAATTTGCTTAGAAGAAAAGCTAATGTTAATACAATATGTGGTAATTCAAAAATGATAGAAGGCTCCGAAAGAGCTACTATAATTCTGCCTAAGGGGACAAAAATTATTATAGAAGATGCACTATTCTCTTCTAAATCCCCAAAAAAGTTGTTAAGTTTTAAAGATATTCGCAGAAATGGATATCATATTGAGACACTAAATAAAATAAATAATGAATATTTTGGTATAACCAAGAGTGTATCAGGCCAGAGATACGTTTTGGAAAAATTACCAACTTTGTCGTCTGACTTATATTATGCAAAAAATAGTGCAATTGAAGCACACATATGATCGTAAACCAGAAGTTTACTGATCCAAATACATTTGTGCTATGGCATGATCGAATAGGTCATCCTGGATCAATAATGATGAGATGAATTCTTAAAACTTCAACTGGACATCCGTTAAAGAACCAGAAGATTCTTACAAATGATGAATTTTCATGTGTTGCTTGTTATTAAGGCAAATTAATTGTCAGACCATTGACCCTGAAGATTGACATCGAATCTCTTGGCTTTTAAGAACGTATACATGGAGATATATGTGGACCTATATGTCACGCCCCGGGAGGGTACCCTAGACGTAACCGGCACCCGAAGGCCATTTCTGACCTCCGAGCGGACCACCTGGTCCAGTCACTCATTCATTCATTCACATTCTCTTAGCGGAACTCAATTAATGAAATACTTTTCATACTATAAGAGCCGAAAGCTAAACATTTACAACCCAACAAGGATAGTAAATTAAGACTCCTCAAGATAACAGTTTAATCCTCCCCACACTCCAGTCTACGAAGCCTCTATTCAAGTCTAAAAGGTGCCAATGACAAGCCCATGGCTACCAACAATCTAAATAAAAGAAGAGACAACAAGACTGTACAAGAAGGACCAATATCCTCCGGGAACTAGAAGGACTTACCGACTGGCTGGAAGTGTATGTGGATCTTCAACGGAGCGCCGGTTGATGATCTCTAGTACATGTCTCTGCACCATGAAACGATGCAGGCCAAATGGCGTCAGTACATGGAATGTACGAGTATGTAAAATGGCCGTATGAAACAACATTAAGAAAACATCAATATCACTCAGGACCTCAACTCATATATGTATACATCACAACTCACTCAATGTCCTAAGTCCAACAAGAATAGTTTAGACAGGACTAACTCATAAGCCACTTAACTCAACTGACTCAGAGAACTAACAAGGCTTAAATGGGAGTTTGTCTTAACCGACAACCATCACCTATGAGCCGTGATAGTACAACAATCCGACGTTGTTGCCACGTCCGTCCATACCTTGCCAGGGTATGAACGCCTCTCTAATCATGAGTACCATCGATTAGTCAAGTCCTATCATTTCAGGACAATACAAATGGGAAACATCCGACTTTAACGGTTCGATCCCACGGGAAGCATCCGACTTTAACGGTTCTAATCCCTCGGGAAGCATCCGACTTTAACGGTTCCATCCCTACCTACATTGGCGGCGTAGTTTCTGGGGTTCGAGTATGGACTATACTCTCACCCGCTTCGGTGCTCGATACTCCTCCTATGACTCTATGCTCATAAGACTCCTCAAATCATCTCAAACAAGCCCTCACGGCTAATTTCATGTGGTACAATACCACCTCATCAACTCGGTTCTCATTTGCAATTCAATTGAGGCACAATGACAAGTCTCATTTAGGATCTTGTCCACTTGCCAATTCCTTCCTCATATCAGCTAAATCAAGCCTCCTCTATATGAACATTTATGACATCTCCTCAAGATTTAACACAACTCTATGACTTCAACTCAACCATTCAAATAGAATAGCGCATTTAAGGAAATTGACTTAAACAACATATTCACATGGCTAAAGAGGTCAACAAAACATAACAACAGTTCATCTCCAATCAATTCATACTAATCATGAAGGAATTTAAGGACTTCTTGGCTCAACAACATCAACATATATAGCATTATATAAATAGGAGACAAAGTTCATATAGACATACACCATACCAAGAACTCTATTTTTCATGAATATCTAACCTCAAGCAAGAATAGGGCACATGGGTGAACTTAGCCCATGTTTTGGATAGCCTTACATACCTTGTTTGAAGACTTTGAAGAAATCTTGATGTTGGGTCTTCAATAGGGGACTCAAGTCTTGAAGCTCTTGGACTCTTTTTGTTGGAAATGGAGAAGATGAAGAAGAGAGAGAGAGAAGCTCCTAGGGCTTTTTAGAGAGAGAGTGGGGGCTGCCAAATGGGTTCCCAAAAGACCAAGGGTTACATATATATAATTTGGGTAAGTTCCCAAATTGCCCCTCCTCAAAAGTTCTGAAAATAGGCTAAAACGCCCTTGGCGCGATAGTGGCGCGTCGCGCCCTTACAGCGCCAAGGCCAATCACGCCTAAAACCTGCACAAATTTTAGTGGCGCGTCGCGCCAGGGACCAAACTACTGAGGCATGTTTCTGGCGCGATAGTGGCGCGTGCGCCCTTACAGCGCCAAGCACATACTTCGAAATAAATACGATGGGCCCCACACGTATACAAAAAAGGCCCGAATCTTAGGGAAACTTTTGAGGGGTGTCACACTATATATCCACCTAGTGGATTATTTAGATATTTTAGATATTTTATGATCCTAATAGATGCATCATCTAGATGGTCTCATGTGTGCCTGTTATCATCTCACAACATGGCGTTTGCGAAGTTGTTAGCACAAATAATCAGACTAAGGGCGCAATTTCCAGATTATCCAATTAAGGTCATTCGCCTTGATAATGCTGGAGAATTTACATCCCAAGCTTTTAATGATTATTGCTTATCAATTGGGATAAAAATTGAACATCCTGTTGCTCATGTTCATACTCAAAATGGCCTTGCAGAGTCATTTATAAAGAGCCTATAATTGATAGCAAGACCTCTACTAATGAAAATAAAATTATCAATTACTGTTTGGGGTCATGTTATCTTAGATGGAGCAGCACTTGTACGTCTCAGACCGACACATTATAATAAATATTCTCCGTCACAATTAGTATTTGGTCATGAGCCAAATATAGCCCATCTATGCATTTTTGGTTGTGTAGTATATGTGCCTGTAGCACCACCACAACGTACAAAGATGGGCCCTCAATAAAGGTTGGGCTTCTATGTTGGGTTTGACTCACCCTCCATAATTTGATACCTTGAACCGTTGACTAGAGACTTATTCACTACTCGATTTGCAGATTGTCGGTTTGATGAAACAATTTTCCCACCATTAGGGGGAGAGAAATAGGAACCCAAAAAAGAAATTGCATGGAAAGTTTCATCTCTATCTCATTTTGATCCACGTACCTGCACATGTGAGCAGGAGGTCCAGAAGATCATCCACTTGCAGAAAATAGCAAATCAAATGGTAGATGCATTTACTGATTTAAAATGGATAACTAAGTCACATATCCCTGCAGTAAATGTGTCTATTCGGATTGATGTCCCAAAAGGACCATCTACAAGTATCATAGCTTTTGAATCCCAAACACGCCAAAAGCGTGGTAGACCATTGGGTTCAAAGGATAAAAATCCTAGAAAGAGAAGCGTGAGAAATAATAAAAATGATACTACACAAGAACCTCCTGAAGAAGGTCAAAATTTGAGTAATCATGATATTGCTGAAGAAATCAATAAATCCGAGACTCAAGTGAATGAAGAACTTTCAATAAGTTCTATCGGTGATGAGATAAATTTAGATCGATCGAAAATTATGGTGGAGAATGTTTTTGCATATAATGTTGCAATTAACCTCATGCAAGATAGTGAAAGTCTTGAGCCTAAATCCGTCGAAAAATATTGATGTAGATGTGATTGGCTAGAATGGCAAAAGGCAATTCAATTAGAATTAGACTTACTTGCTAAACATGAGGTTTTTGGACCTGTAGTCCAAACCCCTGAAGGTATAAAACCAGTTGGCTACAAATGGATTGTTGTGCGAAAACGAAATGAGAGAAATGAAATTGTAAGATACAAGGCACGCCTTATTGCACAAGGATTCTCTCAAAGACCCGGAGTCAATTATGAAAAAACATATTCACCTGTTATGGATGGAATAACTTTTCGATATCTCATCAGTTTAGCTGTACATAAAAATCTTGAAACACATCTAATAGATGTAGTTACAGCTTACCTTTATGTTCACTTGATAATGACATTTACATGAAAATTCCAAAAGAATTAAAATTGTCTGAAGCATGTAAAAAGTCTCGAGAAATGTATTCAATAAAACTGCAAAGATCATTATATGATCTGAAATAATCAGGGCACATGTGGTATAATCACCTAAGTGAATACTTAATAAATGAAGGTTATATTAATGATGTTATTTGTCCATGTATTTTTATTAAGAAAACGGAATCAGAGTTTGCTATACTCGCCATTTATGTTGATGACATAAATCTCATTGGAACCCCTAAAGAGGTCCAAAAGACGATTGAGTATCTAAAGAAAGAATTTGAGATGAAAGACCTTGAAAAGATAAAACTTTGTCTAGGTCTGCAAATTGAACATTTAATATACGGGGTTTTTGTCCACCAATCTGCCTACACTGAGAAAATCTTAAAAAGATTTTACATGGATAAAGCACATCTATTAAGTACTCCAATGGTTGTTCGATCACTTGAAGTGGAAAAAGATCCATTTCAATCTCCAAAAGAGGATGAAGAAATTCTTGGTCCTGAAGTACCATATCTCAGTGCTATTGGTGCACTTATGTACCTTGCTAACGCAACCAGGCCTGATATAACATTCTCTGTTAATTTGTTGGCAAGGTATAATTCATCCCCAATACGAAGGCATTGGAATGGTATCAAACATATTTTGCGATACCTGAAGGATACTATTGATATGGGTTTGTTTTATACTAACAAAGGTTGCGCAGACCTTATTGGTTATGCAGATGCAGGTTATTTATCAGACCCACATAAAGCTCGATCTCAGACAAGCTATCTGTTTACATATGGAGGAACTGCTATATCATGGTGATCTACAAAGCAGTCCATTGTTGCTACTTCTTCAAATCATGCTGAAATAATAGCAATTCATGAAGCAAGTAGAAAATGTGTGTGGTTGAGATCGATGATACAGTTCATTAAAGAAAGATGTGGCCTAGAAAATGATGTCAAAGTACCCATAGTTATATTCGAAGACAATGTCGCGTGCATAACTCAATTAAAAGGTGGCTTCATAAAAGGAGACAGAACGAAACATATTTCACCAAAATTATTCTTCACACATGATCTTCAGAAGAATGGTGATATTGATGTATAACAAGTTCGTTCAAGTGATAATCTTGCAGATTTATTCACAAAGGCATTACCAATATCAACTTTTGAGAAGCTCAGATATAAGGTTGGAATGCGTCGTCTCCAAAATATCAAATGAAATTTTCATTAGGGGGAGTAAAATACGCGCTGCACTCTTTTTCCCTTAACCAAGGTTTTGTCCCACTGGGTTTTCCTAGTAAGGTTTTTAATGAGGCAACACTCAAGGCGTATTACCAGATATGTGTACTCTTTTCCCTTCACTAGGTTTTTTTTCCCACTGGATTTTTCCTAGTAAGGTTTTAATGAGACACAATATCTATGGATGTCCAGAATAACTTTGTATATTATTTCTTGTAAAGTGTTTTTTTTAAGATACATTACACGTGGACATCTAAGGGGGTGTTAGAAAGTTAATGGTGTATGGTTGTCCATCACTAGTGAGTTATTTATTCACGCGGGGCCTACTGAAAGTGGGAAACCCACTTGTGTTTTGCCATTCTGTGGCAATCAAAATATAGAGAGAAAGAAAACAATTTTACACGGCAATACATTTGCTCTCTTTGCACAATACCTTTTTTTCCTTTGTTCTCTCTTATTCTCTCCACTTTATATTGCTAAATCTTATTTATTTTATAATAAATGTCTCATTATAATCATTTATATCCCCTTAACAGGACGTTTCAGTACAACGTGTGCTCGAATATTTTGAACAAGTATTAGCAGATAAAGATTTATGAGTTGAACAAGATCTTACTAACAACGTCTTGATAAGTACAAAATTCTTTATAAGATATATTTACATATTTAATGTATCATTCTAACCAATCATATATTTTTTAGGAGGTTCTGGTCAGGAAGTGCCCAAATCATCTGAACAGGAATCATTGGACGAATATGTATCGGTGGAACAAATTGATATCAACAAAGTATTGGTAAGGACTCAAAACTTTGATCTCCAAATTTAATTTGTCATTCTAATCATCATGTCTACTTTTCAGAATGATGCTACTCCTTAAGTAGTAATTCCATCTAAAGAAGTATCACCTGATAAAGATGTTGCTGATGCAAAGCATAGTAATATCCTTCAATTAATTGCTCCTCCAACAATGATTGATACATCGGTAATCATCTATATCGATCTACTTCTTATTTAACAGCACTTCATTAAACATAATTCTTATTTAAAATAAATATTAAACTTGACTCACATCATGTAGGATTCTACCACATCAGCGTCAATTTCTTCCGATACTGAAGTTGTAGATGATGTTCTTTTATCCGGGCTCCGTCTCCCCGTTGCTGCTATGCTATTGACTGTTGTCATTCCTCTCGAATTATCCTAAAAAGATTATTTTGCACGCTGATACTAAGACCCCTGTCCCACGCACCAGATTTCCGTCAAAGATTTTAAAGTTACCATATTTGGCTTCGTTTAGTTTCAATGAGCATGGTAAAGAGAGACTTGATTCCGATATCTATCAAAGCTTTCCATTTAAATATTTTGGCATTTGCTATCAACCTCTATCAGATCTGTTGGATCAGTACTCTCAATGGATCGCAAAAGGTCTCCTAAAAACACATGCAAACAAGTAAGTTTTGTATACATATATTTTAAAAAATGATTAGTTCAGGTTCTTATTTTACGTTTTATTCACTATTAATGATAAATCAGAAAATCAAAGGAGGATCATTACAGAGCAAAGTCATCATCTCTTGGTTTTGAAATGATGGACTTTGTTGTTGTATCTATCAAGGAAAAAATGGTTTTATGTCATGTCGCAACTTAAGAAATGCTGGACTGATGAAGTATAGCTGAAAATCTCATGGTTTGGTTATTTCAAATACATAATTAGTTATGTATCAAATACATAACTAATCATGTATCACATAGAATTCTTATATGTGTCTTTGCTCTGAGTTTTCTATACAAAAAATTTTAACTTTGATTTTGATTTTTTCTGATTCATTGTGCAGCAAATTGATGTGGTTTTCTACTATTTCCTGAAAAAATTCAAATCTAAAATTTCTAATCAATACAGATACACAACAATCAATTGCCTGTTTAAAATTTATATCAACACTGCACGTGCGAGGTATTATTAAGGTGCTGCTAATGAAAATCTTGATACGCAGGAAGACATGGCGATTGTGGCGTCTGTATCTAAGAGAGAGTCTTCTCTTACAAACATTATCGAAGGATTTTCCATCCCGCCAGATTTACCGTGGCATCTAGTTGATGATGTATACATCCCTGTAAACTGTTGGGTTCTTACTGTGGTTACTATGAAACGTCGCCTAATTCTTGTATATGATTCATCATTAGGCTTAATAAAAAAAAAAACCGTCGGGCGAGATAAAGAAATTATCCTTAATGCTTCCACTTTACCTGCAAGACAGTCTATTCTACGAACAAACTGAACGAACCGTTTGGTCATCATTAAGTACTTACAAGGATAATAAAAGCGGCAACTTTTTGGGACCAGTGCACCCTTTTAATATTGAGTTTGTACAAGGCGTTCCTCAACAAGAAAGCGATAGCTTGTTAGTCCCGCTTCACTATCTTTTTTATTTTTTATTTTTACATGAATTCATTATTGATTTTGTATATCTTTTTGTTTGCAGCGACTGTGGGTTGTATATAGCTGCATTTGCTGAATTCCTTAGAGATGGAATTTCAATTCCCACTGATGCAATTATTTGAATAACTTAAAATATATCACTCTAACTATTTATTAAGAAAAGATTTTAAAATAATTATTGTTTTTATTCTCTTTGGAGAAGAAAGTACAAGTTCGTCGGTTGTGACCTTCTTGTCCACAATATCCACATCAATTTGTGTTAGATTTTAATTTTTCATCAGAATTTTTTCTCCTACTTTTTCTTGGTCTTTCAGGCATTCTTTTGAATCTAGGTGGAAATATCATTTCATCTAAAACATTGTCTGGGACCAACCAATCGTCTTTATCTGGCATTAGAATCATTGACACTTCGTATGTGCTTGCTAATGATTCTGGTTTGTAGTAATCAGAGCAATAGGGATGTATATCTGTAATGTTCTTGCTCTTTAAAATAGCAATCGCATGTGAACAAGACATCTCTTCAATTTGAATCCTTCCACAATTACATATTTTTTTCTCAAGGCAAACAATGTATCTTCTTCCGGTTTCATAAACTGAAAAAATAAACTTAGATGATGGAACAACCTTCAAATATAAAGAATACAAATTAGACAGCTATCAGATAGATTACTTTAGATACACAACATTTATGTATAATTATTAATGATATATACCTTCATTCTCAAACATGTAGATGCATTTATAATCAGAATCTATTCAAATCTACGTCCTAATGTGTCTTTTGTATAGGAGGCAATTTTCCTATTCTTGCAGTGCCAAGAACCAAATAAAATTCGGACCTTCTCCAAGAAGCCTAATATAGGCAGTTGACGTGCTTCAACAAGTCTGCCATTGATACATTCATCTATGTTATAAGTCATCATCCTCCCCCTGTTTATGGTTGCATGAAAACTTGACTACTTTTCATACCCAACATCCTCAAGATACTCCTTAATCCTGTGATCAATTTTTTCAAGTTTAGCCATCAATTTTTTAAAATCTTCTTTTCTATACGCCTTTGTCATCGAGTAGAACAGGTCACTTAGGGTGGTTTTGCTCCTCCTAAAGTTTGTACAAACATTCTTTCAAATATGCCATATACATGTATAATGAGGCACATTTGGGAATACAATATTGGCGCTCTTCATGATACTTTCATTTCTATCCGATACAACACACATCTGGTCCCTCTTCCCAAATGCACTTTTGAACTGTTCGAAGAACCATGTCCACGAACAATCATTTTCCGTGTCTATAACTCCATAGGCTAATGGAAATATGTAACCTAGCGATACATCAGTCCATAAAAATGGTAAAACATTGATAAATAAAAATTAAATAATGTATCAATTTATTAGCTTTACAATTATTATTTTTTAACAACACATTAATAAATTTTTAAGTAAAGAACAGTACCCACCCCATCAAGCGTGCTTGCTGATAGAAATGTGTCATTGTATGTTGCACTAAGATATGCACCATCAACAATCACTACCAGTTTGTAGAAATCAAAACCTCTCATAAATTGCCTCAATGATATAAACAAATACATGAATTCATTTTTATCTGATTTATGCATTCCTATATGTTAATTTGGATACACTTTATTCAGCCTGTATATGTATCTGGGCATCTATTTATATCCATCGATCGGTTTACCCCTTATCATCTCCAGCGCACGTTCCTTAGCACACCATGCTTGTTGATAAGAAATATCAATCTCATACACTATTTTGAAATCCTCAATTACATCCTTAGGCATATGAATTTGTTTATGATTCACCAATTTAGGAGTTGTGACAACACTAACAAACCCAACAGTAGCTTGCACCTTGGTTAACATCATACCTCTTAATGGACACGTACGTTCACTATTAAAGTATCTCACTTTGAACACATCTGAATTCTTCCTACAAGATGCCTTCATAGTCCAGCCACAATATTCTGATAAACAAATCAATACATAGTTGCACAATATGTTTTTTCAGTTAATAAATGTACCAGATATATTACTAATAAATATTGTATCATTAGGTACTCAAATATACCAATATTCACCCAATTATCATAATAGATATAATTTTTAATGTACCATGATTTTTTTTCTCATAAATTTTTTATTAATGTATCAATTATCCTGTTAAATAGATACATTATACAAAAATATATGATACACACTCATTCAACTTTGTATCTGATACATCTTATGATACATATCATCTGACACACTTATAAGTCTCACAGACTGGGAATTTATGTGTTTATGATACATTTATTGATACTCAAACATTGTATCTGATACATCTCATTATGATCGATAGAAAAAAAATTCAAACAAACTATCGAATAGTAAATCACTTAGTATCTGATACATTTTGTACTATGAACTCACTATTTTGTTCACAAGATTTTAATGTAACATTATTTTATATCACATTCACATAGTAAAAAAGTTTAGATACATACCTTTTAACATCAGATCTCTTTATCTTGAAATTAAAGTTGTGTTCTACCTTATATTTTGTTATTACATAGATCAATGTATCTTTATTCTTATAGAGTTGCTTCTCTTTCACGTTTATATTATTTGAATCGGTAATGTAATTAGTTATTTTCAACTCAGGAATACAATACGAATCACCAAGTTTTGATTCAACAATAATAAGAGCTTGGGTATCCTTATCTGATCCTACTAAACAAACAATTTCTCCTGATGAACCATCAAAGCATGGAATCTTCTCATTGATTTTGTCAGATGTATCAATGCATAATGGATACATTGAAATTACAGGCTTGCTTCTTTTCACCTCTATATACAGTCGAATTCCCATGTCGTTCCTAATCAGCAATAGAGATGAATTTCCTTCCATAATGTATCTGATTTCAAATTTTTTCCTCATCTCGGTTATCTCCAATTCCGCTGCAATTGTATCTTTAATATTCACATAAGATATTGATTTTGCAATAACTATTCCATCTCTCTTGTATCTTGTGTAACTCACAGCACTTTCCCAGATTCCTGAATTCCTCAACAAAATGGATACATTCATCATGTATCAGATTCAAATTATCTTGTAACGAATTGTAGGTTTGACTTGGGGAGTAGGTAATTTGATTTTTAAATTTTCAAAAGCTATCCTAGAAGCACGAGATTCATATCAATTACAATGCGTGATTTTTGGAAACAAAAATTTAAATTTTTTGTTTCAATTCCTTATTTAACTCAACTGAATTGTAATTAATGTATATGAATTAATGTATCCGGATAACAGAAGGGTGTATCCGGGTGGGCTCTTTTTAAGGGATTTTTTGTCATATTAAAAAGGATAGGGACAAATAGTAATTTACTCCTTAGACTATCTGATTTCTAAAAATTTTACTATTGTAAAAGCTAATGACCAACAAAATAATCTAGGAGTGTCAAATGTGGCCCAAATATTAGTGATATGTCTAACTTTCTTAGATTATTATGGATTGGATACTTTTCATGAATCAAATCCGGGCTTGATGACACTTATCCTTTTCCATCAGACAAGTCAGCCTAAAACCCAATATTTATGAAAATTTAAGCAAAAATAGTTTAAATAGGTACAAAATAAACAAAAGCGGAAGTCTTTCAAACTTAAATACCCCCCAGATTGGTTGTCAAATGTACAAGCCATTAAAATAGAACTGAAATATAAATACAAGTCTCGAGTATGGATTTGGCTCCCAAAGAGAACAAAGCATAAAATACATGAATAAGAGAGTCCGTCAGATATCAATAGCTACCTCTCACAATCTCTTGGAAGCCTCAGATAGTCAAAAAAATGAATACTCATAGCCCGAGCTCAGAACCTACGTAAGTGTAGAAGCAAAAAATGAGTACCAAACAACATGGTATTCAGCAAGCAGACAAAGAAAACCAGATAAATCAAACAGATACTAGAAACTCCTTTCATCCCAGCCGAACCTCCTCAAAATACAATCTGCACAAAAAATCAGCCCAATCTACGCTACACAATTCATATCACAATATAGCTCATCAATACTCATCATCCTTATCAAATAAGTCATATCAGCCTCAAATAAATCAATGCCAGGACACAGAGGTATATACATAATTTCATGATGACAAATAAAATAAAATGCAATGTCATGAATAATGATGCATGTCTTTCCTAATGATACACATCCGCTTTATAATAGACCGAAACCCATGGGGGCCTTACAAGGACCATGTATCTGATTCTATCTTTCTCACAATAATTGACATGTGATCCGTTCCCTATTTCCTCTCAATATATATGATTCCTCCATGGACAAGTCCGCCGTTTCCTATTTTCTCTCATCCTCACAATTCATCATCACAATATAAGCACAACCATGGTGCAAGCAAACATGCATAAATACTCGGTGAGAGGAATACAATGCAAAGAATGCAATGAGAGGAATAACACATTCACGATCACAATATCAATAGTATATCAACATCAACAAGTACATCATATACACCATATAAGTCATCAAGTCTCTATTTCAATACCCCTTTTTATCACGTTTCAAATCAATCGATGAAAAAATATATCCAAGTTAATTTTCATAATCAAAAATGAGAAAATGACAATCTCATCAATTCATAATCACATTTTGGCTACCATAGCATTTCATCAAGTTCGTATCAAGTTCAAGTCAATGAGTTCACAATTCCGATCAACATCATATCACACCTAATTTTGTTCCTAGCCCGATTATTTATTAGCACAATTCACATGACTATAATTGCAACCTTATACCTATTTCACCTTAACAGATATATGAAAGCAAGTTCAAGTAATATACTAGATTTACGGGGTTTTAAAAATTCACTTGCCTCGATATTGCACCCCACTACTTTGGAACTTGAATCTTTCTGTTCATTCAGCTCTCTAATTTGTAAGAATCTAATCAAATATGAATTCTCTATCAAATTATGAAGCTAATGATATCAAAATTGCATTTTTCAGAGGCGGATCCAAAATTAGATCTAAAAGGGGATTGTGGGACCCGCGATGGGACGACTCAGTGAAAAGGTTCTAAATGCATTATAGAGCTTGTATCCTAAAATAGGGCACAAAATAGTTCTCAAAATGGAAGAAATCAGACCAACACATTAAATCACCATTAAAGCTCAAAACTAAGCTAGGGAAGCAATTAAAACTAAGAAAATACCTCAAACGAAGGTTCTCCAACACTTTTCGATTACACCACTGCATTTCCACGGGAAAACCACACAATTTCGAGCTTTGAATCACTCAAAAGGACCTAAATTGATCGGAAATAATTTCTCAAAATTCACCATAATTCCATTTCGAAAATAGAAAGCGACAACAGATAAAGTCGCAAATTTATCTCACATGAAGCTTCCAATCAAGATTCTGAGCTCACCAATGGACTCCCCATGAAATTCTCTTGAAGATAGCCCCTTGAAAGTCAAATTTGGACTTGAAAAACTCAAGAAATTGGGGTCTAAAGGTGAGAGAATAAGCTGAAATCGGGTTTGCTCCAGATTTCAGCTTTTGCTATATTTTAAAATCTCTGAACGGATCCTCAAAATTCGTTAAGAACTCGATAAAAATAAAACAGATATGCTATCTCACTAAATTAAACATTTCAGATGCAATGACACATTCAAAATTATCATATGAGGTCATTTTAATTAAAAAATGGGTCCCACATCCAAGTGTCATTTTAACCTAAATTCCATAATGGGCCTCGACATTAGACCGAAAGCCTCGGGAAGCGAACGAAGGGTTGTTCTAGGTACTAACCGCACTGTCAGAATTTTCAACTGATCGCTTTTTCTAAGAATGTTGAACAAAGTCAACCATAGACTAACTTTCAAAGTCAAAAGCACCAAATCGCTCTAACTCGTATCGATTGCCTCAATACTTATGCCAATAATGCTACTAGCCTAAATTGGCCATTACGGAGCTAATGAAACCTTCAGAATTTGAATTCGAGTTCTCCTTGATCCGTAACTCAAAAAGTTTCAACTAAACCAACTTAGGCCTTTAAAAATACCAAAATAGGCTCGGGACCTCTAAAAGTTCAACCAACACTTCTTCTAGACCAAAAACCATCCTCCGAATTCAACAGAGTTGTCGAAATTCCATTACGAGCATCAGAACTATGAAAGTTGACCAAAGTCAAACCTTGGCTTAAAATTCCTCAAATTCTCAACTCAAGACTTCAAATCTTCGTTACAACTTCAAAACTGATTTCGTAAACTCTTGTAGAATGATTTCTACATTTCGGAGCTTTTGGAATCAACGAACTTCCATTTTGGGGCCCATAGCCTTTGTTGGTCCCAAATACCACTTTTGAACACTTAAATCCTTTTAAACTTTAAAAAACCCATTTTTTTTTTTATAGAATTTCCCAAAACCCATATTTGATACTAATCAAAAATGACACGGGGTAATTATAGGGAGAGGTAAAATCATCTTTTTCTGAAAACTACCAAAAATTACTTTTAGGGTCATTACAATAGTTGATTCAAGAATAATAGTGAAATCCGAAATTTACTCTTTCTAGAGAGTTAATTAAGGGTTTGTTTGGAAAGCCACCTAGTAATTGAAATTGGTGTAGTTATTAGGGTAGTAATTATCATCCTAGTAATTACAATGACTTGTTTGTTTGTCATAATATAATTACAAGTGTACTATTTGGTTGTACAAATGCAATCATAAGGTTATATTAAATTTTAAAAATACAAGTTAATCATTTAAAATTTAAAATATATATTATACAAATAAGGACCTTTATAAATGATATTAAATTAAATATTTAAGATATATATTAATTAATAAACATATGTTCGTAACTAATATTAAAAAATTATTTATATTTTTAAAATTAGTATATTTTAATTAATTTAATCAAAAAAAATAAAAATATAAGATTTTTATGAACATCATGAAATTTATGTTTGACAAAAATGTTAATAATATAAATATAAGGTCATAAATTATTAAAACATTTTAAAAAAATAATCTATCAAGTTTAACTAAAAAATAAATGGTTTGCAATATGAAATATCAAGTCAATACTGCTAAAATAAATGAAATTGAAAATATGACATAAATTAAAAATTCAAAACAAAATTTTTAACATGATACTCTTATATCAAATTTTAACACAGCATACATAAATATAATTTTAAAAAAAGGTAAACGTAAGTCTATAATCTTTTATGAATTATACTTTAATTTAAAAATTAGAATAATATCAAAATTATGCAAATAAAAATAGAATAATAAATAAATAAATATTATAAAAAATTGCATGGAATCACATGAAAAAATAAATGTTGAGAATAAGAAGTAAATGAAATATAAAAAATAAAAAATATATTTTTAGAAAATATTAGAATAATAAAAATATTAAAAAAAATAATAGATATAAAAAGTAAATTAAAATGAAAAATATAAATACAATTAAAAGAAGAATTTTAAAAAGTTTCATGTAACTACATGATGTAATTACACCAATTCCTTACCCTCCCTTGAGAATTAAAGAGTATAATTACATGATGTAAATCACATTGTGGCTTTCCAAACAGACCCTAAATCTACGCTTTAAACTAAAAAGTAAACTAGAACCTTCCAACAAAAGCTGAAAAGAGTTTCTAATACTCTTAGTAAGTGGTCAAGAAATGAGTTTGGGGACATCTTTGCTTCAGTAAAAGAATATGAAGAGCAGGTGAGACAAGCTGAAGAGAAAATAATCAGTGACAATACTGAAGAGAACAGGTCCAAGCTACATCAGATCAATGCTCAGTACATCAGATATCTGAAGATGGAGAAGGCTATCTTAAAGCAGAAAAGTCAACTTCATTGGTTCAAAGATGGAGATGCCAATACCAGCTATTTTCATGCTATTATCAGAGGAAGAAGAAGAAGGTTATTCATCCATCAGATTAGTGATGAACAAGGCAATACTATTCAAGGTGAAGACAATATTGCAAGAGCTGCCACAGCACACTTTGAAAAAATATTCACTGGAGAAGAGAGACTGATCAGGGAAGATGTTCTTAAGTGCATTCCAAGGATGGTTACAGAGGAGCAGAATGAGAGCCTGCAAGCCTTACCTACTATGGATGAGCTGAAGAAAGTTGTATTTTCTATGAGCCCTACATCAGATGCTGGACCAGATGGAATAAATGGGAAATTCTTTCATTCATGCTGGGATATCATCTGTGAAGACCTACTGAGATTAGTTCAGTATTTCTTCAATGGACATGGTATTCCCAAGTTTATTTCTCATGCATGCTTAGCTCTACTTCCTAAGAATGAGCATCCCAACAGCCTATCAGAATACAGGCCTATTTCTCTCAGCAACTTCACTAACAAGATCATTTCTAAGTTGATAAGCATCAGAATTGCTCCTATATTGCCTCAGCTAATCTCAGATAACCAATCTGGATTTGTTAAAGGTAGGAGTATTGCTGAGAACATAATGTTAGCTCAAGAAATCATCCACAATATTAAAAGACCAAAGGCTGGGGATAATGTGGTGATAAAGCTGGATATGGCCAAGGCCTATGATAGGGTCTCTTGGTCATTCATTTGTATGGTCATGAGGAAAATGGGGTTTGGAGAAGTGTTGATTGATATGGTTTGGAGGATTATGTCAAACAATTGGTACTCAGTCATCATTAATGGTGCAAGGCATGGCTTCTTCCACTCTACAAGAGGACTCAAGCAAGGAGACCCCCTATCCCCTACCTTATTCATCATTGGAGCTGAAGTTCTGTCTAGGCTTCTCAACAATCTTCATCACCATCATTTATACACAGGATTCCAGATGGAAAGAAGAGGTCCTCAAGTAAATCGCTTGAGCTTTGCAGATGATGTGATCATTTTCACATCTACCAGCAACTTCTCACTTACACTGATTACCAAAACTCTTAAACTGTATGAAGCTATTTCAGGACAACTTATCAATAAAGATAAGAGTCAAACCATGATGCCACTGAATACTCCCTCTGGTGTGGTGGATAGGGTCAGCATGATCATAGGATACAAATACACTCATGGCCCAATCACTTACCTAGGCTGCCCCCTATATATAGGAAGACAAAGGATCATATACTTCTCTAGTATGGTTTCTAAGGTTCTAAGCAGGATTAGGGGATGGCAGACTAAAATGTTAAGCTATGGAGGTAGAGTCACCTTGGTGAAAACAGTGCTGCAATCCATTCCTATACACCTGCTGTCAGCTATCAGTCCTACCAAGACCACCATGAATCAGATCAAAAGACTAATTGCTGACTTCTTTTGGGGATAGGATATTGAAAGAAGAAAATATCACTGGGCCTCTTGGGATACTCTCAGTTATCCTTATGAGGAGGGTGGTATAGGTGTTAAAAAAATAGAGGATGTGTGCTTATCCTTCCAATACAAACAGTGGTGGAATTTCAGATCAAAGAAGACACTATGGGGGGAATTCCTTAAAGCAAAATACTGCCAAAGGGCTCATCCAGTCATTAAGAAGTGGAACACAGGACAGTCCCTAATGTGGAAGCATATGATGAGCAACAAAAAGGATATAGAACCTCATATACAGTGGTGGATTAAGTCTGGAACAAGCAGCTTTTGGTGGGATGATTGGCTAGGGGTAGGTCCCTTAGCTTACCACAATGAAAGTCTCCCCAGATTGAATAACTCTATTGTATCAGAATTCATGGAAAATGGAGGATGGAATGAAGAGAAAGTAAGAAAACATGCACCCCCTCAGCTGGTGCACAGAATTCTCAGCACTCCCATCAGCTACAATCCAAATATGCAGGATCAAGCTTACTGGAAGCCTAACTCTCATGGTAATTTCACTTGTTCATCAGCCTGGGAGTTGGTAAGGAGGAAAAAGACAAGATCAACCACTAACAGCAACATATGGCACAATAGTATTCCTTTCAAGGCCTCTTTTCTGCTTTGGAGAGCTTTCAGACTTAAACTCCCCACAAATGACAGAATAGTAGCATTTGGACATGCTCCTGCAGCATGCTCCTATTGTTATAGAGCAGGTCTTGATGATATAGAGCATATCTTTGTATCAGGTTACTTTGCACAATACATATGGAAGCACTTCTCAGGGTACTGGGGTCTGCAACACAGCAACATTCATCTAAAAAACCTATTGATGAGGTGGTGGCTAATCAAAACTAACAATGAGCTACATAAGTTAGTAATGCAGGCCACCCCCATTTTTGTGTGTTGGAATCTATGGAAGAATAGATGTGCCTGCAAGTATGGGGGCAAGAAGTCTAATGCAACTAGAGTAATATTCTCAATATCCAAAGATCTATATATGCTAATCTCCACTGTGTATCCATATATTGATTTGCCAAGTAATTGGACAGATTTGGTTACCATGGTTGAAAAAAGCCAACATGAATTGAGAATAACCAAAGTATGCTGGACTAAACCACAGCCTACAATGATCAAGCTAAACACAGATGGGAGTGCCCTTAACAATCCAGGGAAGATAGGGGCAGGGGGCATTCTAAGGGACCATAATGGAGTGTTAATATATGCTTTTGCATCTCCACTAGGTTGTGGTTCTAATAACCAAGCTGAAGTGCAGGCAGCAATTATTGGTATTCAGTGGTGCCTACAACATGGATATAGCAGGGTAGCCCTTGAAGTGGATTCTGAACTTCTAATCAAGTGGCTCAAACAAGAGGCTAAACCTCCATGGAACATTGTTGCTTATACTACTGAATTGCAGGTATTGGTTAGCAAACTGGAGAATTTCCAGTTCAGTCATATCTTTAGGAAAGCTAATTACACTGCAGATTCACTCTCAAAGGAAAGCCAAATGAAAAGCTATACACAACACTACTACAGCTTTCAGCAGCTTCCAAGAGAGACCAAGGGACATTACAAAATGGACAAAGCTGGCATGGCTAGCTTCAGGAGAACCAAGATGAAGAAGATCAATCAACCACATTGAAGGAACTTCTTCATACATTGAGTTATTAACTGATATTAATAATGATAATCAGGTCCATTGAAAAAGGGAGAGTCTCCCTAATTTACTGCTCTAATAGGATAATCTCCTTACCAATAGATTTAGGATTTAGCAGGATGGTACAGGGCAGCAGGTGCAGGGTGTGGAGTAGCATGTGGACTTGTCCAATGCCCCCCAAACTTTGCAGGATGTTAGAATATATTATTTTGACAAGTCCCAAGAAGTTTCAGCCCAAACGGATAATTGGAGGCGTTAGGCGAGCGACATGGAAACATTCAGCTGCCTTAAGCCTAAAGAGAGGGTCTTTAGTAATTTGGACCCTCCAACTTGGGAAAAAAGTCTTCAAACTTTGCAGGACTGAAGGAGAGGATATATATGCTAACTCCATAAAGTTTCAACTCAAATGGATAATTGGAGATGTTAGTCGAGCGACTTGGAAAATGATAACACTCTCCAAAGCTCTTACTGAGGTCCCTTCTTTATTGCTAGTCTGTGTATATTATGTTTTGTTTGGGCTTGTTTGCTGTATTATTGCAGGTGTCTGGAGTAATATATTAGCATTCCTCAACAACAAATACATAGACAAGAGCACAAAAACAACTTCCAAACACCCTGCAACCTCTAAGCTTCAGCAGGGCAGCAGGTGCAGGGTGAGGAGTAACATGTGGACCTGTCCAATGGCCCCCAATCTTTGCAGGATGGTAGAATATAATATTTTGACAAGTCCCAAGAAGTTTCATCCCAAACGAATAATCGGAGGCGTTAGGCGAGCGACATGGAAACATTCAGCTGCCTTAAGCATAAAGAGAGGGTCTTTAGTAATTTGGATCCTCCAACTTGGGAAACAAGCCTTCACATTTTGCAGGACTAAAGGAGAGGATATATATACTACCTTCATAAAGTTTCAGCTCAAACGGAGAATTGGAAACGTTAGTCGAGCGACTTGGAAAATGATAACAGTCTCCAAGGCTCTTAATGAGGTCCTTTCTCTATTGCTAGTCTGTGTATATTATGTCTTGTTTGGGTTTGTTTGCTGTATTACTGTAGGTGTTTGGAGTGATATAGCAGCACTCTTCAACAACAAATACATAGAGAAGAGCACAAATACATCCTCCAAACCCCCTGCAGCCTCTAAGCCTCAGCAGGGCAGCAGGTGCAGGGTGAGGGGTATCATGTGGGCCTGTCCAAAGGCTCCCAAAATTTGCAGGATTGTAGCTTATGTTTTTTTGACAAGTCCCAAGAAATTTCAGCCAAAACGGACAATTAGAAACGTTAGGCGAGCGAGCTTGAAACAATCAGCTGTCTTAAAATTAAAAAGGAAGAATTTTGCTAAATTGAAGCTCCATCTTGGGAAACAAGCCTTCAAACTTTGCATGGATAAAGGAGAGAATATATATGCAAACTTCAGAAAGTTCCAGCTCAAACGGATAAGAGGAGACGTTAGTCGAGCGACATGGAAAATGCTAACAGGCTCCAAAACTCTCTTTGAGATCCTTTCTCTTCTATTAACCTGTACAAGTCCTTGCTTGTCTTTGGTTATTTGCTGTGTAATTGCAGGTTGTTGGAGATATACACCAACATGCTCTAACAACAAATACATGGAGGACAACACTGCTACAGGACTTTCCATGACTGAAACAAAAGGAGTGTGCAGAAATGGAGCCCCCTATTGTTTTTGGTACTTGTTTGGTTGTATGTATTCCTTTGTTTGTTTTTGTTTAGGTGCAATAACTAATGGGGAGCCACACACAAGCAACTTGAACCAGATCACAAGAGAGGATCCTCTGTTCTGTGAAGCATGCTCCAACACAAAATTGGAGCTGCACACAAACCTTCAGCAGTTTCTCCACTCCATCCATGAACTCTCTAAAAGCTCAACACTTGCAGCAGCCCATTGTGCAACCCCTGTCCTGCTGGCTCCTGGTTGTTGTGTAGCTGCAGGTACATCAACAACTGGAGAGCTATTCCATCAGAAATTGGAGAGCTATTCCAAGAAGTCTAACCACCTCAAAACAAAGACCAACAAGCAGCCTAGGGAACCTGCAGCCATCACTAAGAGGCCTACACAAGGACTGTGCAGAGCAGCAACTTCCTTCTGGATTTTGTGGTTGTTTGGTTGTTTGTATTTGGCTGTTAGTTTTTGCTTAGGGACATCAAAAACTGGGGAGCTATTCCATCAGAAATTGGAGTTGATCACCAGGAATTCACAGACACAATCCCATAACATCCAATCCAGTATTTGGCTTTGTTCTTCTCCATCTTTTTGGACATGGCCTTTGTCCACTTATGCAGGCCCTCTTTGGAACTGCTATGAGGGATGCAATGTCCTGGGGCTTCTATGGAGCAACACACTCAGCTGGTCAACCACACTCTCTATTATCAACACTCCCCAGCAACAACTCCACCAACCTGCAGCAGACAAGGAACAAATACAAGCTAATAGTACTACTATTGGTTACAGCAGCATGCAGATTTCTTGGGTTGTGTGGTTTGTTGGTTTTGATTGTCTGTGCAGGTACTCCAAGAATTTGAACCTGATCACAACAAAGGACATCCCTTCTTGTGTAACTGACACCAACAAGCAACCTAATCACAAAGGAAGCAACAAGAAGATGCACACTTGCTTGAGATCTTTTCTATTAACCTCAGCTCCTTTCTTGCTGGTTCTTGTTTGTTGTGTGGATGCAGATGTCAGGATGGAATCATCAACATGTCTTCCCAACACCTACATAGAACACATCACAGCTACAACTACCAAAACAAATACCAAAACAATTACTAAGAGGCCTCCACAAGGACTATGCAGAAATGCAACTTCCTTCTGGTTTTTGTGTTTGTTTGGCTGTTTGTCTTTGGCTGATTGTTTTTTCTTAGGGACATCCACACTCTCTAACATCAACACACCACAGCAAACACTCTACCAACTGGCAGCACACAAGGAACATGGGTACAGCAGCCTGCAGATCCCCTTGGTTGTGAGGTGCAGTCATTTTGATTTATGCAGGTATCCCAGCTGCAGCTTCCTCCTTGAAGCTGCATTGAGCCCCAAGAGCAGTCACCCCAGCAACAACTCCATCCACCTGCAGCAGACAAGAAACATATACAAGTTTGTTTGTTTTGTTTTTCTGTACAGGTACTCCAAGAAGTCTAACCACCTCATAACAAAGACCAACAAGCAGCCTAGGGAGACTGCAGCCATCAGAACCTGCAGATTGGCAGCCTTGGGTTTGTTGTTTTTGTTGTTGTTTGTCTGTGCAGGTGCAGATCCTCATAATTGTAAACAACTGGATACTAAAGCATGGATCACCTCTCCATACATATCCGATGCATTCCATCAACATCTGCAACAGCTACACCAACTAGAAGCAGACAAGGAACAAATACAAGCTAATAGTACTAGCTACAGCAGCTTGCACATCTCTTTGGTTGTATGTTTTGTGGGTGTTTGGCTGTGCAGGTACAAGCTGAACCACTTCAAAGCAAGGACCAACAAGCAGCCTAACTACAATGGCAGCAGCAAGGAGTTTATGCAACAGAACTCTTGGAATTGTTCTTATAATTGTGTGCTTGCTTGTTTGTTTGCTTTTTTGTTTGCTTATTTGTTTATGCAGGTTATTGGAGATACAGGCAACAGTGGAACCCAGAAGGAACTCCAACACCCTCAGAGACAACATCCAAGAACCAACAACAATATCATGAGTAGCTGTAGAATGTTACACCTCCATCAACTCCATATACATACTGTGGAAACACAACACCAAACAACTACTCAGCCACACACCAAACAACAACTCAACCACAGAGCTGAAGCTGAAAGTGCAGAATTGAAAGATGAAGTTCAACAGCATCAGCAACAACAGAGTCCAAAACCAACACACCCACGTACAGCATCCTCCAGACTTGGTTGCTTGTGCATGTTTCTGGTTTTGTCTGTCTGTGCAGGTGCAAGTCTGCAGCAACCATACATTTGGACCACCATGCAGGTGTTCGAATACAGCTACACTTTCTTCCACAACAAATCAAAGGCTGTTGGCTACTATAGTTCCATATATTTCCTATCCTTTCAGCCTCCTTAGCTGGTAATCATGATACTGATACAAAGGCATATTTCACCTGGATTTTCTTGGTACGACAAGACTAAAAAGAGCAAAGATGAAAAGAATTTCCCATCCCATGCGAGATAGAAGTTTCGTATACTTGTTCTTCTTCAATGTAGCTATGTCTGGTACGTAGCATAGTTGGAATAGGACTAGTGTAGGTTACTTTTCTTTTTTCTCATGGAAGGGGAGAGTCTCCCTCATTTATGCTTTCATAGTTGAATTGTACCGGGAGGAGTCCTCTCACAGGTTTACTGCTTTCTAGTTATAGTTAGTCTCTTTTTGTATCGGGGATGAGTTAGCCGACCTTAATAGGTTAGCCGACTTATGAACCACCATAAGATCGGAGGTAAGGTTTATGTCCCCCTCCTTGTATTTTTATTTTGATTATTTATATTAAGGCTTGGGGGTGTTGCTTAACCCCTGACTGTGCACGAGAGGTGGGAGCCTCGTGTAGGGTCTGTTCCCATAAAAATAAAAAAAAAATAAAAAATAAAAAAAAACTAGTACTATGTGCGGTATAAAGGTGATTTTATGTAGCTATCCACACAATCTTTTTGAGTTCTAGAACCCCTTCTTCCTAAAAGACCTTCTCTTAGCCTTGAAATGAAATTTATGATTTGTGGAGATGGGTGATACGATTATTGAGGCAATCAGATGCATTTCGGTGAATAATCTAAAATTTGAAGTTGGAAAGTTGGAATTTGATCAAAATCAACAATTTAGGTAAACAAGCATGAAATTGAGTTTGGACGGTTCCATTAGGTCCAGATGATGATTTAGTCGGATAGTTTGCATGGGTCCCTATAGGCTCGAGAGTGATTTGAACACTTGAGTTAATTTCTAGTTGAATTTAAGAATGACAGTTGCCCGTGATCAACTTTTTGACCGAAGAAACTTGGATTAATGATTTAATGGATTGTTTGGTAGAGTGTATTAGAAGAAATAATGCATGTATTAGCTTTGCGTATTAGTAGTACCTTGTTTGGTACATTTTCAGCTTATGTGTAACTAATTCACTCTATTGTGTATTGAGGGGCCATTTGCTTACTGGTTAGAGTTATTCAGGTATTAGTTATGTAGGGTTTAGTTATGCAACTATTAGTTATGTAGGGTTTAGTTATATAGGTATTAGTTATGCATAGTTTAAAAAAATTAATGACCTAATTCTTATTTCTTAATTTCAAAATGTTTAGTGAGCTAATATTTATTATACTCATTAAAATAAATAATTGTCTAAATAACATATTAAATTTAAATAAATACCAATAGCTAAAACTAGAGTAAATAACAAATAACTAAAAGCAATTAAGTAAATTGTATTGAATATGATTAAGCAATCAAGACAAAAAAGACGTAATTGTGTAATTTTTTATTTTAATACATGTATAACTAATACACACGTAACTTATTCCACCTTCTATATCGCATAACTTATACATAGATTCCCTCATAAGTTATGTAAGTTTTATTGTGTAGGATTACAAAAAGCGCAACCAAACATTGTTTAAAAGTAATACATGAATAACTTTTATCCTATTTGCAAACCAAACATGATATAAAATTAATACATGAATATGTTCATCCCATAATCAAACGGCCCCTGAGTGTATTTCTAATACATAAAAATTCATGGTATTAGTAATGCAAGGGGACTTAATGCATGCATTAACATGGTTAAAGACCCAATTGTCCCTCAAAATCTTTTTAACATCTCTTCCACCATATTTATGGAGGGTATCTTTGTAAATAAATATTTTTTAAAGAGCATCTAATAGAATGATCGAATATGATATACATTATAAGTCTTCAAATAATAATAAATACTGGAAATAAAAGCTAGAAATAATGGCGGTCTAAATCCAAAGACCTCACCACTAATCTGAATGATAAAATATCTGCAAGTGAAGAGGATCAACTGCCACGCGAAATACCCTGATTAGGATCTGCATCAAAAAGGGGACACAGAAGTAGGGGTGAGTACAATCCACATATACTGAGTAGGGGTGAGTACAATCCACATATACTGAGTAGGGGTGAGTACAATCCACATGTACTCATCGCGATCGCGTGCCCTCCCTCGCTATCGCGAGGAACAACGAACTCACACTTCGCGATTGCGTGATCTTAGGTCGCGATTGCGAAGAGCAACATAACCTGCACCAAAAACAGAATCTACAACTGAAACATAGTCAAAAATACTATCGGTTGGAGCCTCGAAAACCATTTGGGGTCCGATAAAAATAAACCAAATATGCTACTACATTGAATTTGAAATTTTGGACTCAATGAAATCTTCAGATTTCCCAAAAGAAGTTGTTTTGACCTAAATATCCTCCCGGACTGCTTATTTGCTTAAAATATCAACTTTTGGCCTAAAACTCGAAACGACGATTAAGGTTTCGGGGCTCTAAGTCAATGCTCAATTAGGCCAAACTCGATGTTTCAAATGCAACGGAACCGACCGAATTCTCATCCGACGCTCGGATCTCAAAACGTTGACCGAAGTCAAACCAACTCATTTAAAATCCCACTTTTCAACTTAAGACCTCAAATTCACATTTCAACCCCAAATCTTTTTCCGACGACTCTCCTAGACCAATTTCTATATTTCGGAGCTGATGGAACTGACAAAATTCTGTTACGAGACCCGTAGCTCTAATTGGTACCAAAACCACTTTTTCACCTCTTAATTCTATAAAACTCAAGAATTTGCCTATTTCACTAACTATTAAGATTTTAACACATTCAACCACACAAAATGAACAAACAAATACTCGGGAAACTAATGATTGGGGTAATATGATAATTATGCGTAAATTTCCGAAAATAACCCTGAATGTTATTACAACTAATACACTCTATTTAACATTATTCTTATACATCTACCAAACGCACCTACGAGTTTCATCAAGTTTTATAGTGATTTTGGATTTGTGCACACATTTTGATTAAATTTCGAAGAGTTTCGGATAAGATTTGATAGTGTTGCGCTCGTATTTGTTGTTTTGACGCCATGTTAAGCCTAAATAGTATCGCATAAAATAAATTAGCTAAAAATTTTATTTTTATTGAACGATTACATTTATATTGTGATTACAGAACCATACCAAAAAGAATCATCGAATTTTGAGGTTGGATGAGAAAGTTTTCATTTTATCTTGAAGGGCTATTCTTGAGTTTTGGTGCATTGCAAATTCAAAGTTTTGACCGCAAATGCGGATAAAAGTGTCACAATTGCGGCAATCCCTATGTATAAAAAAACATATTTTGAAAATTTTGGTATCTTTAAACATTTTGAGAGCTAGCGAGTTGAATTTAGGAGATTTTCATCATGTTTTCTCATATAAACATCAAATATATGATTATACATCAATTATTATAATTCTGTAAGAATACACATTATTTTTCATGATTTGGTTTACGAATTTGATGTGAAAGTTAAGATTTTAGTCTTGAGATTAAGAAACTGAAATTTATGAATTTGAAGGTTGGTTCGAAGTCGATTTGGACTAAAATTCCGAAATGAATTTCTTGAGAAATGGGTAACCCTATTTTGAAGAAATTAACAGTTTTGACCACGGGGGCTGAGAGTTAATTTTTGTATCTGAGATAAATGTATAGCAATATGGGATTTTACAAAATCCTTTGCTTAGTAAGATTACATATGAACAGATTGGGACCGTTCGAAGACTTTAAGGAAGGACAATACTTTTTTGTGATAATTTGGACATTGAATCCAAGAGAAGTTGAGACTTTATTGACTTTATTGGAGTGCTTATGTTGGTAATTAATTAACTAATTAATTAATGAGATTTGAATAATGAACGTGTCATATAAGTGAGGTAACAAGTACATATGCGATTATCGATGCCACGTTATGGGTATTTATCGAATAATTATCTAGTATGACTTATTGATGGTGTTAGCATGTTAGGATTGTTGAAACATGACTACTTGATTCGACAGTTGTTTCGTGACATAAATGATTACTTGTTTACTCATGATTTTTCATACCTCATTCAATTATTGTAATCAATCGATTTAAGAATTTTTTCTCTATATTGTGTATGTGCCCTGTGCATGCATCAAACTTTCATGATTAAATATGTTAATTCATGCATATCATACTTAATGAATCTTAGAGAGTGAGTAAATTTAATATGCGTATTCCCTCATTGTACACATTTGCAAGGTGTATAAATGGAGCATCTCTTTTGAATGGCGAGGACATTTAATAGTTAGAATTGGGTGGCTTCATGATTGCAATACTTGCAAATGTGTATATTGGTCCTTTATTTCATGAAGAGTTCGGTTTAGAGGTTGTGTCGTTTTGCATGAAAAGTCTTTGATTTTGAACAAATTATGTTCTTGAGTGAATGAGTTTCAAATCATGATTAAACTTTGTAAGTGAACTTAAGTGCGAGTAACCTTTTCCAATTGGTGTTGTTAAGCCATTGAGTCTGCATGATATATGGTGAGTTGCTTGATGACGAACACAAGCTTTAAGTGTGGGCTGATAATCTTGGACATTTATACATTCAAGCGCCACATTTTACTATGTTTTAGCTAAGTTCTGAGGATCAATCCACGTATATTTTGAGTACAATTGATATGAGTGAGCTAATATATGTGATTAAGCTTGTTTACGTCAAAACACAACAAGAAACAACCTAAAAGAGTAAAAAATAAAACAAAGCAAAACGTCTCGGACGAAAAAATAGAGACAGTGAGGAAAGAGGGGCAAGCAGCGCAGGGCAAGGACTCCGTGTTAGTCCCTATATCACAACTATTTCCAAACTTCAGACGAGGTGAAAATCACCATGTCTATGCGATGAAACATAGAAGTTGAGATTAGGAAAAATAACTAGTAACATGGATTTAGGGATATCAACATCCATATAATAGCTTGAGGTGGTAATAGAAATACTAAATTGAGACCTATGATGATGATCAAATTAATGCATATCCAATTGCCAGAAGGACTTATGGTGAAATTCCTTTAATTGGGTTAAAAGACTTTAAAAGACATATAGATTCATCAGTTTTACAGAGTGAACACACCTAAATGAGTTGAACAGTGAATTAGTTGTTTGAATTCCAACATCTAGAGAACCACAATTATAGTTCTTTTTTAATTATTGAAAACAACGTCGCAAATTAAAAATAGTTCTTAAATATCCCAACAAACCCCATTCAAAATAGTGATCATAAGAGTGAATTCTCGCATAAATTGTAATATCTCGCCATGCTTTCTATGTGATTTGATTCCAATCTAGTTAGATTTGATATTTGATAAAAATATGTATGTTTCTAAAGAAAACAATTTTATGCTCACCTTTAATACAACATTGTATTGGTATTTGCTTCCTCAAACCTTCAAGCTCAGGCTAACTATAAGAAAATTTACCAATGACTGCATATTGTAAATTTTCGGTGGTGTTCATTTGCGAAACTTCCGATTCAATCCACTTCACAATCGGTACAACATCAATGAAATTGATCTATTTAATTGGAATCAATTCAATTTTGTCTTTATTATTTTGAGAGGCATCATTGGAGATGTAGGTTTAATAAGGACATAATTAATCACTAGTTTAGGAAAAACTATAAAATTAAAGGGGTGTGAAGAATTAACAGGAGGAAAGTACGAAGTACAATCAATGGAAATTTTTAATCAAATTCTCAACCTCTTGCTGGTTTATGGTTTGGTATTATGAAGTTTTGATGATTTAATAAATCATGGGAATTTGTAACGGACCTGATCCCATGTGAGAGTTATGATGATGAGAAAAAAGACAGCTAACAAAAAATACTCTATACACCCTGCCAAAATTGCAGGTCGTTGGTGTGCTGGTGCACGCCGTTTTTGCAGGGTGGAAGGCTTCCAACCAATAGCATTGCTCCAGGAATTGTGTCAAGCATATATATATGTTTCTTCTTCAATTACACAATTCAGTTTTTGCATCTGATTCTCACAAACACAGCAAAAGCCTTTTTTCTCTAGAAATATCCTCACGAAGAACAACAGCGACCTGATAGAGCTTTCACTATTCTTAGTTGTTTTTAGGGTTTTTATTTCTGTGCTTATTATTGTAGATCTATTCCTAAAACTATAAATGGATCATATCAATCAAAGTTCTCTCTTAATCTTTTTGGATATAGCTAGAATTAGCTATGGAGGTGTATTAAAGTCTACGTCGACTAGAGTCTGTTGATTTAGTGGGCAATAGTGTTATTGCTTTGAACATGTGTGTAACAAAGGTGCTACAGTTAGGGGGAAGAGATTGAGATTTTAATTTCTAGATTGTAAGAGCTTGTAATATGAACTTTGGCTCTTTGATTAGTGGAGTTGTTTGGTGAAATCCTATGAGACAAGTCCTGGTTTTTCCTCCCTTGAGCAAAGAAGTTTCCACGTAAAATCTTGTGTTGATTTTACTCTTTGTTATTTACTTTTTCGCAATTGTTATTCTATCAAGGGACCTGATCCTTGACTTGTAGTGGACGCATACATTCTATCAATTGGTATCAGAGCTTGAGCTATCTATTTTGGTTAACACCAAGAGAGAATCATGTGGAAGAATGACTGCTCCACTTAACCTAATGAAGGAAAATCATCAACTAAGCCACCTCATTTTAGTAGAAAGTTCTATAGTTGGTGGAAACTCGAATGCATGATTGTCTTATAGCTGAGCATAGTGAACTATAGGATGTTATGCTTGATTGTCCTTATATTCCTACTACTTAGCTGAAAGAAGGAGAAATCACCAGAATCATTCTTAAAACCAGACAACAGTATATTGAAGCTGGTAGGAAGAAAATCCAGAAAAGCTACAAGGCAAAGAAGTCATTGGTGTGTGGAACATGAGCTGAGGAATACAATAGAATCTCTGCGTATGAATTTGCTAAAGAAATCTGGGATTTCTTAAGAACTGCTCATGAAAGTACTGAGCAAATGAAGGAATCAAAGGTAGACATACTTACCACCCAGTATGAAAACTTCACTATGAAGGAGGTAGGAAGAAAATCGAGAAAAGTTACAAGGCAAAGAAATTGTTGGTATGTGGAATATGAGCTGAGGAATACAATAGAATCTCTGCGTGTAAATCTGCTAAAGAAATCTGGGATTGCTTAAGAACTGCTCATGAAGGTACTGAGCAAATGAAGGAATCTGTCATGCCTCGAGAAGGTACTCTAGGCATGGCCGGCACTCAAAGATCATTGCTGGCCCCAAGTGAACCACTTGTTATGATCACTCATTCAACAATTCAGCGGAAGACTCAACTCAATATAAATTTAACTCAAGTGGGCATTTAAAACATCTTTATCAATAAGTAAATAATAGATTTAAAATACTCTAAGTATAATATACTCAATGTCATAAACTCAATAATAAAATTATGGTTCAAAAATAGATTCTGAAAGAATCCTTCTACTTTGTCTATGAAGCCTCTAACTGACTCATAAGAAGGTTTCACGCCCCAGAAAGGTACCCTAGACATGGACGGCACTCGAAGACCACTGCTAGTCCCCAAGTGAACCACTTGGTCTAATAACACATTCATTTAATCTCATTCTATCAGCGAAAGACTCAACTCATAAGAATACTATTCATAAATAAGGTCAAAGGTCAACCATCTATCCAGTCAACAATTAGTAAGAATGGAACTAGACAAAATAAAATAAATCAACATCATCAACACTCTAGTCCATGAAGCCTCTATCAGCAATCTAAAAGGTGTCAATGACAGGTTCATGGTTACCATAAATCAAATAAAGGAAAGCTAACTCAAAGCTGAAAAGATAACTACGATATCCTCTAGAAATAGGAAGGACTCACCAACTAGATGAAAGCGAATAGATCCTCAACGGCGCACCTGTTGATGATCTCTAGTACCTATCTCTGCATCATAAAATAATGAAGGCCCAAATAGATGTCAGTACATGGAATGTACGAGTATGTAAAATGACAGAATGAAACATGCATCAGGGTGAAATCAAATCAACTCAGAATCCCACCTCAGAAGAAGAAACAACTCAATCAAGATGTCCTAAGTCTAAACAAAAATATGATTTAGACAAGACCAATCATATACAATCCAATCCAATCCATTTAAAATCTGACTCAGAGTACTATCAAGACCTATATGGGAGTTTATTTTATCCGATAACTATCACTTATGAGCTAGTGATAGTACAATAAGCCGATGTTATTGCCACGTCCATTTATACCTTGCCAGGGTAGGAACGAATCAACAATCATGGATCCATAACCAATCAGTTCCTATCATGTCAGGACAGTAATTTGGAAAACATCGACTTTAATGGTTCAATCCTCTCCTACATTTGGCGACGTAGTTATTGGGTTCAAATTATTACTCACTCTTACTCAATTCGGTACTCGATACTCCTCTCAAGACTTAATGCTCTTAAAACTCCATCCAATCAGTTCAATCTAGTCATTTCGGCAAGTCTCATTTGGACCCTTATCAATTCATCAATTCTATCGCAATCAAATCTCTCCATCGATCATACTATCTAATCAATCTCAATCACATTTTTAAAAAGTAGTTTAGATATGCATTTATGACAATATTTAATCCTATCTAATCATTTCTCCATTCATTCAGCGAATCTTTGGGGCTAAGTCATAACTCATCAAGACTCTAAATCAACAATTAAGGAGACTCAAAATATTTAAGCTTATAACAAAAATATGTATAACAACTCATACCAATCAACTCTTAGACTCAACCATAGTATAAGAATATTGTAATATAGGAATCAACTCGGGTTCATGGGGATGAAGACATGAAGCATTTATCAATTCCTCAACTCATCAACATCAACATAACAAAATCAAGTAGTAGATGTAAAAACTCATTAGAATATAGATCGACCAAGAAAACTCAATTCATATGAACATTCAACTCAAAGAAGATGTAGGGAGCATGGATGAATTCAAACCATGTTATGAGCAGTCTTACATACTTGAATCTTAGGAGTTATTGGATAAAAGTGTTGAGTTTAGAACCTTGTACTTGAAGTTGAGAAACCAATTTATGGATATGTGAGGGAGATCTTGAACTTAGAGTCTTTAGATCTCCCAATATTAGAGAAATCTCTTTCTTGAAGTTCTTGATCTTTGGGAGAAGTAGAATTTGGAATTTTGAGAGTATCTCTACATATAAGAATATTATTAGGTTGAAAGATTGAGAATCCTTGTAGAACTATTCGACGAGTCGCCAAAGGTTTTCTGAGCTCGCCTAAATTAACAGTTTATTGAGGGTTTTGGATCCATTCGGCGAGCTAAATCGGCTTGTCGCTGAACCATTCGGCGAGTCGCCAAATTGGCAGGTAAGCTCGCCGAATTTTCCTATCTGGACATGCTTCAGTAAAATAATTATAACTTTCTATTTCAAACTCCAAAAAATGCAATCTTAGTGGAGTTGGAAATAAGACTCAAACACCTTTAATTTGATAGGTCATGAGCCGCCAAATTCGTTATATCCTAGGAGATATAGTTATTTGAAGTTGACCCTTATACGAACTCATTCAGAAACTTAGCCGATAGAAATTCTTTGGACTTGGCTTGGTTTTAGGGATCCCTTATAATCCTAAATCACATCTAATACAATTTGAATACTTATGAATTGATCCTAGATCATATATACAATTTGAAGTCTTCGAGTGCAAGCCTATATGCATACAAAGAATGGTTCAAATCTTAGCATAGAAAATTTAAGGTGTAACAGAAGGTGCCGAGTCAAGTCCATGACTACCTCAAAGAACTACTAAATAATAAAGGAACGACTAGAAAGAAAGGAGCTCCTCCGAATGCAAAGAGGTCTCACTAAAACTAGAGAAGTAGATCCTTAATGATACGTCTATTGATGATCTCTAATACTAGTGTCTGTATCATAAAATGATGTAGGCCAAATGACGTCAGTATGTGGAATGTATGATTATGTTAAATAGCTGAAAGGAAACTTACTCAATGATACTCAAATCAACTCAGAGGACTCACTCTGAAATGACTTAACTCAATAAAGCATGAAGTACAATAATACAAATGCTTCAAATAATATGTAGTAAGAGAAGCAACTCAATATATAAAAATATAATATTTTACTCTTAGGGAGTTTCTCTAATCGACAACCATAACTTATGAGTTAGTGATGATACAATACTTAAAACTGGCGTTATCGCAGGTGTCATATACCTTGCCAAGGAAAAGGACGCTTAAACTCATGGATCCAATATAAAATTCCTCTTTTGGGATAAGAGAGGCTTGACCTCTATCCTACGCTGGCTACGTAGTTTATGGGCTCACCCCATATCGGTGCTCAATACTACTCCTAAAATATTTTATTATGCTCATATACATCAAGTGAGTAAAATATTCAAAATATTCATTTAGTCTCTTTTGGACTTAGCTCAAAACTCAACTCATCTCAACTCAAAGAACACATTTAAAATAAAAAAATAATGTGACTTCCCAACTTAATTTCAAAATAGACGTTTATTGAAATATTGCTCTACTCGTTTATACTCAAAATACTCATGCTCAAGATGCTACTCAGGAGATTTCTCATCTCATGTTCAAACTCTTTCTCAATCAAAGATGACGCTAGTTATTCTTTAACTCAAAATAAATGCATAAAATATTTAATACAAGACGTTCACAACTCGTTCTTTAAAATTATGTCAATGCATAATGTATAATAAAATCTCAATTAGGTTTCATTTGTATAGAAACACGAACCCACACTCTCAATAAGACTCAATTCAAGAAATTCATCAAAGAATATCATAATACATGTACAATAACATAAGGAATATACGAACTCAATAACAATGATAGATAATTCAAGAACTCGATTCATGGAACATTAAAACTCATCTCAATAAAAGTGAATATGTAGAGCACGTGGATAGACTCAATCCATGTTATGGGTATCCTTACATAACTTAAAAGCTCCACAAATCTTGATGTAAAATCTTAACTTGAAGAAGAACAATCAAGAGACATTTTCTTAAAATCCTTGGATTTATTTTCTTGGAAACCCTATTGTTAGGATTTAAGATTTCTCTTAGTGATTCATGAATAGATGAAGAAGTTTGGTTTGGAAAGTTTGAAATCTATGAAGAAGGACTTACCTTGTTGAAGAATCTTGAAAAAAAACCCTAACTTGATGCTTTCTTGAAAATTCTTGAGCGTTAATGTTTAGGCGTGAATGAGAGCGTTTTTAATGAGGAAAAAATAAATTATATATGTTTAGTGACATTAAAATAACTCTCCAAAGTGTTATAGGACAAAAATAACCTTAAACAAATAAATGGGGCATCGTTTGGCTTAAGCAGTGAAGTTTGCGTCCTCTCCGCGTTGCGGATTCATCGCGGACTTCTACCAAGATAGAGTGTCTCCAGTAAAATAGTCATAACTTCTTACTCCAAACTCCAAATGAGGCAAACTTGGTGGTGTTGGAAGGAGGACACGTAGATGTTTAATTTGACTGGTCATGGGAGACTCAAATCATAATATTTTCAGATATATAATCATTTGAAGTTGACTCTTATATGATCTTATACGAAAATTTAATCGGTAAAGGATCTTTGAACTCGACCTAGTACTAGAGGTTCCTTAGGACCTTAGTTCACCTCTAATATACTTCAAATACTTAGAAATTTATCCTAAAATATATATACAATTAAAAGTCAACGGGCTCAGCCTATACGATAAGAAAAAAGACTCGAGTCTTAACTTAAAAAAAATTGGGGTATAACTGAATCAAAGGTAGACATGCTTACCACCTATTATGAAAACTTGAATATGAAAGAGGGATAATCAGTTCATGATATGTACACCAAGTTCTCAAATATTACTAATGAACTCTGATCCATGGTTGAGCCTACCAAGAAAAGCAAACAGATTGAAAGATTTAAGGGTTTACCTAAATCATGGGCAATCAAGGTTGATGCCATTATTGAAGCTAAGGACCTGGAAGTTCTTACCATGGATGCTCTAATTGGAAACCTTCAAGCTTATGAGATGAACAAAAATCAAGATTCCTCAAAGTAGGAAACTAAAGGGATAAGTCACTAGCTCTTAAAGTGACTCAAAATGAAATCCTTGAAGAAGATGAAGATATGGCTTATCTAACCCGAAGATTTCAGAAAATTGTGAGAAAGCATGGGGGTTTCATAAAGAAGGATAACTCTAGTAGAGTTGCTAATATAACATATCTGTGTCACAAGTGTGGAAAATGAGGGAATTTCATTAGAAATTGCCCTATTCACAAAAAGGAATACAAGGATTATGTCAAAGCTGGAGGTGATAGAGACAAAAAAAGGACCAGGTCCTAGATAAGAAAGGAAAAAAACCTGCTGCAGACTATGTGGTAAAGAGAGATCTTGCTATTTGGGAAAACTCATCAAGCCACTCGGAAGAATTGGAACATCCAGAGGTTGCCTCCATGTTTGCAATCAAAGAAGATGAGGATGTCTTTGATACGATGTTTTCTTTCATGGAAAAATTTGATGATCAAGAAGTTGAAGAAGAGGTAACCCTTTCTTACTTTAAAATAAATTGCATGTTTATTCTATTAAAAGGTTGAGAAGTCTAGCAGTTTTTTTGATTCACTCAATCACAGAGTTGACCACTAAAAAGGATTGGATGAATAACAGGTTAGATATTTTTCATGATGAAAAAATTGCTTCGGTTTCTCAAATGCCAGAGATAAAGGATCAAATGATGGTTTGAGAAGCTGAAAATCTAGAACTCAAGGGAACATTAAAGAAGATGAATAAGATATGTGCAAAGGAAAGGGTAAAGCTAGCCGTTTACAACTCGATCTTGGACTAGCTTGAATACTGCTGAAATGAAATTTGTTATGGCCTTAGAAAGAAATGTTCAGTTAGAAAAGGACTTAGTCCTTGTTAAAGAAGAACTGAACAAATAACTCAAATGGACCACCTTTTTCAAACTGCTTGCTAATATCACTAGTCAGGTCACAATGGTGGGAAGGGTTTAGGAAGCTTGAAAATAAGTCTTCCCTACAATCCTCACAACAAATATGTGTCAGTGTCTGACAATATCTTATGTATTCATTGTGGCCGTAGTGGTCATCTTAAGAAAGAATGTTTGGCTTGGAAAAGAACTAAAGAAAGTTTCTCAAATTATTCCAAACAAAAACTCAGACAGGACAAGGGACCTGGTCCTAGTTCTTATCTTTTCATAGTATAAGAAAAACTAACTCGCCATACTAGACAAGAAATTCTTTTATTATGCCTCTGTTTGCATACTGGAGACTCAGATTAAAATGGGTTCTCAAAACTAACAATCAATATGTGTTGCAGGAGAGTAGAGAAAGTAGCAGTCCATAATGGTTTATGGATAGTGGATGCTCAAAGCATATGACTGGAAAGATTGAAAACTTCCTCTCACTTAAGGCACTTCAAGGTGGAGGTGTCTCTTTTGGAAATGGTAAGATAGGGTATATTCTGGGAGTTGGGAGAATCAAAAAATCTCTTGAACACTCCATTGAGAATGTGTATTATGTGAACGAATTGAAATACAATCTTCTCAGTGTTTCACAAATATGTGATAAAGGGAATGATGTCAGATTTCATTCAGAAATATGCATTGTTACAAATCTAACTTCAAAAGAAGTAATCTTAATTACAAGAAGGTGCAAAGACGTGTATGTTGCTTATTTGAATACTGCCAAAGAAGATGATCTTACTTGTCTGCCAAGGTGAAAATACTGAACTATGGCATATGAGACTTGGTCATGTAAGCTCTTCATTATTGAACAAACTTGTATCCAGAGACGTGGTCTATGGATTGTGATAAAATTCACTACTGACAAAGTGTATGACACAGGTGTCAAAGAAAAGCAGTCCAAGTCATATTTTAAGCCAAAGAAACAAGTGGTACAATAAGACCTCTTGAACTAATTCATATATAGATATGTGTGGTCGAGTAAATATTCAAAGTAGAGGAGGAAAGAAGTACATACTTGTAATTGTGGATGATTATTGAAGGTACACTTGGACTATTTTTCTGAAGTCCAAAGATGAAACATATGATGTGTTGATGATATTTTCCAAAATGATCCAGACGAAGATGAACTATCAAATTGCAGAGATCAGGTATGATTATGGGACTGAGTTTGAAAATGCCAAGCTTGATAAATTTTGTGCTGAAAATGGTATTCATCACAATTTTTCAGCACCAAGAAATCCGCAACAAAATGGTGTGGTTGAAAGGAAGAGTAGAACATTGATTGATATAGCTAGAACAATGCTCATAGATTCAAATCTTTCAAAGAATTTATGGGTTTAAGCTATTAACAAAGCTTTTTATGTGACAAATAGGTGCTTGATTACATTTATTCTCAATAAAACTCCCTATGAGCTACTCAATAATAGTCCTAAATTGAGTTATTTAAGGGCTTTTGGATGCAAATGTTTTATTCTAAACAATGTGGAAGATGATCTTAAAAATTTTGATCCTAGAAGTGATGAAGGAGTGTTTATAAGGTACTCCTCTTCAAGTAAATCTTACAAAATTTACAATAAGAGGACACTGTGCATTGAAGAAAGTGTTCATGTGATCTTTGATGAAACTGGTGACATCAAAGATCTAAAGAACAAAGATGATGATGAGCTGGAAGAACTGCTTCAGATTAAGAGAGAGAGTCTGAAACACAAGCTAAAAGAACCCAAGATAAGGAAATTATTGAGCTAGAGCCAGTGGAAGAAGCCAATGAAGATGTTGAACATGAAGAAGGACTTGGTCTTTTTGACAATACTGAACAAGAAGATGCAGTTAAGCTTGAGAATGAAGAGGAAGGAGCAGATCAACCCCAACCTTTGATAACTCAATCAAGTTGGAAACACAAGTCTTCCTATTCTTTGGATAATCTTAGATCTTCTTTGAATTCTGGAATGCATTCTAGGTCCAAAACTAGAAATCTAATTACATTCTCAGCATTCATATCAAATATTGAGCCTAAATATATTAAGAAAGCCTTGAAAGATGCTGATTAGGTGAATTCGATACAATAAGAATTGCACCAATTTGAATGAAGTAAAGCATGATTCCTGGTCCCTAGGCCCCATGACAGAATTGTTATAGGGATAAGGTGGGTCTTCAGGGACAAGCTGGAAAAACTTTGTATTATTACAAGAAATAAATCAAGGCTGGTCGTGCAAGGGTATAATCAAGAAGAAGATATTGACTATGATGAGACATTTGTTCATATGGCAAGAATGGAAGCTATCAGAATTCTTTGCTTTTGCATCTTTAATGGAGTTCAAATTATTTCAAATGGATGTAAAGAGTGCATTTTTAAATGACTATATGAAGGAAGAAGTCTATGTAAAGCAACCCAGTGGTTTTGAATATATTGATTAACTAAATCATGTGTTTAAATTTGAAAAAACTTTCTATGGACTAAACCAGGCTCCTAAATATAGGTATGAATGGTTGTCTAAATTTCTTCTGGAGAATGGGTTCATAAGAGAAAAAATTGACAATACTTTCTTCTTGAATTTACGAGGCAAAGAACTGATCATTATTCAAGTTTATGTCGATGATATTATTTTTGGAGCATCTTTTAAAACCTTTGTGAGGAATTTGATGCACTAATAGGAAGTGAATTTGAGATGAGTATGATGGGAGAATTGAGTTTCTTCTTGGGATTACAGATCAAGCAGACTCCAAGCGGTACTTTAATTTTTCAAGAAAGGTACATCAAGGAGTTGCTGAAAAAGTTCTATATGATGGATGTAAAGCATATTGATACTCCCATGGGAACACATTCAAAGTTGGATGCAGATGGACATGATCCTGTAGTAAATAAAACAATGTATAGAAGATCATTGGTTCATTGTTGTACTTAACTGCTAGTAACCTAACATTGTGTTTAGCATTGGTATGTGTGTTAGATTTCATGCTTGTCCAGGAGAATCACATTTTAAAGCTTCTAAGAGAATCTTGAGATATTTGAAGAAAACATGGGACCTGGTCCTATTCTATTCATCAGGGGATTTTTTTCGAGTTGGTGGGATATGTTGATGCTGATTATGCAGGGTATCAGTAGAAAGAACACTTTTGGAATAACTCATTTTCTAGGTTCCTCACTTATCTCTTAGGGTACTAAAAAGTAAAATTCAGTTGAACTTTTAATACCGAGATAAAATATATAGCAGCAGCATCTTGTTGTGCACAATTATTGTGGATTAAACAACAACTTGAAGATTTTAGAGTAATTATTCACACTATGTCTCTTCTGTGTGATAACACTAGTGAACTGAACATGGACAAAAAGAGATAGCCGAATATATCCTATATTTATCTTTCTTGAGAAGGTCCTCGACTCATCAACTACTCTAGTAAAACATAAAAGGACCAAACACATTGATGTTAGGCATCACTTTTTGAGAGATAATGTTGAAAAGAGAAACCTTTGCATGCAATTTTGCAAAACTAAAGATCAAACTGCTGACATTTTTAACAAGGATTTGAGTAGGGATCAGTTTGAGAAGAACAGGTTGAAGTTGCGAATGTCGAAACTAGAATGAGCTGCGAAGTCTTTGACTCTGAGATTCTAATCAAGCCCGAGATGTGTGACTTAGTTGATGCTGTTGAGTTGCAGACCTAGAATCATCTGTTTGCCGACCATATTCCACTTCTTCATGAAGCACATGTTAGGGAATTTTATTATAATGTTGTGTTTGAGGAGGATGGGAGTCTTCACTCCCAAATAGGAAACAATAAAATTCTTTTGAATGAGGAACTGCTGGTGAGATTTTGAAGGTTTTAATAGAAGAGATCAAATCTGTTGGTGAGGGAGACTTGTTCTAAAGCTTATGTTCAGGAGTGTGGCAAACTTTGAAAATTAATTAATGCTGGGGTTCCCAAAAAGTTTCTCAAAGGGGAGTATCAACTTTACTTTGAATCTATGAACAAAGTAAGCCTTCCCAGGTCTGAGAAGAGGATAATTGCATCAAATGCTGACTTGTTTGTCATGGAAGCCCTGACCTGCCATCATTCTAGAACGTATGCACAAGACTGTTTTAGTAAAAGATGGTAAACATAGTATGGGGTATGACTACTTTCTTACTACAGTGTTTAACTACTTGGAAATTCCTCTAGGAGCAGGTGTTAGAGGAACAGTCAAGCAAACTTTTTCAATAAACACTCTTGTGGAATGTGAATGTATTGAAGAAAAAATAGGGCAGGTCAGAAAGATGTCAGAACTATTGATAGAGAAGACTCAGTTGAAGCATGAACTTGAAGAAATGATAGTTCTTTTGAGTGCCAAGGATGCATAAATTATTCGTTTAATGGCCCAATTGGCAAAGACACAATCAGAGGGACCAGGTTCTACTGAACTACAAGACCTAAAGGCTCAAAATGTAAGTTTTGCTGCACAAGTCTCCAGTATTAAGGACAAATTGCTTCAACACCATGAAAATTCAGCTGATTTTCTTACTCTTGTCCTCAAAACCCTCACTCAACAACCCCCATCATCTTAAGCCCTTCTCTTATGCATTTGTTGTCCCTTGTCTATCTTTTTTATCCTTAGCTGGTACTGTCATATGGTTGTTTATGTAGTTTTTGTGTAATATTTTGAATACAACTTTCTTTAACTTGTTGGAATGAATTACCTTGTCTCTACTGACTTTCTCTTTACTGATCTGCATGTTGGTCTCTGTTTATGTTGCCCAAGTGGCCATTACTTTTCTATAAATTGCTTGCATTGATCTTAGTTTACTGTCGCCCTTTTTTGTCAAAAGGGGGAATATTGTTTGTTGCGAGATGGTTCAGATTACTTGAAGGAAATAAAAAGGAAATAAGGGGTATGCTATTAATGGCTGGTGATAGGGGGAACATGCATGTTGGTTTGTCATCATCAAAAAGAAAAAAAATTATTATTATGAAGTTTTGATGATTTAACAAACCATGAGAGCCTGTAAGGGACCTGATCCCATGTGAGAGTTATGATGATGAGAAAAGGACAGCAGACAAAAAGTACACTATAGACTCTGTCAAAACTGCAGGTCGTTGATGCGCATTGTTTTTGCAGGTGGTAGGCTTCCAATCAATAACATTGCTCCAGGAAATGTGTCAAGAATATATATATATATATATATATATATATATACATACGTATGTTTCTTCTTCAATAACACAAATCTGTTTTTGCATCTGATTCTCACAAACACATCAAAAGCCTTTTCTCTTTAGAAATATCTTCTTGAAGAACAACATGGACCTGATAGCTATCACTGTTCTTAGTTATTTTTAGGATTTTTATTTATGTTCTCATTATTGTAGATCTATTCCTAAAACTATAAAGGAATCAGATCAATAGAAGTTTTCTCTTAATATTTCTAGATATAGCTAGAGTTAGCTATGGAGGTGTGTTAAAGTCTAAGTCGACTAGAGTTGGTTGATTTAGTGGAAAATAGTGTTATTACTTTGAACATGTACATAAAAAAGGTGTTATAGTGAGGTGGAAGGGATTGAGAGTTCAATTCCTAGATTGCAAGAACTTGTAATCTGAACTTTGGCTCTTTGATTAGTGGAGTTGTTTGGTGAAATCCTGTGAGTCAGGTCATGATTTTTCCTCCCTTAAGTAAGGAGGTTTCCACATAAAATCTTGTATTGATTTTACTTGTTTTTATTTACTTTTCCGCGATTATTGTTCTGTCAAGGGACCTGGTCCTTGACTTGTAGCGTACAAATATATTCTATCATGTTTTTAAAAAAACGACAAAAGTAGCAATGAACTATCTTTTTCTCCTCATCCCTCTGCAGTGGATACAATAACGTTATTTGGGATTTATGCTTCGAAGGTATAATTAGTTAATGTCCCGTAACTCTGGGAGTGCATAAGTAGACATTAAAACTTTTATAAAATTAAACAAGTAGAAACACGTGTTCCTTGTGGCATAATACACGTAGGACGCCACGTATGAAGTTATGTAGGACTTATGTGTCTATTTGTTCAATTTTATATAAATTTAAATGTCTACTTGTTCACATCTAAAGTTGGACAACATAGATGTTAGTTGATACCAAGTTAAATGACACATTTAGGTACTATGCCATTAGTTCTTCACTGCAAATTCAATATTATCCTTTAGTGAAATAGAATAAAAGGCATTTGGTATGATGCTTAATTTCAAAATATAAAGCATTTCGTATAATGTTTAATCTCAAAAATTAAGTGTGTGTATTGCTGGTTGGTTAAGGAGAAGATATTTTGAGAAAGTTTGAAAATTTAAATTCTCTTTGATTGGGGCACAGTGAAGTTCCAAAAAGGACTATTATCTACCTTCTGATCTGGAACTTGTTGTAAAGCTTTGTTTGTCTTTTACTAAGATTTCCTTGATTTTAGCAGCAGAGAAGTAAATAGATATAAAAAGATTGATCTCAATGATAGTCCCCCTTGTTTGTTTTTGTATTTCTTTCTTTAAAAGAAATAAATATTGAATGACAATGCCAGATATCCAAAGACTCATGGGGATACCAAAAAATATAAATTGCTTGCATAGTTATGAAAGAGCCTCAGTGTACTCTTATTTAGAAACCTGAGAGGTGCCTTGGTAACATAAGTCCATGTACGTTGATGATCAAGATTTTAATCTCTGATGTATGGTTTCATGATCTGAATTGTACATGTCTTGACTGTTTTAAACCAGTATCATTTTCACCATCTGATTCCGCATCATCGCTGCTCTGACTTGAATATGCACTAAAACTTACATTCTTGGACTTTACGCTGTTTTGTTGTCGATGATTGTTATTGTCTTTTAAATTGAATGTGTCCTTTTCAGAGTTGTCGTTTGAGATGATACTTTCAGAGCGTTTTACCTTGCTTTTGCGACTTGAGCTTGAGCTGATAGTTCGAGAGGATGACTTTATCTTGCTTTTGCGTCTTGATTCCGAACCCCATTTTACAGATTCTGTTGGCATCCCTCCTCCAGGTTCAAGCCTGCTGTCTTCTTTCTCATTCTCTGAAGATCCTGATGTACTTCCGTACCCGTAATCAGAACTTGCTCCTTCATCCTCATCACTGTCAAAAATATTTTCGGTAATGCCAACTCTTTGATTGTGATGAACATTTTGTTGATCATTCTCACTGCTCTCATCCTCATTATTATTTGGTAAGGCCTCAGTATCTGAACACTTGCGCTCGTATTCATCTGTATCTGTACCATCTTTCTCAGGAGACGACGGAGAATCAGGAATTGGTTCATCCACGTTGAGGGTAGTAAGAGCAGCTACGACATCACTGATTAAGGGACGGACTGATGGCTCTTCTTGAAGACACATGGCTGCAACCCCAACTGCTTGATTCAAACTTCTCTCAGGGAACTTGTTCTTGAGAAGTGGATCCGCCATTTCTCTGAACCTTTTCGGATTCCTGAAAATGGGTTGTGCCTATTCAATAACATTTCATAATCAGTACCAATGACACAAAATGAACTAGTGGGATTGAAATATTGAATGAGAATGCTTTCTCACCCAAGCAACTAAGTTTTGCTCCTCTGGAGGCCTTGTAGTATCCACTGCACGGCGCCCTGTAATAATTTCAAGTAAAACAACTCCAAAACTGTATACGTCTGACTTGAAAGAGAGTTCACCGGATCTTTCATACTCTGGAGCACAGTAACCGTATGTTCCCATTACCCTAGGTGATATATGTGACTTATTCCCTCCACCTGCAAGCTTGGCGAGGCCATAGTCGGAGAGTCTAGGATTAAAATCTTGATCTAATAGAATATTGGTGGATCTGAGATCACGATAAATGATTGGCGGGTTGGCCTTTTCGTGTAGATATTCAAGTCCTTGAGCTGCACCTGAGGCTATCTTTATTCTGTTTAGCCAATCTAATGGCTTTTGATCCTCCTTAATGTCTGGATAATGCAATCAGTAAAGAAGCATCATTAATATTTGAGAAAGCATGAAAGAATTGTTGCAACAACTATATATGAGCATTACCAATTAGATGATCAGCAAGACTGCCCATTGGCCTGTATTCATAGACTAAAATTCTCTGATCTCCATCAGCACAGTATCCAATGAGATTGACAAGATTTTGGTGGTTAAGGAGACTTAGCAGTAAGACTTCAACTTGAAACTCCTTGTTTCCTTGTGTTCCTGTCCTGTCTAGTAGCTTTACTGCCACAACCTATTTGTTTAGACATATCAGATGGTGACCAAAAATACAATAAAATAGATAGATTACTAGCCTCATTAGAGTAAAGTTAGTTAGTTACCTCTCCTCCTTGAAGTGTTCCTTTGAACATTCTTCCAAATCCACCTTCCCCTATTAGGCATTCTTGTCGGAAGTTCTTTGTTGCGCTGGCTAGCTCACGGAATGTGAAAGTTTTCGCGTTGCTACTATTCCCATTTTCAACAGGAGGGCTAGCTTGATCATCGCGCTTGCTATTATTACCATTTGCACATAATGTTTTGTAGTTGTTTTCTGTGAAACATGCAAGAAAAAGTAAATATTACATAATTAGTCATGTGTTAGGAAAAGTACACAAAGTTTGTAAGTTTTATAAGGGAGAGAAAAGAAAAAAGAAGATACCAAAATGTGGTTGGGAGAAAGGATCATTTGCAGGGCGAGCAACCGGGAAAGGCTTGTCCTGGACCGGTGGCTCGTTGGTTTTCTTAGACTGGAAACAGGGGAGGCAACTCATATCATTGATTCATTACACAAAGAAGAGAAGAGAAAGGGGATCCTAGCCCATTCATATCCTCTTTAGCAAAGAAAATATATCATATATATTTTCCCTTATGGTTCAAGAATGGAGCTAGGGCAAAAAATGTTTATATCCTTTGAAGGGATGGATAGATAGTAGGGTCATGCATGAAATGGTCACATTGAAAAAAAATTACACCTAAAAATGGTGGCATTGGGGTAGAGGGTTTTCCAGGTTGAAAGAAGGTGGTCTTGCAAGTTATTGAAGGAAAACAAATCATTTGGAGCATTGGATCTCATGAATTTCGTTCAAGATTCCTCATTATTAGTGGGAGAGAAAAAAATAAGGGAGATTTGGATGGTCACCTCTTTTCCCCCTCTCTCCCCTTCATTGGGACTTCTAATACAAATACTTATAATGCAACATCTTTCTTCCCAGCTACTATTTCTATCTTTACCTTTTTTATGATTCTTTTTTTTATACTATCAATCAATCAATGTATGTTGTGGCAAGCGAGGGGCCGTCAGAACTCATAACTTTGAATTCTGAATTTCTCTCTAACAATTTACCTTATTTTTAAGTTATTAATTTCATATTTTATGAATATTTTTAGATAGACTAATAATATAAAAAGAAAATCAGACATTAGTGTGTAGAAGTTAAATCGTTTTGGCAAGTTAATTTGACTAATATTTGAAATTAAATTCAATTAGATCAACTCAATATTTTAAAATTTAAATTTTAAATATTTAAAAGCAATATGAAAATAACTATAAGTTGCAATTCGTCTCGTGCAAAATAAAATATAATTTAAAATATTAGTTAAAGTTTATATGTTTAATATTGAAAAACGAAAAGTGTTGGGATCGAGGGAATAGTAATCTTGCTATATTGTATAAATAGCTTATATTTGGCAATCCATCATGACTTATTTAATGAAGTACTCCAAATTTTCTACCTTTTAGTATGAATTGATCTATTACCATCTGTAAAAAAATTATAATGAAAAGGATTTGCCATAGGTCTAAGTGGTAAAAGAAAAAAAATTAACTTGCTTATCTTTCACTAGGATGGTTCACCATTTCTTTTTGGCATGGTTGAAATGTGTAATGAGTTTATTCGAGGCATAATACATAAATAAATATTTAATTTGGAAATAACAGATATCTATATTTTTAATTTTGGGTGTGCACAAGTAAATACTTCAACTTTTATTAAGTTGAACAAGTAGACACACACGTCTTATGTGGCATAATACACGTAAGACGGCACGTAGGATGTTAATTGTCACATATGACTCATTTGTTTACTTGTTCAACTTTATGTTAGTAATCTGTATTGAAAAAAAATATTGAAACATTAATAATAATTTCTAAAAATAAAAGACAGAAACTGGCAAATAAGAACAGTGTCTGGAAAATATGTAAGAACAAAAATCGAGTCCACTGAATGCATAGTGTGTCCTTAAGGAAATTATCCCCCTCAATGTACCCGAGGTTTCAGAATCTTTCCTCCTAGGATAGAATGATTTACTCACCAAAATAGCGGTACAACAAATTAAGGTGACTGCGAACCACTCTAAGGTAGTATATATCACATAATTTTTTAAGAATTACAGAAAAGAAGAAGATGAGTATCAAAAAATTTTCGTAAGGATCAATTCTGAGGATCAACAGAAATATATAGCATGTTTGGGAAAAGATTTGCAACTTTTCAGAAAAGGTTGCAACATTTCAGAAAATTCCGTTGAAAACCAGTTGGGAAAAGATTTGCAACTTTTTAGAAAATGTTGCAACATTTTAGAAAATTTCGTTGGAAAAATGGAGGGAAATGTTTTAAATTAATTCGGGAAAGAAAACAATGGGTCGGGTCACGGGTTAGAATTTTTAATTAATTAATTAAATAATAATTAATTAAAATTAAAAGAAATTTGGTCCAAAAAAATTATCAATCAATCAAATTAAAATCCAAATCCAAAGCCGAGCCGAGAGACGACGACGAACGCACGAGGGGAGACCCTCTTCTTGACCCTTTAGCAACATGAAGGAGTGCTTCTACTTTTAAGTAGGAGATCTTTTCTTTCCACCATCTATGAGGGACAAATACTTATTTCATAAAGTAAGAGGGAACAACTCATTTTCCCCTCCACTTCTTTTCTCTCCATTTTCCATTCAACCTATCAATTAAACCCAACAATCCCCACATGAACGGGGAATGAATATAAGATAAAGGAATACACGGATAAGTGTGTGATATACAAGCGAACATTAATTGCATCTGGAAAAGTAGATTTTCCTTTGAACTTTTCGTAGTGAACTTATATCGGATATACTCGATCAATTGGTAGATGCGATATCTTTGAACCATCGAACTTTGTTGTATAAATAGACAAAATAAGTCACACAGTTAACCCTCAACCATCTATGGTTCTCACGGTTGTGTTCGTTTCAGTCATGAACACCGTCTGATTTCGTGAATGCATAGAGAATGAGCCTTTATCGTCATTCCCCTTGAAGCGGCTTATACTTAACACTCACATAGGTGATTTCTAAACGTGTAGTCCTCTAGACACACTATCCAGTCATTTTCTTCCAGACTTAGATAATCATTAAAAAACTTTAATGCTTTATTAACTCATTAAAAAGCCTTAAGGTTTTCTCCTTGTTTCTGAACACTGTCAGCATCACGAGAATGGGTTGAGTTATTTGACAATGTTGAACCGTCATTCATAACTTTGTTTGATCTCTTTGAACCTAGTTCTTGGGATCTCCAATTTACTAGGTAGAGTTACCTCCATAATGACTTGTCCTAGGCCTTAACCCCATTCCCCTCGATGATCTTTCAATAGCCTCTCTAGATAGGCTTTTTCTTAGTGGATCCAATACGTTATCTCTTGACTTTACATAGTCAATAGTAATAACACCACTAGAGAGTAGTTGTCTAACAGTATTGTGTTGCCATCGAATGTGATGCAATTTTCCGTTATACATAACGGCAACGCTCTGCCCTACCTATTGCTGCTTGGCTATCACAATGTATACATTTATGTGCCAAAGGTTTTGTCCAAAATGAAATATCTTCCAAGAAATTTCGGAGCCATTCAGCTTCTTCACCGGTTTTGTCTAAAGTTATAAATTTAGATTCCATTGTAGAGCGGGAGATGCATGTCTGTTTTGATGATTTTCAAGACACTGCTCCTCCACCAATGGTGAAAACATATCCACTCGTGGATTTAACTTCAGATGATCTGGTGATTCCATTTGCATCACTATATTCCTCAATTACTGCGGGATATTTATTATAATGCAAAGTATAGTTTTGGGTGTGTTTCAAATACCCCAAGACTCATTTCATTGCCATCCAATGAGTTTGATTGGGATTACTCGTGAATCGACTTAGCTTGCTAATAGCGCATGTTACATATGGTCGTGTACAATTCATAATATACATCAAACTTCCCAAAACTCGTGCATAGTTCAATTGCGAGTCACTTTCACTTTCATTCTTTTGAAGTGCAAAACGTACATTAATTGGAGTCTTTGCAACATTGAAATTATAACTTGAACTTATCAAGTATCTTTTTAATATAATGTGACTGTGATAATGCTAGACCTTGTGGAGTTTAATGGATCCTAATTCCTAAGATCAAATCAGCAACCCCTAAGTCTTTCATGTCAAATTTGCTAGCAAGCATACGCTTCGTAGCATTTACATCGGCAATATCTCTACTCATTATCAACATGTCATCAACATATAAACAAACAATGACTTCATGATTTGGAGTATTTTTAATGTAAACACATTTGTCACACTTATTAATCTTAAATCCATTTGCCAATATTATTTGGTCAAATTTCGCATGCCATTGTTTAGGTGCTTGTTTAAATTCATAAAGTGACTTAACAAGTTTGCACACTTTCCTTTCTTTACCAGGAACTACGAAACCCTCAGGTTGTTCCATGTAAATTTCTTCCTCCAATTCTCCATTTAAAAAAGTTTTCTTAACATCCATTTGATGGATTTCAAGACTATATACGGCTGCTAGTGCCACTAACACCCGAATAGATGTTATCCTTGTTACCAGTGAATATGTGTCAAAGTAATCAAGGTCTTCTTTTTGTCTATAACCTTTGACCACAAGTCTTGCCTTATATTTGTCAATAGTGCCATCAACTTTCATTTTCCTTTTAAAAATTTATTTTGATCCTAAAGGTTTATTTCCAGGAGGAAGATCAACCAATTTCCACGTATGGTTGTTCAAAATTGATTGAATCTCACTATTGACTACCTCTTTCTAAAATGTTGAATCAGAAGAAGACATTGCTGCTTTAAATGTTTGAGGCTCACTTTCAAGCAAGAATGTCACAAAATCTGGTCCAAAGGAAGTAGATATCCTTCGACATTTTCTACGTCTTGGATCCTCTTCAGTTGGTTTTCTTTTCTTTGGTTCTTCTCGCAGTCGTTTAGATCTTTCACTTGACGGCTCACAATCAGTTTTATATGGATAAATATTTTCAAGAAATTCAGCATTATCTGATTCAATTACCATATTAACATGAATTTCAGGATTGTCTGATTTATAAACCAAAAATCAACAAGCTTTGTTGTTTGTATCATAGCCAATAAAAGCACAATCCACAGTTTTGGTCCTATTTTTATCCTTTTGGGCAAAGGAACTTGTACCCTTGCTAAACACCCCACACTTTGAAATATTTCAAATTGGATTTTCTTCCTTTTCATAGTTTATATGGAATAGATTGTGTTTTGCTGTGGGGCACCCTGTTGAGTATTCGATTAGATGTAATGATAGCTTTCCCCCACAAGTTCTGCGGTAAATCGGAACTTATTAATAAAGCATTCATCATTTCTTTTAATTTTTGGTTTTTTCTTTTCGCAACTTCATTTGATTGTGGTGTGCAGGGAGCAGTAATTTAATGAATAATTCCATATTCTAAACATCTCTGCAAAAGGAGATTCATATTCTCCACCTCTATCACTTCTAATCATTTTTATCTTTTTGTTCAATTGGTTTTTCACTTCGTTCTTGTATTTCTTAAATGCATCAATTGCTTCATCCTTACTATTAAGCAAATACACATAACAATATCGAGTGCAATCGTCAATAAAAGTTATAAAATATTTTTTCCCACCGCGAGATGATATTGACTTCATATCACATATATCTGTGTGGATTAAGTCTAAAGGATTTTAACTCCTATAAATAGACTTATATGGATGTTTAACAAACTTAGATTCAACACAAATTTCACATTTTGATTTATTACACTTGAATTTAGGCAATACTTCTAAATTAATCAATTTTCGTAAGATTTTGTAATTAACATGTCCTAAACGAACATGCCATAAATCATTTGACTCCAGTAAGTAAAACGAAGCTAGATTCTTATTAATAATGTCAAAAACCATTACGTTGAGTTTAAAAAGGCCCTCAGTGACGTAGCCCTTTCCTATGAACATGTCATTCTTACTTATTACAATTTTCTCACTAACCAACACGCACTTAAATCCATTTTTGATGAGTAGTCCGACTGAAACTAAATTCTTCCTAATTGTTGGAATGTGCAGATCATTGTTGAGAGTCAGCACCTTGTCAGAAGTCATCTTCAGAAGTATCTTATCATATCCTTCAACCTTGGCTGTTGCAATATTTTCCATAAACAGTTCCTCTTTGGGTCCAGCGGGAGCATAGGTTGCAAATGCTTCTTTTATAGCGCAAACATGTCGAGTGGCACCAGAGTCAAGCCACCACTCCTTTGGATTTCCAACCAAATTGCATTATGATAGCATTGCACACAAATCATCCACGCCATCATTTTTCTCTACCATATTGGCTTGTTCCTTTTTCTTGTCCTTTTTTGGGAGACGACAATATGGGGCTTTGTGGCCAGCTTTCCCACAATTATAGCAATTGCCCTTGAATTTTTTCTTGTTCTGCTCCTTAATCTTTCCAAAGGATTTCTTCCTTTTCTGATTCTTTAGAGCAGCTTCTTCAATGATGTTCGCTCCCATAATTGTTGAATTTTCACGCAACTTCTTTTCAGCTATTTTATTATCTTCCTCAATTTTGAGACGAATCACAAGATCTTCCAACTTCATTTCCTTACGCTTGTGCTTTAGATAATTTTTGAAATCTCTCCACGAAAGAGGCAATTTTTCTATCATTGCAGCCACTTGAAATGCTTCATTAACTACCATGCCTTCAGCAATAAGGTCATGAAAAATAAGTTGAAGCTCTTGAACTTGGGTTTCAACGGTTCTTATATCTATCATTTTATAGTCTAGAAACTTAGCAACCATAAATTTTTTCAAGCATGCGTCTTCAGTCTTATACTTCTTCTCAAGTGCATCCCACAATTCTTTAGAAGTTTTCATAGCACTATAAACATTGTACAAATCATCATCCAAAGTACTTAGGATGTAGCCCTTGCATAGAAAATCCGCCTATTGTTGTGCCTCAAAAAACATAAATTTTTCATTGACCGGCATATCAGCAGCAGGCACAGGAGGGTCTTTGTTGGTGAACTTTTGCATACCAAGAGTGGTAAGCCAAAAGAACACCCTTTGTTGTCATCCTTTGAAGTTGGCTTCAGAAAATTTTCCTGATTTTTCCACCAGTGGCACAGTAGTCCGGCTTGTTGCCGCAACAGTCGCAAAAGTAGTAGCAGTTTCACTTGTCATTTCTTTTCACTGTAAAAATAGACAAACTGTCTTAATACTCAGAATATCAAACTTTTTACAACAGCAACGATGAAGGTTTTATGTTCTTCAAATCGTTGTACAAGTATGAACTTTAGTATTCCAACAAAGTTTTAATGTCTTCAAGTCAGAATACGAAATTTCATACGGAGTAGAAAACCACATAGATTTTAGTCTCCAAAGCAGAATATTGTTTAATATGTAAAAATAATTTCCTTAAGATTGTTAGTAATCTGTATTGAAAAAAATAATATTGAAACAGTAACAATTATTTCTAGAAATAAAAGACAGAAGCTGGACAGAAGCTGGCAAAATAAGAACAGTGTCTGGAAAATATGTAAGAACAAAAATTAAGCCCACTGAATGCATAGTGTATCCTTAAGGAAATTATCCCCCTCAATGTACCCAAGGTTTTGGAATCTTTCCTTTCAGGATAAAATGATTTACTAACCAAAATAGCGGTACAACAAATTAAGATGACTGCGAACCACCCGAAGGTAGTATATCCCACGATTTTTTAAGAAGTGCAGAAAAGAAGAAGATGAGTATCAGAATTTTTTTCGTAAGAAACAATTCTGAGGATCAACAGAAATATATAGTCTGTTTGGGAAAATGTTTGCAACTTTTCAGAAAAGGTTTGCAACTTTTCAGAATAGGTTTGCAACTTTTCAGAATAGGTTTGCAACCTTTTAGAAAATTTCGTTGAAAATCGGTTGGAAAAAGGTTTGCAACTTTTCAGAAAAGGTTGCAACCTTTTAGAAAATTCTGTTGAAAAAACGGAAGGAAATGTTTTAAATTAATCTAGGAAAAAAAGAAACGGATCGGGTCACGAGTCAGGATTTACAATTAATTAATTAAATAATAATTAATCAAAATTAAAGAAAATTTGGTCCAAAAAGATTATCAATCAATCAGATCATTTGATCAAATCCAAATTCAAATTCGAAGCCGAAGTCGAAGCCAAGCCGAGCGACGACGGCGCGAGGGGAGACCCTCTTCTTGACCCTTTAACAACATGAAGGAGTGTTTCTACTTTTAAGTAAGTGACCTTTTCTTTCCACCATCTATGAGGGACAAATGCTTATTTCATAATGCATGAAGGAACAACTCATTTTTTCCTCCACTTTTTTTCTCTCCATTTTCATTCAACCTATCAATTAAATTCAATATTTTATATAAGTTTAAACGTCTAATTGTGCATATTCAAAATTAGATGGCATAAATGTCAAATAAAATCAAGCTAAATAATATATTATGTATTAGACCTTTATTTAATGATAAGAAATTCAAAGTTTGGAATAGTTTGAAATGACAAACTGGGGAAGAAGATCCGTTGAAGTGTATGACATGAAGTAATCAAGTAGCAATATTTGAAATCTGTATAACTAGTAATATTTTAATATGTCGAGACGTTACCAGCACTACATCAATAGTATAACACTTTCCACTAGAGACAAACAACGCATGAACATGTTCACAGATCTCCTCCAATAATTTAGAGGGAAAAAATTGGTTTGTACTTCTTGTTGCTATTTCTGTTTTCAATTGCAAAAAGAAGAAAATCAATTGAACTTGATGTGGATTTTACAAAAATTGTTTTGTCCAACTTCCATGAAAAAATGCATCCTCTTTTATCCCTTCAACAATTTCATGCCCAATAATTGACCAAATCCGTACGTGTAGGGATAAATAATTACGGGCCTGATCGGAAAGCTACAATAAAATTAAAATTTTATGTAATTATATTTTTTGACATATTTAATAGATTGAAATGGGATATAATTGAAGCGGAGTAATTACACTCCTCAATTTTCAAGGGAGGGTAAGGATAATTACTCCATATAATTACATAAAACTTTTTTTTAAAATCCTTTCTTTCTTTTATTTCTATTTTTTTGTTCTAAATTATTTTTTCTATAATTTTTTTTAAAAATATTTTTATTATTCCAATATGTTCTAAAAATATATTTTTTATTTTTATTATTCATACATCAGATCTTTATTATTTTTAACCTTTATTTTTTCATATTATATATTTATTTTTTATTTTTATATTTTTTATTAGCATAATTTTATTAGTATTCTAAATTGTAAAAAGTGAGAGAGGGCCAACTTAGTCAGCATCCCTGACTATAACTCAGCCTTAGATTTTATTCATGTGCTATAATAGTGAACACAAAATATTCTTTTAGTACCTAAAATATTAGAAGAATCATCATTCTATTTATTCTTGTTAAAAAAAACTAACGCTCAAGCTTAAAAAACATGACTTTCTCTCTCCCATCTTCAGATTGTCTCGATTATGCCCCTCTCAAATCCGGTCTGATCGTCTTTCATATTCTGTGACACCATAGAAGGAGACTCTGATTTTCTGAACTTCAGAAAATAATCTAGATCCACAAGACAAGTTTTTCTCACCAACGAGAACTGAGGGTAAATCGTGCTTCAATAACTCAAAAAAATAATAATCATATATATCTTGTTTAGACACATGTATAACTAATAAGAGTTATTGAAAGAGAAAGAAATATGGTTATATTTAAGTCTACTACTTACAAGTACGTACTGTTCAAAGTTTTTTCTTTCTTTTCCCTTTTTCTTCTAACACTGTCAAAACTTTGAATCTTAACAAGTGAATTGATTATTTACTATATTGGTAAACTTCAAGCAGGGCTTCAACTGTATTGGTATAGTTGAAATTGAGAGTTCTTCTGATAAAATGGAGGCTCATGAAACTTAAAATCAAGTCTCTTTCAGGAATTTTATCAAACATGTAAGGAGCGTAATTTTGGTCATCATATAGTTATTTCTAGTTATTTTTAGCAAATACAATAATTTCTTTCAAGATGACAGATGGAAAAACAGAAATTAAATATCACTCATCAACTACAATAACCAATTTAAATATTGTTGGAACAAGAACTTTTGTATGGTCTGATGAAACTATTCATACGAAGACAATAGAGTCAAAGTTATAGCTCTCACTTAGTTATGTTGTAGGGGAGTTGGGGAAGTTTTTTTTTTTTTTTTTATTTTTAATTTATTTTTTTACTATTTAGAAGGAAAGAGAATCAATTTTGAATGTTCAGGATAAGGAAGACAGCCAGGAGGACAAAATAGGAAGATGGGAGAGAAAAAGTCACATTTTTGGAATTGTAAGGTTAGTTTTTAACAAAAATAAATACAAGGATGATTCTGCAATATTTTAGATACTTAAAAAGAATATTTTTTATTCACTATCGTAGCACAAGGATGAAACTTAAGGTTGAGTCATAGTTGAGAGATGGATTTAGCCTAAAAATCGAAATTTTCCTTAAGAAAACTCACTTTTTCATGTTTTTATTGAAGTTTTTCAGGAATTGGGGCTGATACTCAAATGCACAGAAAGGAAAAATAAAATGGGTTTGCTTTCAAACCCCAAATATATATGGATCTTGTTACTTCTCATCACTATCCTTTTAATTTTCTGCTCAGGTAGTGTAAACGCTCATTATTATCAGTTTTATTTGGGTGCGTAGTAATGAGTGTGTCAAGAATTTTGATTTCTGCTCAGGTAGAGTAAGAGTTCTTTTTTATCAGTTGTATTGGGAAGATTTGCACTCTCCTACCACAGTTATTTTACCCCAGATTGTTAGTGAATTTAGTCCAAGTTCAATGGATCAGATTCAATCCAAGTTGGAAAAATGGGTAGAGTGTGGGTTGTTTTTTTAATGGGTTAGATTTTTAGTAGAGCGATTTGGTGATGAGGACCTCAAACAAGAGGTCACGTTAAAAACCCGATTTTACAAAATATCTATTAAAAAATAATAGCATAAGTAAGCTTATTTTGTAACGGGAATGACATAAATAAATCAATTTTTTAACGGATGTCAAAAACAAGTCATTTCTAATAATTCAACAGCATAGGTGTGCTTATGTTGGATGAAGAACTCTTTCGTGGTACCATTGTCCAACTTTCACCCCTATTGGACTATTCATTCTTGTCTTTATTGTCATGATCCGATTTCTCAGGTCATGATGATACCTACTGTCACGATACAAGACTAGGACTTAGACGTGACATGGCAAATGAGGAACCCGAAAGTACCTCAAACAAGTATCTTAGCATTTCTTTAAGCCTTTCATAGGTAATGAAAATAAATAAACAAGTGAAAATTATAATAGTAAATCTTCAAGTTACATATGTCCACAATTCCTCTAACTTCTAGATTTAATGGGGCTAAAACAAGTCCTTAGCTCACCCTCAATCATAATAGAAAGAAATGTCATAGCAAGTGTTTAAAGATCTCAACATATCATAAGCTAGAAAGATAAATGAGTATTGTTCCCGAAAAATGAGAACTCATCAAAAGTAGCCTTCAAATGAAATCTAAACTAGTCACGTGGAGGAGAATGAGGAGGAGCACCGATCCGTACACGGTGATATCATGTAGGCAAAAGAGTATGTCTTATTTCTTTAAATGTACTAAGTATGTAGGCATGCATTACAAAGTAAAACATTTAGGACATTTATAAAGTAAAGTACATAAATGAGTGCATGCATAAGAAATCAAGTAGACAACATTTGAATCATACATATGTAGATATATACATGCATGATTAATCATATAAATAGCATTTCAAACATTCGTTGGTGGGGAGTTGACTATAACCGATGTTAAGACCATGTGAGCTATTATATGGAACCCAACATAATTCCCTACGTTGGCCGGGGAGTCTACTTGCCTATGATAGAAGTCCGTCAACTTTACATTCATTCTTTAACTTTAACTTTAAGGGCTTTCGTTGATCCATTAGCCTAAGCCTACAAGGACTCTTATGTTGGCACATAGTTAATGAGACAAGGGGTTGCTACTAAGATTTCCTTACCGAATCGCACCTCAATGCCCCATTCCGTGCTAAGTCAATCCCACAAAATAGTTTAATACTTGAAAATAGTTATAGCATATAACTTGAGAATTCAAACTATCACATTCGGTGGAATAACTCATTAAAACCTTTGGTGATTCAAATATTCAAGAATTGTCCTTATTGCATAAATAATTCATCATTCATATCATTTCATAAGACTCCCTTTTGATCATATACATTTCTTTTATAAACATTCATTTGGAGTCGAAACTTTCAAGTCAAACTTCATTGAAAACATAGTAAAACTAGGTGGGTTCGAATAACTTCAACTTTCAAACATGTATGTAAATGAAATTATGCATAAATACTTTGAAATCCATCAATTAAAAATCATGCTTTAAATAACCCATCATGAATTTCAAGAACCTTTAAAGATCCAAGTAGAGAAAATACTTGCAAACCATAAATTCATACATATGAAATTATTTTGCATCAAAATAGACCAATAATCATTAGTTTTACCATGAATCTTGTTATTAAGTAGAAATAATAATTACCCATAAGAAAATCTTACTTGAAATCAAGAGATTTAGTTGAAAGAGTTTTGGATTTCATGGATAAACACCTACATACTTTAGAGTACAGCTTGAAGAGAATTGGGTAAATAAATATAATTTATCATATAATCAAAATACTTTAGGCATGAGAGTGGAAAGAATACTCTCATTGAAGCCATACAAACCTGGAATTCGAAGCTTTACTTCGAGTTGAAGGAGTTAATGAACACTCTTGAATCTTAGTCTTTTCTTCTTGCCGGAGCGTTTTGTATACTATCCGGAGTATATGAATCACCAGAATAGTATTTCTACACTACTAAAAACTAAAAATATATTTTGAGAATGAGTAAAGAAGTCTATAGAGAGAAGAGTAGCTTGAGAAAACTTAATGAACAAAATGATGAAATAAGGTGGGTATTTATAGGTGTGAAGGAGAGACCTAACAATAATTAAAATAATTATAATGAAAAATCTAAAAATTTAATGGAGGATTGTGATGTCATGGGTGATGTCAAATGGAGGACTATTGATGTCATGAGTGATGTCAAATTTAATGGACTATTTGCTACTATGATTCCCTTACCGAATCCCACCTCAATGCCCCATTCGGTGCTAAAAGTCAATCCTACAAAATGGTTTAATATGTCAAAATAGTTATAGCATATAACTTGAGATTGACTTAGCACCGAATGGATCATTGAGGTGGGATTCGGTAAGGGAATCTTAGTAGCAACTCTTTGTCTCATTAACTAGGTGCCAACATAGGAATCCTTGTAGGCTTAGGCTAATGGATCCACAAATATCTCTTAAAGTTAAAGTTAGAGAAATGAATGAAGTTGACGGAGTTCTACCCAACAAGTAGTCTCCCCGGCCAACATAGGGGGTTATGTTGGATTTTATGTAATAGCTCACATGATCGTAAATGTCGGTTATGGTCATCTTCCCACAAATAAATATTTTAAAGGATATCTATATGATTGATTATGCATCTATTGAATTATATTTCATATTACATAAATATTTTAATATTTTCTCAATGTTCATGCACGCTTACATACTTAGTACATTCAAAGTACTAACACATACTCTTTTGCCTACGTGATATCACCATGTAGGAACTAGTGTTCCTCTTCATTCTCCTCTATGTGTCTAGTTGAGATTTTGTTTGAAGGCTACTTTTGGTGAGTTCCATGTTCCGGGAACAATACTCCTTTATCTTTCTAGCTTATGATATGTTGAGATCTTTAGACACTTACTATGACATTTCTTTCTATTATGATTGAGGGTGAGCTAGGGACTTGTCTTAGCCCCGTTTAATCTAAAAGTTAGAGGTATTATTGGACATATGTAAGTTGAAGATTTACTATTATTATTTTCACTTGTTTATTTATTGTCATTACTTATGAAAGGCTAAAAGAATACTAAGAGACTTGTTTGAGGTACTTTTGGATTCCTCATTCGCCATGTCACGTCTAGGTCCTAGGCTTGGGTTATGACAAACTTGGTATCAGAGCCTGAGGTTTTGAATGGTCCTCGGACTCCAACATACCGCGTCAAATAGGATCTTGTTCATGGTTGTGAAGCATGCCATAACTATAAATAGGAGACTATGAGATGTTTAGGAGAGTTTTCACTTCTTTCAATTTCATGTCGTGTCTTAGAGTGTCCTAAGCTTTCCTTTAACTAATGACCTATTTTGTATTCTCTAGATAATAACTCGTGGAAGAGCACCTCCAAGAGCAAGGGTTGACGATGCGGACCAAGCTCCTTCGATTCCCAATGCCCCACATCATAAGGAAGGGGTAACCCATGCCGAGTTTCATAATATCATTACATTGTTAACTCAAGTTGTAGCCAACCAAGGGCATCAAGGTGTTCCTCCCCCCAAATATAAAAACCAGCCTCTAGAATTCGAGATTTCTAAAGGATGAATCCATCGGAGTTCGATAGTTTTAAACTAGATAAGGACCCTATGGAGTTCATTGATGAGGTGTACCGAACTGTCGCTATCATGGGTGTGCCACCTATTGAGAAAGCAGATCTAGTGGCCTATCAACTCAAAGGTGTGGCTTGAGTGTGGTACGAACAATGGGTTTGTTAGAGGGATGAAGAAATGGGGCCGATAGGATGAGAAGAGTTCAAAGGTGCCTTCCTAGACTATTTTTTCCCATTAGAACTAAAAGAGGCCAAAATCCAAGAGTTTATCAACCTCTGTCAAGGGAGTATGAGCGTGAGAGAGTATGATCTCAAATTCACTAAGTTGTCAAAGTATGCTCCCTTCATGGTCTCCGACCCAAGAGCTAGGATGAACAAATTTATTTCTGGTGTCTCAAGCTTGGTGTCCAAGGAGTGCAAAATGGCCATGTTGGTCAAGGAGATGGACATCGCTCGGTTAATGACTTACGCAGAACAAATTGAAGAAGAGAAGTTGAGAGAGAAAGATCAATGGGGTTCAAAAAGGCTAGAGTGGAAGGTGGAGGGTTTAACCCTCAAAGGTTCGGTTATGGTAACAATGGCAAAGTCCAAGTTGGGCAATAGTTTGTTGGACAAGGTTCTACCAATACTCCTCCTCCAAGGTTCAACAAGGACAAGGGTGCTAAATCAATGGTTCCAAGAGAGAATGTTGCTGCTCAAACTTTTCCCGCTTGTAAGAAGTATGGAAGGACTCACAAAGGGGATTGCTTAGACGACTCCAATGCATGATTTAAGTGTGGCAAGCTGGGCCACCATTCTAGGGATTGTAGAGATGGTGGTGGTAGTCTTCAAGGCCAAATTTCTCATGGACAACAAGCCCAAGGAGGTGTCCAACACAACAACTACTTTTATGCCTTGCATGAGAGACGAGAGGTTGAGGATGTACCCAATGTTATTACCAATATGTTAAATATTTTTGATTTTGATGTGTATGCACTATTAGATCTGGGTGAAAATTTATTGTTTTTTACTCTATTCCTTGCTAATAGGTTTGATGTGTCACCCGAAATATTGTTAGAGCCTTATTTGGTGTCAACCCCCGTTGGTGAGTTGGTTATTTCTAGAAAGGTCTATAGTGGTTGTCCCGTATCTATCTTGCATAAAGTTATTCCTTGTGATCTCATTTAACTTGACATGGTAGATTTTGATGTCATTCTTAGGATGAATTGGTTACATGCATCTTATGCTTTCATAGATTGTAGGACTCATCAAGTCAAGTTCCAATGATTCGGTGGTGAAGGGTAAGTTCATTTTGTTATCTCAAGGCCCAAAAAATGATTTCTAAGGGTTGCATTTACCACATTTGAGGGTTAGGGATCTCAACTCCGAAAGTCCTCCTCTTGAGTCAGTTTCTATAGTCAATGAGTTCCCCGATGTCTTTCCCGATGACCTTTTCGGTGTCCCTCCCAAAAGGGAAGTTGATTTTGGTATCGATCTCCTCCCCGATACCTAACCTATATCTATTCCTCCTTATCGGATGGCCCCGACAAAATTGAAAGAGTTGAAGGAACAATTAAAGGAATTGTTAGAAAAGGGGTTCATAAGACCAAGTATTTCACTATGGGGTGCTCTCGTGTTATTTATGAGAAAGAAGGATGGGTTACTTCGAATGTGCATAGACTACCGACAATTAAATAAGATGACCATTAAGAACAAATACCCACTCCCTAGAATAGATGACTTGTTTTATAATTGGAAGGGGCAAGTCACTTCTCCAAGATCGACCTTCGATCTCGCTATCACCAACTACAGGTAAAGGAGTGTGACATTCCCAAAATGACTTTTCGAATAAGATATGGTCATTTTGAGTTTGTGGTGATGAGTTTTGGGTTGAGTTTGCACCGGCGGCATTCATGGAATTGATGAATAGGGTGTTCAAACCTTACCTTGATACTTTTGTGGTGGTATTCATTGATGATATTCTGATTTATTCTCGGGGTGAGGAAGAACATAAAAATCACTTGAGAGTTGTGCTTCAAATGTTGAGGGATAGGCAATTATTTAAAAAATTTAGTAAGTGTGAATTTTAGTTGAAGGAGATGGCATTTCTTGGTCACGTAGTGTCCGATGATGGGATCAAGGTTGATCCTAAGAAAATGGAGGCAGTCAAGAATTGGCATAGACCGTTGTCTCCTTCAAACATTAGGAGGTTCTTGGGTCTAACCGAGTACTATAGAAGGTTCATCAAAGGGTTTTCTTCCATCTCATCTCCTATGACGAAATTGACCCAAAAGAAAGCCAAATTCATATGGACGAATAATGTGAGAAGAGTTTCTAGACCTTAAAGATCGACTTACCTCCACTCCCATTTTGACTCTACCAGAAGGATTAGAAGGGTTTGTAGTTTATTGTGATGTTTCAAAGATTGGTTTAGGTTGTGTCTTAATGCAAAACAGAAAGGTCATAGCCTATTCTTCTAGACAATTAAAGGTGCATGAGCGTAACTACCCTACCCATGACCTTGAATTGGTGGACATTGTTTTTACTCTAAAGATTTAGAGGCATTACCTTTATGGGGTGCATGTGGATGTGTATACCGATCATAAAAGTCTTCAATAGGTGTTCATCCAAAAGGAACTTAATCTAAGGCAAATGAGGTGACTAGAACTCCTTAAGGACTATGACATGAGTGTGCACTATCATCTGGGTAAAGCCAATATGGTTGTCGATGTACTTAGTAGAGTGTCTATGGGAAGTATGGCCCATGTGGATGAAGGAGAAAGGGAGTTGGTGAAAGATGTTCACCGATTGGCTAGATTAGGGGTGAAGTTGTGTGGTACCGATGATAGTGGTATGGTTGTTCAAAATAGATCCGAATCCTCTTTGATGGCGGATGTTAAATCAAAGTAATATCTTAACCGAACGTTTGTCGAGTTAAAGAAGTTGGTGACGGACAAGAAGATAGAGGTATTTTCCCAAGGAAGAGATGGGGTGCTATACTACCAAGGTTGGCTATGTGTTCCGGATGTTGATGGCATAATGAGTTTGATCTTGATGGAGGCTCATAATTCTACATACTCCATTCATCCCGATTCGACGAAAATGTACCGAGACTTAAAAGAGTTCTATTGGTGGGGTGACATAAACAAGGACATAGCAAAATCGTGTTCGAATGTCCGAATTGCCAACAAGTGAAGGTCGAACATCTAAGGCTGGGTGGCCTAGCCCAAGACATTGAAATCCCTACTTGGAAGTGGAAATATGTGAATATAGATTTTGTAGTAGGTTTTCCTCATACCCGGAAGAGTCATGATTCTATTTGGATAATTATTGATAGAATGACTAAGTCGGCTCACTTCCTACCGGTTAAGACTTCCTATAGTGCTGAAAACTATGCCAAGTTGTATATTCGGGAGTTGGTAAGGTTTCAAGGTGTGCCGTTATCCATAATTTCGGATTGTGGTACCCAATTCACTTCTCACTTTTAGAGATAATTTAAAAAGGTCTCGGTACTAAGGTAAAATTGCGCACCGCATTCCATCCTCAAATGGATGGGCAAGCCAAAAAGAAGATTCAAACACTAAAGGATATGTTAAGGGCTTGTGTGTTGGAGTTTAAAGGAAACTGGGATGATCATCTACCGCTCATCGAGTTTGCCTATAATAATAGTTACCACACAAGTATTGAGATGGCGCTATTTGAGGCTTTGTATGAGAGATGATGTAGATCCCCAGTTAGTAGGTTTAAAGTATGTAAGATGACCTTGTCGGACCTTGATTTGGTATTTGATGCTTTAGAGAAGGTGAAGATCATTAGAGAAAGGTTGAAGTTGGCTCAAAGTCGTCAAAAGTCCTATTCCGACACTAGAAGAAGGGATCTTAAGTTTAATGTGGATGAGTGGGTGTATCTGAAGGTTTCACCCATGAAGGATGTGGTTCGGTTTGGAAAGAAAGGTAAATTGAGCCCTAGGTATGTAGGGCCTTATAGAATCGTGAGACGTGTTGGCAAGGTTGTATATGAGTTGTAGTTGCCACTAGAAATGACCATGGTTCATCCGGTATTCCATGTGTCTATGTTGAGAAAATGTGTGGGTGATCCTAGTTCCATTTTTCCTTTAAGAGTAGTGAATGTTGAAGAAAACTTAACCTATGAAGAAGTTTCGGTTGAAATTTTGGACCGGAAAGTTAAGAGATTGAGGAACAAAGAAGTTGCATCTGTTAAAGTCCTTTGGAGGAATCAACAAATCGAAAGTGCTACATGAAAAGCGGAAGAGGATATGATTAAGAGATACCCTCATCATTTTCTCTCTACCCAAACCTAAGGTATTAAGTTGTCCTTGCTCAATTACTTGAAATCCTTGCATTATTACTTTTCTTGTCATATGCATGCAAAATTATGAAATATGTTTTGACCGATGTTTTAAATTGCACTAGTGCATTAATGATGGACTGTTGGTTTACACTATACTCTACTCAAGCTAAGTCTTTTCTCATTCGAGGACGAATGTTCCCAAGGGGAAGATAATGTAACACCTCCAAAAAATGTTGTATATGATGTTTCAATTCTCGATGAAAATAATATAACTTATGTATTTTGGGAATAACTTTTCATAGGATGGTTCAAATTAGGTGGTTCAAATTTTTGAATAACCCCAATATTATTACCTACAACTTTTGTGAGACCGTATTTTATGTTTTGAAGGCTAAGTAGGTCAAATAAATTAATTACTTTAAGACATGGTGCTGTGATAAAATGGAGTATTTGTAGAAGGAAAATCATATCTCGCTGCAGGATGATCCAAATCGATTGATTCTTAAATGACATGAAAGTAGACTTCTAGAGCAACAATTCACATGAAGACACCAAATCCTAATAAGGAAGTTATCTTGTTCAAACCTAGCTCCGAAAAAGGTATTCCGTTAAAAGAAGGTTTATCTCACCAACCATGGAAAGATCTAGAACCATTTGACATTACCCATGACATCAATAGTCCTCCATTTGACATCGCCCATGACATCACAATCTTTCATTAAATTTTCTGATTTTTCTTTATAATTATTTTAATTATTGTTAGGTCCCTCCTTCACACCTATAAATACCCACCTTATTTCATTATTTTATTCATCAAGCTTTCTAAAGCAACTCTTTTCTCTATACACTCCTTTACTCATTCTCAAAATATAGTTTTAGTTCTTAGTAGTGTAGAAATACTATTCCGGTGATTCATATACTTCGGGTAGTACAAAAAATACTCCGGCGAGGAGAAAAGGCTAGGATTCAAGAGTGTTTATTAAGTCCTTCGATTCTGAGTAACTCTTCGAATTTCAGGTATGTAAGGCTTCAATGGGAGTATTCCTTCTACTCTCATGCCTAAAGTATTTTGATTATATGATAAATTATATTTATTTTCTTTAAGTTTTACTCTAAGGTGTATGGATATTAATTTATGGATTCTTTCATCTATGAAGCCCACATGAATTATCAAAGTCTTCTATTTAATTCAAGTATGAAACTTTATGGGTTTTCATATTATAATTTCAAATGCATAGATTATTAAGTATTTGAAGTTTAATTACCTATTTTATATTAGCGTTGTAACGCTTCAACAAGATTATTCCTTCCACTCTCCTACCTAAAGTATTTTAAGTATATGATAAATTCTGTTTATTTTTTTAAAACTTTACTCTTAAGTTATGTGGGTGTTTATCCATGGGTTCTTCCACCCATGTAGTCCAAAACTCTTTCAACTAAATCTCTTGATTTCAAGTAATATTTTCTTATGGGTAATTTTTATTTCTACTTAATAGCATGAATCGTGGTTAAACTAATGTTTATTAGTCTATTTTAATGCAAAATAATTTCATAGGTATGGATTGATGGTTTGCAAGTATTTTCTCCATTTAGCTTTTTAAAGGTTCTTGAAATTTCACGGTGGGTTGTTTAAAGCATAATTTTTAATTAATGGATTTCAAAGTATTTATGCATAATTTTATTTACATTCATGTTTGAAAGTTGAAGTGATTTGAACCCACCTAGGTTTACTATGTTTTCAATAAAGTTTGACTTGAAAGCTATGACTCCAAATGAATATTTATGAAAGCAATATCAATGATCAAAAGGAAATCTTATGAAATGAAAGAACGATGAAATAATATGAATGATGGATTCTTTATGAAATAAGGATAATTCTTGCATATTTGAATTACCAAAGGTTTTAATGAGCTATTTTACCGAATATGATATTTTGAATTATCAAGCTATATGCTATGACTATTTTGAAGTATTAAACTATTCCGTGGGATTGACTTTTCATCGAATGAGTCATTGAGGTGGGATTCGGTAAGGGAATCCTATTAGTAACCCTTTGTCTCATTAACTATACACCAACATAGGAGCTCTGTAGGATTAGGCTAATGGATACACAAATAGCCCTTAAAGTTAAAGTTAAAGAAATGAATGAAATTGACGGAGTTCTACCCGGCAAGTAGTCCCCTGGTCAATGTAAGGGGTTATGTTGGATTCCATGTAATAGCTCGCATGGTATTAAATGTCGGTTATGGTCATCTTCCCACAAATGAATGTTTTAAAGGATATCTATATGATTGATTATGCATGCATTGCATTATATTTCATATTACATAAATGTTTTAATGTTTCCTCAATGTTCATGCATGCTTACATACTTAGTACATTTAAAGTACTAACGCATACTCTTTTGCCAATATGATATCACCATGTAGGGACCAATGCTCCTCCTCGTTCTCCTCCACGTGGCTAGTTGAGATTTCTTTTGAAGACTACTTTTGGCGAGTTCCCATGTTTCGGGAACAATACTCCTTTATCTTTCTAGTTTATGATATGTTGAGATCTTTAGACACTTACTATGACATTTCTTTCTATTATGATTGAGTGAACTAGAGACTTATGTTAGGCCCGTTAAATCTAAAAGTTAGAGGTATTGTTGGACATATGTATGTTGAAGATTTACTATTTTGATTTCCGCTTGTTTATTTATTGTCATTACCTATAAAAGGCTAAAACAATGCTAAGAGATTTGTTTGAGGTACTTTTGGATTCCTCATTCGCCATGTATTATCTAGGCCCTAGGCTTGGATTTTGACAAATTTGGTATTAGAGCCTGAGGTTTTGAATTCTCCTAGGAGTCCTACATACTGCGTCAAATAGGATCTTGTTCATGGTTGTGAAGTGCACCATAACTATGAATAGGAGACTATGTGCTCTGATACCAAGTTTGTCACGACCCAAACTAGGGCCTAGATGTGACATGGCGATTAAGACTCCCGAAGTAACTCCATTCAAGACTTTTAGCATATCATAAGAATACATAAGGTAAAAAATAAGAGAAAACTCATAAAATTCCAAGGAGACAAAGCATAGTTAAAGAGAATCAATACAACATAGACTCCTTACATAATATGCCCACATGCCTCTACATGACAACCTAGGCGGGGACTAGGACATGTTCCTAGCTCACCCTAAAAAAAAGTAATGACACCATATAGAATAGTCTTTAAACATCACTATAGACTAAAAAAAATAAAGAAAAGAATGAGCATGAGGACTCACCACACTAATCTCCAATGAAATACTAACTAGCCACGGAAAGAGGATACGTCCAAATCTACATTGTGATATAATATAGACAAAAAGTATGGGTTAGTATGTTTGAATTTACTAAGTATGTAGGCAATTCAATCCATAAAAAAATATGTTTATGCAAATGACCATTTTAAGTAGCATGATAAGAGAAGTAGTAAAAGTTATAAGTAGTCACAAGAAGTATCAATGCATAATAAATCATAGGAGTATCATATAAAGTAAATGATACGATTAGTCATTTAAAACATAAAAAGGATCATACATATGTGGGATAAGAACCATAACCGACGATAAGACCATGCGAGCTATAACATGAAATCTCGATGTTGCCTCTACACCGGAAAAAGGGAAATCTACATGCCAAGGTAGAATCTACCTCGCTAGGTGAGTCATAATGTACACTATATGTGGATCTACTAGCCAGGACAAAAAAGGACATCCTATAGTGGCACGTAGTTATGGAACAAGAGACATTATAGAAGGACCCCATATTTCGAGCCCCACCTCAAGTCTACATTTGGTGCTAAGTCAAATCCCATGGAATACATTTAGAGCATAATAATCGTAATGGACATATATCATAGTCATGATCATTGGTTTGAAATCATAGAGTAGCTTATTTTCATAACATAAGTGCAAAGCGGGTATTGTCCTTCCATATTACAAATCATACATATATAATCATAGTTCATACTTAAAAATTTAGGGTAAACATGAATGCATGATTAATTGACTTGAAAATCATGAAATTGACTTGAAAACATGCATGATCATATACTTTTATCAGCCCATACATAATTCATAAAGATGATACCATTTGGAAGTATAATGGAAAATATCCATAATTCACATTATAAACTCTTGAGATCAATATAGGAGAAATCATGGAAAAACTTTTCAATTCAATGCAATAACCATCAATTTATATCAAAATAGACTATAATCATAATTTGAATCATAATTCATGCATTTGAATTGTCACGACCCAACCCTGTGGGCCGCGATTGGGGTCTGACCTAGACCCCCATATACATAACTGTCAAATATAGCCAAATTGAACAGTGCATGATGTGATACTATACCCAAAAACCCCAATGGTTCACAACTTTTTCATGTACATGTAGCCTCTTTCATTCATACCATATCATGAAAGGGCACACGAGCCAACAAGGCCGCCATAACATAAAAACATTTACGATACGTCGTATAGGCATAATTGAGACAACTTACACTTAACCCACATACACATGTCTACAGACCTCTAAGAGAATTAACGGTATCATATGGCGAGACAGGGCCCCCGCCATACCCTTGAATAAATAAATATATACACTAGAATAGTAGTATCAAAAACTAGGCTCCGATACAATGGAGCTTTTCCCCATAACCGCTGAGTAGAGTCCTAGGTTGGCCGATCCCCAAAGCACGCGTCTGTATCTGCGGGCATAAAACACAGCCCTCTCGAAAAGAGGGGGTCAGTACGATATATGTACTGAGTATATAAAGTACAAAATATCATAACTAAGACAACAGATGAAATAGGGATGCAGGGGGAAAGTATAACATATAGCCATCTACCGTACCAGTATCTTATAAAATCAAGGCATACAGACTATCATCACATACTGTATTCGGCCCATTCGGAGACTCAGTGTAACAACTACATCATTTTGTCATTATAAGCACATATGTACTATTAGGTCTGTGGAACGTACAATCCGATCTATGTATACAACAAGTACACACCAAGGAACGATGGCCTGATCCATATATCGTATAATAATGCCGAAAAATGATGACCCGATCTGTATCTCATATAATAATTCCAAGGTACAATAGCTAGATCCATATATCATATAATAATGCCGAGGTACAATGACCCAATTCCTATATAGCAAAATATGCCAAGGTACATTTGGCCCGATCCATATATATCATAATGCATATACGTGCACGTAAAACTCTGTAACATATAAAAAAATCCCTTAAATATCACCATAAAGCATGTTCAAGAGCTCCTAGGTATAGGAGCTTACACTTCCCATCACTATTCCGCCTATAGAAGGCTCAAGAGTCGTAGTTCAACTACTTCAAGGCCCTTATCATTCAAAATTGAGTACAAGTCATGAGTTACATCCAGAATCTATAAATGGAACTATCTCTAACTCATATCATATATAATTTCATTTACATTAAGCCATTTCAAGAGAAGGGAGGGATAGGCTTCACGTGTAATACTTTTCGTCATGTATAAGACTTATAAGACCATAACCCAGCTATCACAGGAGTTCTAACATCGAGAAGTGAATAAGATTTATGAACCATACTCGGGGTTCTATGAATGGAATTATCCCCACATCACATATACCATCCACTTATGTCTAAGACATGCCAAGAGAAGAGAAGAGTTAAGCCTTACATACCCTCTTCTTTTCATCATCTAGGAGATAGTGAGAGACACTAACTCAATTAGCATAGGAGCTCTCACTTCAAGAAGTAGGTAGGAGTCGTGAATCATATTTGGAGCTTCATGAGTATATTTGTCCCCACATTTCATATACATATCATACTTACGTCAGAGACATGCTAAGAGAAAGGTGGATAGCCTCACATACTTACTACTTTCCCTAAAAAAGAAGGCTTGAGGGCCCTAGTTCAATTACTGTAAGAGTGCTTTCATCAAGGAGAAAATAAGAACTTTGAATTACGCTTAGCATTTTATGAGTAGATTTACCCTCAAGCTCATATCATTCATTACTTAACTTGATGACATGCCAAAAGAAAAGAAGAGATACGCTTTACATACCTCTTATCGATTGCTTTTCACCAAGCTTGTCTTGTTGTCCTCCGAACCTATTTAACACGAAGGTAATATGAATATTAATAACCTTTAACTTTCAAACTTCTAAATCCACAACCAATCACCCACATGCATCAATTCCTTATTTGCCTTTCTCGACTAGTCTCGACTAGTTTATTAGTTAGTTAAAAAGTAAATGGAATTTGGGAAGCATCTCCTCTATAACTTGCCCTATCCGAACTTCCAATTACATCTTCAATTAGTACAGCCAACCAACAACAAAATATGCAGCCAACACACAATTATACCACTTCAACATTACACAAAACAAGTCCCAAACAGCCCGTTCAAAACTACAACTTCAAAATACGATTTTCAATCTTTATTTCATAGAATCTTCACCACACGAAATGGGGTGTCACGTGGCTGCAACCAGCAGTAGTTATTCCCATATTTAGACATGTTTCCAGCCCTGCAAACTACAAAATAATTCCTAATATGGCACTACAATAACGACGACACTAGTTACATTTTAAGCCATTAGAATACGTCAAAATATTCCTTATACGACATGCACCTTCCTTCAGCCGTAACATCCATATTTTCATGTCTCCAACTAATGTTTACACACCCATAACATTCTTAAACCATTACCAAAACGTGGGAGAAGAGAATCAAGCCATACCTTAACAAACAGCTTCTCAAGCTTGCTGAAAATTACTTTGGAAACTCCTTGACGCGGCTGAACTTTGGTGGCTGTTTGCATCCCTACCTTTCTGACCAAACTATCAATTCCCATTGTTAAACACCCCACTTAGTAGAGGAATACCTTAGATAATTAATTCATGGAGAAAAATCGGAGGGCTTACCTTAAAGTAGCCATGGCTGACACCCCTCTTTCTTGCTCCCTAGGTTTTCTCTCTTTTTTTTGTTCAATTTTTCTGAAGTTTAAGGTGTATACAGCATGTAACACCTATATATATGCATACTTAGGAGGTGCCACATGGCAGCCCCTAGGGATGACATGTGGTAGGCCCCTAGGGCACCACCTCAATCATGCATCCAATCCTTGGCTGCCACGTGGCAGCGTGGGGTCCACCCCAAGAAGGTGAGTCACCTACTTGCGTCAGGTAGGTGCATCACCTACTTGCTTTGAGTAGGTGTGTCGTCTCCTTATTTCTCTTTCGTGGGTTCATAATCTAGCTTCACTTTAAGAGCTTATGTATTTCTTGCTACTTAAGCTCGACGTGTACTCAAGTATCTTAGTTATGTAAGAAGTTCAAGTCGGTGGATTACGCGAGTAAGTCGAGTCCTACGACCTATTACTTGTTCTTCAACTCCTTCTGAATTCTCATAACTCTATTTCCAACCTTCAGTATTATGGGGCATCACATCCTCCCTTCCTTAGAGTTATTTGGTAACATCATAGATAATGTGTATCACATGATAGCTTTAGAAAAGCTAAATAGGTGTTCCCATGTACCAAAAGTGTGGGATATAACATCCTTCCCCCTTTTAGAACATTCGTCCTCGAATGTTAATTAATCTCATAAGGTCTTACAAGTACTTTGAGAGTTTTCTATAGTAGTTGTCATCCATAGGGCTCTTATTTATCAACCCAATCAATTTAGGAGTTTAGGTCACCTGTAGACGTCGAGAATAGGGACAACTATTTATTTTCTATTCTTCTTTGGCTTCCTAGGTCGTTTCTTCTGTATTTTTATCTTATCAAAAGACTTTGACGGAAGCCATGTTCTTAGTTCGCAACCTTCTAGTTTGCCGACCCAGGATGGTGATAGGTTTCTCCTTGTAGGATAACTTTTCTATTACGTGGACCTCATCCACAGGAAATATTCTGGAAGGGTCATTTATATATTTGCAGAACATCGACCCATGAAAAATTGGATATATTGCTCCCAAATCGGAAGGTAGGTCCAAATTATAGGCAACTCTGCCTATCCTACGACTGATTTGATGAGGGCCAATGTATCTTGGGATAAGTTTCCCCTTTTGGCCGCATCTCACTACTCTTTTTATTGGTGAGGCTTTCAAAAAATCCCAATCTCTAACTTCAAACTCTACGAGTCGACGTCAATTATCTATGTATGTCTGTTGTTGACTCTAGGTTGTTAATAGTTTTTCTCTGAATAAACTTCACTTTATCAATAACTTGCTAGATCACATTTGGGCCTGTCCATTTCTAAGTCGGGATTTCTATCTCCTATAATAGGTCATCAGGCTTTTGATGCTCGATCTTGTTTAAGCTATTTCACAATTTCTCTTATGCCAACTTATAATACTCTAGGTATATTCTAATGTGCCTTTACTTAGATTACCTTTCTAGTTCTCTTACCCCGCATCATATTGAAAGCCTTACACGAGCATGTGTAGGTACTTAGTCAGTTCCGAAGATGCCTTAGCGTTTCCATATTAGTCTTTATGTAGACCCTACATTATCTCTTACCCCCTTCGATTGATGTCAGGGCTCACTATGGCTTTTTCCCTCAATACTAACCATATCTCAATAGTTTTGCCTCAAACTATCTTATACTTTTCTTTGATGTACCCAAAATATTGCAATCATATTGTTGTTACTGAGTTCTTATTGTTTTTATCAAGTAACTACTTGATCTCACCCTTAGCATACCCACATTTGTAGGTTGCAGAACTATTCTTGTACAATTTGTACAAAGTGCATTCACTTCTATTCATAGTCTTTTCTTCTCTTGACTTATTCCGCTCCACATTTTTCATTATACTGACACGTAGTTGCAGTCTATTTTGTCATATTTGTTTCTCTTCCTTTACTTACTCTTAAGTCCTCTTATATTCTACCTTAGGAGAGACTTCTTATCCTTCCTCTTATGCTACTTGTATGTCGCTATATCAGTAGCTAATAACTCTGTTGCCAATATTTTGACCTTTAATCAGGTATAACCTTGCTATCCTTTAAAATACCTTTAAGTTATTCAGTGTTATTCTTTTATCGTATTCATCTCGTTTGTATGAACCCACTCTATGATGTTATATTGTTCAATATCTCTACCAATAATTCTCCACACTATTTCAGATATCATCTTGGCTTCTATCTGTCTATTGCTGGCTTTTAGATCTTGCCAGCTCGTTCCAGCATGGGATCTCACCTAAAATTTAAGTGTTCACATTAACACCTCATCATGTCGGTTGGGTTCATCTCATGCTTGTATATCTCATATCCATTTCCCCCCTTTAGGGTGTGTCTATGTCATTGTCTGTTTATTTTCAACTTTCCAAATGCATTTGAGTCCTTTCCAACATATTTGGTATACTGTACCATATCCATATCTTCCTTTATATCACCTATAATTTAGGTTGCCCCCATATGAAACCTTAATACAATCATGAGGTGCTTCAAATTCCCGATATATAGTATAAAATCTTATCTGATGATCGATACTCGAGTAGTATCCTTAAAGTAGCAATGCATTCAAGCCACGTTAATTCTGGAATCTTCATCCCCATGTATCACCCTTCAATTTCTTTTAGAGGACTTTAACTGTCACTCCGCCTTTTAGCTCTTAACCCTAATCCTTAGGGTTGGTTATCCAGTAACGTTTGAGTCTCCTCCGTGCACTACTTTACACAGCTGCTCTGTGACCTGTCTATCATTTCCGTTATCATATAACCTTTTCAAAATTTTCCTTATCAAACTTGATAAGTCTTCCTTATTATTTCTATAGCTTACCTTTCCATTTCACACCTATCTTTACATTCTTATCACACGGACCACATCATATCCTTGGCCACTGCCTCTCTAGGCTTTACTGATTTCCATAACGATCCTTATTATATTCACATTATATCATGTTCGTGTTCAACCCCATAGTATAACACTTCTCAACCTTTTTTACAATTCCTACTAAGGGTTAATTAGGCTAGGTGAGGTAAACACATTTAATCTTTGTCTAAATAATCCCTTAGTCTCACCAGTCTTTTCCAGATTTTTTTCCCATACCAATATTGACCTCCTCGTTACTATTACCATCACTTCAGTCATTATCTTATTTCTCAATGTCAACCATACTCGTAGTTTAGTCATATCTCATTCTTATTATGGGCACGACCTTTCAAGACATACTACAACCCTATATCTCATTCTCTCTTTATTTCTAGGAAACTTTGGGCAGAATTTCCTTTGTATTTCTCCCTATCTCAATACTTGCACGCAAGAAATACCAACAATGCCTCACAGGGAATGCATGTATATTCATATCATATCATATCGCACCCACATAGGGAGCCCAATATCAATAACAATATGAAATAATATACTTACCTCATATGTCCACTCGACTGCGCATGTTAAACTTTCCTGGCTACTTTTCCTTTCAATTTCAACTCTACATTCCAATCGTACCTCAATACCTTACCTGACGTATATCTTTCATGCCTTTGCTTACCTGTGTGCTCTGTAGCTCCCAATATCATCAGTCACTTTCTTCTATCTATGTTGTCCTTCGTCTGAAATCACAGGTTAGTATGAGGAATTTCATTCCTTATGACTCGGCTCTATCATACGATTTTAGATATGAAAGAAGGGTAACATCCTAAATGTCCTATAGTCTCCTGTCTATAAATATGGTGCACAACACATCGATAAACAAGACTCTACTAGATATGATTTGTCGACATTCTAAGGACGAACTGCTCTGATACTACTTCTGTTATGATCCAACCGCATGGGCTGCTACTGGGGTCCGACCTGGACCCCCGTATACATAACTGTCAAATATAGCCAAATTGAACCATGCGTGATGTGATACTATACCCCAAAACCCCAATGGGTCATAACTTTTTCATGTACATGTAGCCTCTTTCATTCATACCATATCATGAAAGGGCACACGAGCCAACAAGGCTGCCATAACATAAAAATATTTACAACACGTCATATAGGCATAATTGAGACAACTTACACTTAACCCATATACACATGTCTACAGACCTCTAAGAAAATTAACTATATTATATGGTGGGACAGGGCCCCCGCCGTACCCCTGAATAAACAAATATATACACTAGAAGAGTAGTACCAAAAACTAGGCTCCGATACAATGGAGCTTTTCCCCATAATTGCTGAGTGGAGTCCTAGGCTGGCGGATCTCCAAAGTGCGCGTCTGTATCTGCGGGCATGAAACGCAGTCCCCCCCAAAAGAGGGGGTCAGTACGACATATGTACTGAGTATGTAAAGTACAAAACATCATAACTAAGACAATAGTTGAAATAGGGATGCAGGGGGCAAGTATAACATTTAGCCATCTACCGTACCTACATATTATAAAATCAAGGCATACAAACTATCATCATGTATTGTATCCGTCCCGTTCAGGGACTCGGTGTAACAACTACATCATTTTGTCATCATAAGCACATATGTACCATTAGTGCTGTGGGACGTACAACCCGATCCATGTGTATAGCAAGTACACGCCGAGGAACGGCGACCCAATCCACATATCGTATAATAATGCCGAAGAACAATGGCCCAATCCGTATCTTATATAATAATGTCGAGGTACGATGGCCCGATCCATATATTATATAATAATATTGAGGTACGATGGCCTAATCTGTATATAATATATCATGCCGTGGCACGTACGACCCGATCCCTATATAGCAAAATATGCTGAGGTACGTTCGTCCCAATCCATATATATCATAAGGCATATACGTGCACGTAAAACACTGTAACATATCAAAAATCCCTCAGATATCACCATAAAGCATGTTCAAGAGCTCCTAGGTATAGAAGCTTACACATCCCATCACTATTCCGCCTATAGAAGGCTCAAGGGTCGTAGTTCAACTACTTCAAGGCCCTTATCATTCAAAAGTGAGTACAAGTCATGAGTTACATCCCGAATCTATAAATGGAACTATCTCTAAATCATATCACATATCGTTTCACTTACATTAAGCCATTTCAAGAGAAGGGAGGGATAGGCTTCACGTGTAATACTTTTCGTCATGTAGAAGACTTACAAGACCATAACTCAGCTATCGCAAGAGTTCTAACATCGAGAAGTGAATAAGATTTACGGACCATACTCGGGGTTCTATGAATGAAATTATCCCCACATTACATATACCCTCCACTTATGGCTAAGACATGCCAAGAGAAGAGAAGAGTTAAGACTTACATACCCTCTGCGTTTCATCATCTAGGAGACAGTGAGAGACACTAACTCAATTAGCATAGGAGCTCTCACTTCAAGAAGTATGTAGGAGTCGTGAATCATAATCGGAGCTTTATGAGTATATTTGTCCCCATATTTCATATACATATCATACTTACATCATAGACATGCTAAGAGAAAGGTGGATAGCCTCACATACTTACTACTTTCCCTAATATAGAAGTCTTGAGGGCCCTAGTTCAATTACTGTAAGAGTGCTTTCATCAAGGAGAAAATAAGAACTTTGAATTACGCTTGGCATTTTATGAGTAGATTTACCCTCAAGATCATATCATTCATTACTTAACTTGAAGGCATGCCAAAAGAAAAAAAGAGATAAGCTTTACATACCTCTTATCGATTGATTTTAACCCGGCTTGTCTCGTTTTCCTCCGAACCTATTTAACACGAAGGTAATACGAATATTAATAACCTTTAACTTTCCAACTTCTAAATCCACAACCAAGCACCCACATGCATCAATTCCTTATTTGCCTTTCTCGACTAGTCTATTAGTTAGTTAAGAAGTTAACGGAATTCGGGAAGCATCTCCTCTATAACTCACCCTATCCGAACGTCCAATTACATCTTCAATTAGTACAGCCAACCAACAACAATAATCAGCAGCCAACACGCTATTATACCACTTCAACATTACACAAAACAAGTCCCAAACAGCCCGTTCAAAACTACGACTCCAAAATACGGTTTTTAATCTTTATTTCATAGAATCTTCACCACACGAAGTGGGGTGTCACGTGGCTGCAACCAGAAATACTTATACCCATATTTAGGCATGTTTACATCCCTGCAACACTACAAAATAATTCCTAATACGACACTACAATAACAACGACACTAGTTACATTTTAAGCCACTAGAATACATCAAAACAGTCCCTATACGACCTGTACCTTCCTTCAGCCGTAACGTCAATATTTTCACGTCTCTAACTAATGTTTACACACCTATAACATGCTTAAGCCTTTACCAAAATGTGGGAGAATCAAGTCATACCTTAACAAACAGCTTCCCAAGCTTGCTGAAAATTAACTTTGGAAACTCCTTGACGCGGCTGAACTTTGGTGGCTGTTTGTAGCCCTACCTTGCTGCCCCAACTATCAATTTCTGTTGTTAAACACCCCACTTAGTAGAGGAATACCTTAGATAATTAATTCATGGAGAAAAAATGGAGGGCTTACCTTAAAGTAGCCATGGATGACGCCCCTCTTTCTTGCTCCCTAGGTTTTTCTCTTTTTTTGTTCAATTTTGCTGAAGTTTAAGGTGTATAAAACATGTAACACCTATATATATGCATACTTAGGAGGTGCCACATGGCAGCCCCTAGGGATGACACATGGTATGCCCCTAGGGCACCACCTCAATCATGCATCCAATCCTTGACTGCCACGTGGCAGCGTGGGGTCCACCCCAAGAAGGTGAGTCACCTACTTGCGTCAGGTAGGTGCATCACCTACTTGCTTTGAGTAGGTGTGTCGTCTCCTTATTTTTCTTCTGTGAGTTCGTAATCTCGTCTCACTTTAAGAGCCTATGTATTACTTGCTACTTAAGCTCAACGTGTACTCAAGTAGCTTAGTTCTGTAAGACGTCCAAGTAGGTAGCTTGCGCGAGTAAGTCGAGTCCTACGACCCATTACTTGGCCTCCAACTCCTTCCGGATTCTCATAACTCTATTTCCAACCTTCACTATCATGGGGCATTACATCCTCCATTCCTTAGAGTTATTTGGTAACGTTATAGATAATGTGGATTACATGATAGCTTTAGAGAAGCTAAATAGGTGTTCCCATGTACCAAAAGTGCGGGGCATAACAGGAATAGAGATCATAAAACTCATAAAATCACATATTTGAATTTAATAGAAAACTTGAGAAATTGATTGGGATTTATGGATTAAAGAATCCATTAATAAATACCAACATACCTTGAGTGAGCAGACCAAGGAATTTGGAAGAATTTGAGAGTTTTGATGGAGAGCTTGAGTGAATTTCTTTGAAGTCTTCAATGGATTCCTTGAGAGCTCTTGTAGAGAGAGAAATATTGGAGTAGGTGAATTGTAGAAGAATGAATGAAATTAATGGTATCTTATAGAATAGAATTAGGCCCTAAAAAAGTCCAGGTTCATTAATTAACAATTAGGAAAAAGTGTAAAGTGCCCTTACTTAAAAAATTAAATTCGGAAAACATTTCTTGCCCAAGTCTGTCACGCGGAGCTGCTCCCGGATAGGCCAATTTTTAGCAAATGATATTTTGGCCAAATTTTGACTCGAGGAAAAATTATACTGAATGGGAACAAGTGGGCGATGCAGAGCTGCCGTACACACCTCATTGTTTTATGTAATTTTTGAAAAAATTCATCTTTCGGTACATGAGTCCTAAAAATCCATTGAGACCATTTTCTCTTAGGTTTTGACCCCCTAATCAACATTCCGGATTCGAATTTGCCAAAAAAAATAGGGATAATGTGTTACACGAGCGGACTATTCCCAAGGTATTCTTAAGGCACTTATGAGCATTTTAAGGAATGTTACAAAAAACATGGACAACCGATCGGTAATGGTCCAAGGGTATCTACTCCCACTCACAAACACCACAATCTATCGAATATGTGAAAAGCAAACCTTCCATCCTGAACAAATTCAAAATCCCATATTCCACGAATTACTTTGACTCCATCGTATAGATTCAGTTTCTAACCAATTTCCTATCCTCCAGCTAAGACTATATTGGAAGCCATCCAAGAATACCATTGCTTCAACTCTACCTGACAACCCAAACCTCGATAGCTTCCAACACAACCGTAGAGAACTATTAATAGTAATAACAGGGAAAAAAGAGAGATCACATTTTCCAAATTCCAAAATAGCCAAAATCGGTACCAAAACCCTCAAAAGGGATGATTTCGAAAGATTGATGAACGGACTACCGCTTTACAACCAAGTATAAGACCAAGGCGGAAGGGAAGAGATGGCCAACAAGGATTACCAAAATACTACCAAAAGCTATACCACCTTTCTCACAACTCCAACAGTGACACTTCTCCTGGCTACTATTAAACTAAACACCAAGGCTGCCAGTGAGGAACCAACCAAGCAGGTAAAAGAGAGAAAACCTTAACTCCGCAGCCTAAGGACTAAAAATAGTGATAAGGCAAAAGGAGGAATCGACAAGCAAAATCTACAACAACTCCAAAGAGGCTACACCTCCATTCATATACTACATCAACAACCAATCTTTTACCTATGAACCAAACAACGCAAAGCAACAAAAATAGCCATCTAAGACGAGAAATCAAGAATGGCAGAAGAGAAATACTAATCGAATTAAGGCTAGCTAAGTACAATGATAATAGGATCCATTCAACCACTAACCCAATGGGACAACATGCAACTAAGACGACCCTTGAATCCAACTAGATCCTCTAGTATCCCCAATCCCAAAACCAACAAGATGGTCTAGCCACCAATCTAACAAGGGTCGATAGCCAATACAATCGATGGTAAGGGAGACAAAAGGTAACAGCTAACTAGCCCGACCGTAAACTCATATCAAACAACCAAGGCAAGGGCGGGGGGGGGGGGAGTTTCTTAACCACCAATACCAAATAAAGAACTCGACCTAGTCGATCTATTTCTAAAAGAAATCAACTACGGAGCTAAAGACACATACAAAAAAGTCCAAATAAGGCAGCCACAATAGTTAGGAGATAAATAACAAGTCAAATAGGCACGCATGAGTATGAAAATATCAAAACCACACAATATGAGCAATGCAGAGAAAACACAAATGATACCTGAATCGTCGACCTCTGGATGGCCTGTAGGAGCATAGCATAGATCATGACCAACCTCGGCCTGAACACCTGAATTACCACCAGTAACTTCTGGATCACTACTTTTACCTAGAGGTGACATAACGCCATGATACTGACCTGACTGAGCAAACTGAGCACTGGTCCAACACTGGGGACACTCTTTAGATCAATGACCAAGCTCTCCACAGATACGACAAGGCCCAACAACTCTGATCAAGGGGATAGAAGAAGACATAAGCATTTGAAAGATCTACCCTCGCTTGGGGCAATCCCTGAAATAGTGATCAATCAAACTCCCCACAATCATGATATCCCCAAGAAGAATAACCCTTAAGAAGATGACCACCACGGCCTACTGAACTCGAAACTAAACCTCTCAAACTTTAGGATATTCTAGGACCACCGTGATGGTGCTGGATACCTCTAAAAGCATGCAATGCTGTCTGAACAAGACAGATAGATTGACCCTGATGGAACTCTGGTGGAGCCTATTTTAAGAGTCCTTACCCTTAGCTGAGTGTACCGATGCCCCATGACCTATATGTCCAAAGTGCAAACCCCAAGATCTCAAGCTTGAACTCTTCCCACTGTAAGCTCTATGACCTGCCTCAGAACCTCCTAGAACCTGATGTGCTACCGCCGTAGGCCTAATAGGTCGAGAAGGAAAATGACCCTCGTTGAACTGATATTCGCCTTGAAGTGGGATGCTGTCACCATTGTGATGGTGGCAAGGCCTCTTACCACTATCTCTATAAGCCTCAAGGAACGCTTGCTCTATGTCCATTGCATGACTAACAACCTGAGGAAAGGTATACACAATCGCTATCAAGTGCTCTAACGCCAAACGGTATGGCAACGATAATCCCCTGATGAACCCCTCAGTCATATCCCGATCCATAGAGGATGATGTGGGGTTATGCCCATCCCACTCAAGAAATCCCATGACATACTCTGATACTGATGATGAGCCCTGCTGAGGAATAAATAACCCCTTTCTGACCTGAGAACCATCTGTCGAAACTCTGGTAGAACCTGCTAACGTTCCGATCAGGCCCACTAGAAATCACGTGCTATCCATCTAAGAAGGAATGGATTTGAAAGGACAAATTTTAGAGATTATTCAATGCAAGAACACATGATAAGGAGTCAAGAACATAATTTCCTAAATATGCCCCATAACCTCCCAAAAATAGGATATGGACATCCATGGACCGATTTGCAGGACACTACTAGGCATTGCCCTCATACCAATGATGTCGATCAACCTAGAGCTTTGATATCAACTTGTCATGACCTGATATCTCAAGTTATGATGGCACCAAATCCAACCCACCAATAGGTAAGCCTAACCTATAGCCCGGAGCCAGAAGCAATGGGCTATCAAGTGAAAGAGAAACAAATGAAGCAAAGATCGATAATAATGTGAAGAAAGAGAAATAGACATATATCTATATATATCCAAGAGCCATCCCTAAGACCTAGTATCAGTCGGTATTTGAGCATCTAATCAAAATAAGAATACAAGGCTTTTACAACTATAAAATAAGCACAGACTGTCTCTGAATACAACATAAAAACTAGCCTAGCCAAAATAGATGAAAATTGGAAATTTCGAATGCCAGGAGCTCACTCAATCTCAGATTGCAAGCTGCTCCGTACCAAGACCAAATTACCAGCAATAACTCGTACTATGATCTGTAGGGTGTAGAAGTGTAGTATGAGTACCAAACAAATGGTACTCAGTAAGCATAGGACGACATAGTCAAAGAACGAACTTGTAAACACCATAACATATTTACAATAAGGAGGCACTAAAGGAGTTAACTAATCAAGAACGAAATAGAGATTGCCAACGCTAATCACATCGCCACTAAGGACTAAACCAACTGAATCTAACAAAAAATACCAAAAACCTAGACTAAGACACACTGTTAACTAACTATAGATACGATAAGAGAACAGTACAGGTATAATCAAGCCATAGTCGACCGGACACCCATTCCCCCAGAAGGTACAAACAATAACAAACATACACCTAGCCCCATAAAAGTGGGGGACCACAAAATACAATTATACTGGTGATAGGCAATGCTAATGAATTCAAGTTTGTAGTAAAAACCAGTAAAACCATAGTTGGCTCTCAAGAACAACAACAAATGTATAGACCCACCTCGACCCTCGGCCTGCCAGATGGGACCCATGTAGTTCCCTCATTCAGATTAGAGGTGCATCGGCCAGAAGGGCCTATAGGGGGCACGTGAAGTCCGTATACACTATCTGGGCCTGAATTGGGTCTTATATAGACATGAAACATCCCCATAGTGGTAGCAGAGAGGGAGTAACCAAGCCGCGCTAGATAGTCAAGTATAGGCTAAAGGCATACCAGATGGGGTGACGCCACTCACGATACCAATAAAATTGAGTACATTCTCAATGCCTCTAATACCGTCCATATGAAAAGGAGTACATCTCCGACGCCTCATAAATCTCAACACCAATTTATCAAAATAATCCAGGTTGTACGACTCCCATTAAAACCAATTTAGAAAGTAGTAAAAAATTGATAATGTCCTCTCAAAAGAGTAGTGAAAATCTAATGAAAATATCAGGATTGTATCACAAAACGAGTGAATATGCTTAATCAATGCAAGCATGTCATCATCAGCATCCAAACAAGGTACACACAATCATAAATGAACTACCAAATCTTAGCACACTAGCAAGACAAAGAAACTAACAAAGGATCCAATCATTCCTCGAATACGGCCTCGGGTCCAACAACAAATAACAAACATAATGGCATCTCAAGCCTACTGCTAAACAAAAAGAGAAGTAATCGAAAAATGGATCAAAGTCAGATAGGGGGAGAAGGTAACTTTAGGATCGACGCCTTATCCTAAAATATGCCATCTCAACTCCCAACGAGCATAACTAAGCCAAACCTACAGCTACGATAAGCAACTGAGGTCTTAGGCACTAGCACAAAGGCACACCCACCATAACTAGTCCCACCGAAACCTACGCCTAGCTATAAAGGAAAGGAAACACATGCTAAAGCATCTAAGACTCAAACCTAGTCTAAGGAAATCAATACCAATCCTAAGAAGGATAATCTCACCAATCCAAAACGCAAGTAAAGCCAAAGGCCTACGATAATGATTTCTAGAGACTACACTAGTCTAAGTCTCACTCAGTGTCAAGAAAATGGAATAGAAGGAGGAAAGCCCTAAACTCGGCAAATTTACATGAAATATATACTAAACCATATCTACTTAAGCTCAGTCAAAGTGGGAGACCGTAGCCTTCCTCCAATTTGAAGCTTTCGACCTTCGAATCGCCTCTAATTTCTGCCACACTAACAAAATATCAATCACGACATCAATACAAATGTTTTGATCCTTAATTCACATTTTTCGGATACGAATCTAAAATTGGATCTAAAACAAAATTATGGGACCTGTACCAAGAATCTCAAATTCAACTCCATGAAAAAAGGTGTATTTGAGTTTAATGGACTCTTAGTAAAAAACATAGCACAATTTGACGCTTGGAGACAAGAAAATCAAACCATGCAATTTAATTCACCATTAAAGACTTAATTCAAGCTTGGGCAAACCCTTTGGGACAGAAATTACCTCAAATGACAAACCTACGACACTTTTCAAACACTCCAACGCATAGCCACGAACTTTACGGACACACTAGAAATCATTCAATTTGGACACCCATAGCTTTTACAATCAAAGTTGGAAGTTTAGACTCAAAGTTAAATCACATCCTGTCTTTTAATTAAAAGACTTGACGAAAATACTCTCCGTGGACGCGGAGGAAAAGATCCGCAAATACGGAGACTAAGCCCTTAAATCTCCGCAGATGCAGAAGGCCCACCATGTACGCGTAGGGAAGAGCCATCAAGATCCACGAACGGGGAGGCCAATCCGTTAGGCCTTCCCGAATGCAGCCCCATGTAGGTGAATGCGGAGGCAAATGCTCATGGTTTCCGCGAACGCGGATCCTGTGGCGCTAACGCGAAGACCAAAATGGGCCTGCACAAGATTTTTTTGGAACATCAAATTTTGGCAAAGTCTAAAATATCTGACGGAGTTCTCAGAATTTATTCAAAACCCTGTACGATCAAACGAACTATGCTACCTCACCAAATTCGAAGTTCCAGACTTAACGAGCACTCAAAATTTCCATAAGAGGTTATCTTGATAAAAAGTATCCCACACCCAAGCATCATTTTAAGCCAAAATTTATAATAAGGCTCAAAATGAGACCGGAAGCCTCAAAAACTACAAGCATCCTTTCGTGTATTGAAATTTCATCAGCGTGGTTTGCTTCAGTATCCCACACCCAAGCATCCTTTCGTGTAGTTTTTGAGGCTTCCGGTCTCATTTTGAGCCTTATTATGAAATTTCATCAGCGTGGTTTGCAACTGTCAAAATTTTGTTTTGAGGTCGTTTTTTTGAATTTTTGACCGAAGTCAACCGTTCAAATTCCAAGAGCTCCAAAATAGGAAAACGAGTATAAAACTCAAACGAACGACTAGGAGAGCAAACGGTCAGTGCCATCAAGTCATAAATGACTTGGGGCCACTATAGAAAAGTATTTGCTTTAAACACTGAAAAGATCAAAAAATAAAGGAAATGACCTGGAGGGTCATTACATTTATTTTTGGTACTTGTAATATCTTTGTTTTGCAACAATTAGGTGTTGTCCAATATCGATATTTGACGCAACGATCTTTGCTGCATTATTTTGACCCTCAATTATTAGCTATTGTCTATCATGTGAATAATTGGATGTTTGCACAAAGATGACCTCCCAATCACCTAATAGAAATCTTTCAAGTTTTTTTGTACTTAAAATGAGATTACATCAAAATAAGAATTAAAATTAAAAATCTAGTACTAAATGTAGACATTAAATTAAAAAAACAAAATTCTAATTAGTTAATGACCAATAATAAAGATGATTGCACATTATTCCCTGATGAAATCATCATAAGAAATTTCAACCTCAATGTTATCAAAATGTCATAATAGTCCAACTTCATTTCAAACCGTAACCTGCCACACAAAATCAAAAGAAAAAAATAATGTATTATTAATGCAAAAATTATTTACACAATCAATTATTTTATGAGTTAATTATGTATATATTTTGATGAGAAAATAATATTGTGAAAATGTATTTACTTACCTTATTTTAGGTAAGAAATTTAGGTAAACTTCCTTTGGCTCTCTCTCTCTATAAGTGCATTATTTGACATCATTTTATATAATTTCATCCCAGTTCTCTTCTTTTCTCCTTGTTTCTCATTGATTATACTTCCAATCAAAACTCCGCTGAACTCTCTATTCAGATATATATACTTTTCGCTAACAAAATCAAAAGAAGTTCTCTTTCTGAATTAAAATCTCCGTCATGGAAATCATCGTCGCAAACACTTTGTTGGACTTCATTTATAAAACTTTTATCTTCTTCTTTTTCTCTCTATCATTGACTCGTTATAAGACACACACACTCTCTCTCTATTCAAATTGGATGGGCCTGTTTGTCTTTTTTTATCGTGTTTTTTTCTTTATTACTCCATTTTTATTGTTATAAATAAAAATCCACCCTTATAATTCCGTACGATTATGGATTTATATTGAAATCTTTTATTTTTATTTTATAAATCTAAAAATGGATTTAATATGGTTTAATTCAATTGTTTATTAAAAGATCATTGACACCCTACGATAAATATCTGTAAGCGATACAAAAAGACCAATGTGTTACTATAGTTTTCTACATAAGACACATATATATTATTATTATTCAGTTTACATGTGACATTCACTGATAATGAAATTTTTATTTGGCCAATGAATTTTAATAGAGAGAAAATAAAGAACAGAAAAAATCTATTCATTGATTAAAATGCAGATATGTGCATAGCTTAGCTTTATATATGCGCACAACTTCAAGCATAGATAGATACACATATAGAGTTGGATGCAATTTAACGATAGTGAATATAGTATTTTAGACACGTAGTATGAATGAAAAATCCAGTAAAATTATAATAACGTAATAATTATGAACTCATAATTTCAAAACACAACGAATTCAAAGCTCAAAATTTTAAAAGGTGAACACTTTCGAATTAAATTTTGAGTTCATTCATAAATTATAACACATATGTTGTATTGAGATTTACACCCGTGTATATGTTTATATATGTTTGAACATGTATTTGACCATTTTGTGTCTTATTTGGGTACATATCATAAATTTCAAATTGAAGAATTGATACTTAATACTTTCATATATTCTTCAAATCTAATATATATATTTGTACTAATATTTTTTTTTAATATTTATCTAGGTGAATGTATTTTTCATAACTTAGGTCATTTAGCTACTTACCTGGTCTTTCAAGGATAGTTATGACAAACGTATCCACTTAGATAAACGTTAAAACAGTTATTACAAATTAAATATAATACTTCTTAGATTTTTCAAGGTGTCAATATACATAAGTTTCAATTAACCTACCTGACCTATTAAGATGTACATACGTATTTTATGCATTTTTTTATTTTGAACATTATCAGTTAATTCAATTTTTTCAGGATCTAACTTAATTATGTTAGAAACAGATTTCTGATTTTTATTTTATTTTGGAACGCCTACTTGACAATTTCCACGAATTCTTCAAATCTAATTTATATATTTGTAATAACTATTTTTTTTTTAGCATTTTAGTAGGTGAATATGTCTGTTCCTAATTGTCATTTAGCTAATTATCTAGACTATTAAGATGCACATAGAAATGTTAATAAGGTAAAATCTTGTTCTCTCCCACCATCTAATTATCACCATTAAGAACCATCACCTTGTGTCTTCAATTCTCAACCCAATCATAAATAAAACTCATACATATCTAATCATATATTTATACACAATAAATAAGTTACGGGTGGTGGGATACTCTTTTGAAGCTCAGTTCTAAACCCACTTTAATAGATTTTGGGGAGAATTATTAATTATTAGAAATTGTAGAAATCCTACTATTAGGACTTAGCTTAAATGAATTATAATTATTTCAGATTATCATAAATATCATACCTCAATTAGTAGGGTGGATTCTTGCCTTCTTGATTCAAACCTCTTCAAAGTTAAACATCTGATACTTTAACCTTAATTTTTTTTTTCATCTGTTTCTATCTCTTGGCTCTCACTTATTTATAGTTCGGAAACCTTTATGACTCGCTCTCGATGAGAGCCCTGGGTTCTGATCAAGTTGAAGTTTTCGTGATGGGCTTGTCATTGCGAGGTCTATTGACATGCCTAAGTGAACTTTTCAAAATATCATTATGATTGACCATAATATATTTTTCTTGTCCTACTCTCTTGCCTAGGTTTTTTGCTTTTCACAATAGTCTCCCATAGTAGGGAAGATTGGAAATAAGATCAAGAGAAGTCGGAAGGAGTAGGAGGCTAAGTAATGAGTCGTAGGACTCCATTTACCAACGTACACCCCTAACTTAGAAGTTTTACACACCTAAGCTATTTGAATACACACCAAACTTGCATAGCACGGACGACATAGGCTCTTAAACTAGGACGAGATTACGAACCCACGAGGAGGAGAAAAAATTTCGCGGGACAGCCAATGGGAGGGTGACACATGGCAGCCCCTAAGCAAGCAGGTGACCCACCTGCTTGGGGTCAAGTAGGTGACCCACCTGCTTGGGGGGGCACTGCCACGTGGCAGCCCCACATGGAGTGCATGGACACGGTGGCCCAATAGGGGCTGGATACGTGTCCCCCTTAGGGGCTGACATGTGTCACCCCTTGGGACCACCCTAAAGCTAAGGAGAGAAAATTGCGACGGCTTTGGGAGAAAAATAGGTAAGTCCCATTTTCGTTCTGTAAATTAATTAATTAGCGTATACTACAATGATATGGAAGTATTAGTAGTATAAAATTTTAATTCGGTGCAGCCAAAAATCGTACAACAAGCTTCCACGGCGTTACTTTGCGCTAAAAACAGGAGATGGGTTATGTATAGTTGGCAGGGGTACACGTGTATGTCCGTTTTGGGCACCCGTCACGGCCTATGGGGTTGGGTCATGACAAAGGAAAATGTATGCATAAGGTGGGGATAAGAAATGAATTAAGCATAAGTTGATATGCAACTAGTTACTTGGAATACTAGAGGAATAAATAAACTTCATAAGCTGAAGGAATTAAAAAAATTTATGAAGGAGAATAAATGTGGCATTATAGTAGTCTTAGAACATAAAGTAAAATTAGAGATGACAAATAAAGTGATTCAAAAATTAGCTCCATGATGAAAGTATGAGGAGAACTATGGATTCACTGACACGAATAGAATTTGGGTGATTTGGGACCCTGAATATGTAGAATGCACCATGGGAAGGAAATGGTCTGAAGTTTGTGTTTGTGGCCGTTTATGGATTACATAAAATACATGATAGGTAAAAAATGTGGAAAGATTTGAGGAACATGATTGTTAATACTAAGGAACCTATGTTGTATATGGGAGATTATAATGCAGTACTACAGGCTAAAGATAGACCATAAGGCAGGTCAGTGCAGGATATGGAGATTAAAGATTTTAATGACTTCCTGATTGATGCAAAAATAGTTGCACTGAAAATAGTTGAGGATTCTTACACCTAGACTAATGGACATACTTGTAGCAGTATAGATAGGGATATAGTAAATGTTGCTTGGATGCTACACATGCCTATCATGGAGGTTAAAATTTTGAGGCCAGGGATATCAGATCATACACCTCTGAGTTTGAATCTTGACACCTATAATAACAATGCAAATAGAACTTTCACGTTCTTTAATTGTATTATAGATCATTTAGAATTTATAAAACTAGTGCAACAAGCTTGGCAAGGACACAATAAAGGGGACATGAAGACAATCAGTGAAAGCTTAAAGAGGTGAAAACTGAACTTAAAATATTGAACAAAACTTAATTTAGCGGGATTAAAGATAGAACACAACACATTAGGGAAAAACTCAAACAGATACAAACTACTATGATTGATCACAATATGGTGGATACTCATAGGGAACAAGAGAGGGGTCCAAGGCAAAAAACTGGAGAAGTGGAGTTTGGTTAAGGAGAGTGTTATGAAGCAGAATTCAAGGGGTCAATGGTTAAAACTTGGTGATGCTAATACAAGTTACTTCTTTTCACCTATGAAAAATAAAATAGCACAAAACACTATAACTAGTCTCATAACCGTTGAGGGTAATGTTATGTATTCTCAAGAAGCCATAGAGAGAGAGGTAGTCAGGTTCTATCAGGACTTGCTTGGACAGGCTTCTACTTATTTTCTAAGTGTGGACACTAACATTATGAAGAGGGATGGCATACTTAGTAGAGATCAACAAATTTAGTTAGCAGCTCCAGTCACAAGGAGGGAAGTGGATCTAGCTTTGCAAAGTATTAGTGACCAAAAAGCTCCTGGTTAAGATGGTCTAAATGAAGTATTCTTAAAAGAACATGGTCAATAGTGGGAAAGGGGATCACATAAGATGTACTTAAGTTATTTGAAATTGGGGAGATGTATCAACCTATTAACTATACATACTACAATAACTCTAATACCTAAGGTGGAGAATCCACTAGAGTAAATGTGTAACACCCCCCCAAAAATTTTTCCCTAAGGTTCAGACTTTTTTTGTACACGTGTAGGGTCAAAATCGATTATTGTGAAGCGTATGCATGAGTTAGGATGAGTTCCTAAGTAATTAAAGAGTTTTAGAGGTGATATGGGGTCATAAAGGATCCCTAGTACCAAGCTAAGTCCAAAAGGATTCGTCTTGGGTAAATTGTCGAAGGAGTTTGTATAAGGGTTGACTTCTAATGACCATATCGTTTGAAATATGATGATCTGGGTGGCCCACGACCTATTAAATTAAAGGTCGTCGAGTCTTCTTTCCAACACCACCAAGAGTGTAATTTTTGGAGTTCGGAGTCAAAAGATATGACAATCCTAAGACGGACGGGTACTACTAGAATTTTAGGCCTAAGTTGTGACTGTAGGAAGCCTGGGCTTGGCGCCATAGTGGCGCGACGCGCCACTATCGCGCCAGAAATAAGCCTCAGTAGTTTAGTCCCTGGCGTGGTGCGCTACTATGAGATGTGTAGGGCTTTTAAGCCTATTTTCCAGAACCCAGAAAATATGGGCTTGGCGCTGTAAGGGCGCGACGCGCCATTATCGCGCTAGGAGCATTTTTAGCCTGTTTTTCGGATTTTTGAGAAATGGCAATTTAGGTATTTCCCCAAATTATATATATACTATTCTTGGACATTTTTGGGACCATTTTTCAGTCTCACTCTCTCTCTCTAAAAGCCCTAATATTTTCCCTCTCTTCTTCTTCTTCTTCTCCAAATCCTTCTCCAACAAAGAGTGCCTTCAAGAGTTTCAAGATTTCAAGTCTCCCATTGAAGACCCAACAACAAGGTTTCTTTAAAATATACTCTAATGTATGTAAGGCTAACTCAAAATATGGATTAAGTTCTTCCATATGCCCATGTATGTGTTGGATAGGGGTTGTGAAAGATTTAAACCTTTTTGGATGGTTTTCTTGACACTTTTCCTAAACCCTAGAATACCTTTATATACTAGAAATTGATGGATGATTTCATGACTTGATTCTTAAATAGTCAACTTTCATATTATTGACTACAAATGTATCTTTTGCATATAGATTTATAGATATTGATGATATTCTTGAGTTGAGTTTTGTTGAGAGTATGGATTCATGTTTCATTCACATGAACCCAAGATAAGATTTGTTGTCATAATTGTATTGAGGTTGAGATGAATGGTTTTGTGTAGATGTGTATTGATTGGAATGAAAAGAATGAATTGGATAGTTAAGAAGGTCCTTTTGCTTCTATAAATTGAACATAGGACTAAAATAAGGATTTTTGGAGTAGATGTTTGGTGATTGATGTGATGATGATATTTGACAATGATGTGATGATAATGTTTGATGATGATGATGATGATGATGTGATGATGATGTTTGATGATGATATGAATAATGATATTTGATGATGATGTGAATGAATGGGTTATGTTGATGAGGATGTTGTGTGATGAAGTAGATTGGAGTTTAACGTGATTATGTGATATGTGATTTGCATAATTTGATTTGATTGGAGTCTTATGAGCATTTTGGAAATAAATGATCTTTTGAGAAGGAGTTTTAAATAAATGATTGTGAGCATTTTTGCATAAACTATTTATATACTATTTTGAGTTTTAAAGAATGATTATTTTCATCTATGATTTAAAAAGAGTTTAAGCATGAGTTGGGTTTGAGAAGTCTTTTAATTATTTTTGAACACGAGTATTTTGAGTATAAGTGAGTTGAGTATTTTTACTTTAAAATGTCGATTTTTGAGATTGAGTTGAGATTGCATAAATTTTAAAGAGAAGGATTTGATGATTTGAGATGAGTCGATTTGAAAGAAGGTCCAATGAGGCCAGATTTGAGTTGAGTTTTGAAAAGAGTCCAAATGAGACTAAATGAGTATTTTGAGTATCTTACTCACTTGATAGATATGAGCATATTGAGTCTTGGGAGGAGTATCGAGCACCGAATTGGGTAAGAGTATAGTCCATACTCGAACTAATAAACTACGTCGCCAAACGTAGGAGAGGATGGAACTATTAAAGTCGGATGCTTCCCATGGGATCGAACCGTTAAAGTCGGATGTTTCCCATTTTATTATCCTGACATTATAAGACTTGGTTGGATTGGATCCATGATTGGTTGAGCATTTATACCCTGGAAAGGTATGAACGGACGTGGCAACAACATTGAATTGTTGTACTATCACTCGCTCATATGATGATAGTTGTCGGTTAGAGAAACTCCTAACTGAATGGATTGTACTTGATATGATTGGCTTGATTGTGACTGTAGATGTTTGAGTTGAATTTTAAAACATTATATAATTTAATTTACATATTTATTGAGTTGAGTCCTTCGAGTTGATTATTGAGTTGATGGTATATGATCGGATTGGGTTAGACGAATTATGATTGAATTATACATGATTTGGTTGGATATGTGATTGGATTGGATTGGATTAGATAATATGTGATTGAAATAGAGTTGATGGTATGTCATTGGATTGGATTTGATACGTGATATGATTGGATGGGATCGAGTTGTAAATGATTTGATTGAATGACAGGATTGGATTGTATGGAATATGATTGGTCTTTGTCAAAAAAAATTGTATTCTTATTTTAGACTTATGACACTTTGATTGAGTCTCTCTTACCTTTCTGAGTTGAGATATTTGAACCAACGTTACTCTTCCTTGAGGTATGTTTCATTCTTCCATATTACATACTCGTACATTCCACGTACTGACGTCCATGTGGACCTGCATCATTTTATGATACAGAGACAGGTTTAAGAGATCATTAATAGAAGCACCATTGAGGATCTATACACACTCAGCGTATTGGTGAGTCCTTTCCTACATCCAGAGGACACCGCTTATATCATTCTTACATCGAGTTAGCCCTTTTCATTTTGATTTGAGGTAGCCATAAATATGTCATTAACACCAATTAGATAGTAGTGATAGAGGCTTCATAGACTAGATAGTGATGGGTCGATTGAGTATTTCATTCCTTGAATTATTCTTGTCAAACTATTTTTAAATGACAAATATCAGAGTTGATTTGTTGGTCCGTGGCCTTTATTCTTTGAGTTAGATTGACGATTTGAGTTGCCCGCCAAATATTCTCTTTATTTTAAGTCTTCCGCTGATTGAATGAATGAACGGATGTCTGATCAGGCTATGTGGTTCGCTTGGGAGCCAAGAATGGTTTTTGAGTGCCGGTTACGTCTAGAGTACCCTCTCGGAGCGTGACAAAATGAGTTCAGGCCAATTTCATATTTTAAACAATATTCAAAGTTATATCCAAAGTAATCACTGCTAGGCTGAAGTTAGTTATGGACAGTTTAGTGGATTCAAATCAATTAGCTTTTGTACCGGGGAGAGCTTTGACTGACAATGTGATACTGAGTCATGAAATTATAAAAGGCTATGGAAGATAGGGAATCTCAAAAAGATGTATGATCAAGGTAGACATGAAAAAAGCTTAAGACTTATTAGAATGGACATTCCTAGAGAAAGTATTGGTGGAACTCAAAATGCCTAGCAGAGTCATAAAATGGATAATGCAGTGTGTCACAATAATTACTTACTCAATTCAGGTGAATGGACATAGTACAATACCATTTAAAGAAAGAAGAGGAGTAAGACAAGGTGATTCAATGTCCCTTTAATTATTTGTATAACCTATAGATTACTTGACAAGAAGCTTAAATAGTTTGTAGACAAATTCTGATTCCACTATCATTCTAGATGCAAAAAGCAGAAGATAGTGCAATTGAGATTTGTTGATGACTTATTGTATATCAGTATTTCCAGGTATTCTCTAAGGAATCACGATTGATTGCTAATCCTGAGAAACGTAGTGTTTACTTTGGAGAAGTTAATCACCAGATACAAGAGGAAATCTTGGAGGAACTTCAATTTGTGAAGGGGGCTCCCATTTAGATACGTGGGAGTGCCTCTAAGTATCAAGAGGGTGTATATAGTACAATGCAATCCACTCTTGGAAAAATTGCTAGGGAGGATTACTAGTTGGACTACTATGTTTATCTCATATGCGGGTAAAGTACAACTAATTAAGAGTATACTATAGGTTATTTAAATATTTTGGTCCCAAATATTTGTACTTTCCAAGAAGATTGTTCAGACAGTGAAAGCCATGTGCAGGAAATTTCTATGGACAGGTAACATGGAAATATCAAGAAAACCTCTAATAGCATGGAATAAGTTGAGCTGACCTAAAGCAAGTGGTGGCATGAATTTTCTTTGATATACATACATGGAATAAAGCTGTTATTAGGAAGCTGATGTGGAACCTTTGCAAAAAAAAGACAAGTTATTGTATGGATTCATAATTACTATGGAAAGAATGGTTTGTGGAATATATATGTGAAATAAGTTTCTTGGATAGTTCAAGGAATCCTAAAGGCTTCTCAATATTTTTAAGAGGATGAATATCGTGAGGCAGATTTAAAAAGCACGGACAAGTATTTTATTCGGAAAATATATTTGCAGATGAGGGGTAAAAGGGACAAGGTGCAGTGGAGATCATTGGTATGGAAAAACATAGGAGCTCCAAAATGAATATTTATTCTATATCTAGCAGTGAATGGCAGACTTGCGACTAAAGACAGATTGGCTAAATGGGGAGTCACACACCCTCCCTTGTGCAGTTTATGTCAACAGATGGATGAAGATATATACCACTTTTTTTTTCAATGTGTGCATATTGCAGAGGTGTGGAATCAGATACTGAAATGGCAAGGAGTAAATATAAACTCACTGAGTTGGTCAAAAGAGGTACAATGGGCTACTAAAATTATGAAGGGCAAGAGTAGTACATCACTCCTATACAAACTGACATTGACAAACACAGTTTATTATATATGGATGAACCATAACAACAAGATGTTCAAGTAGAAACAACAATCTACTAGTGCACTAATTAGACATATCATTCAAGAAATACATGGGAGAGGAGGAAACTATCCTAGAATAGCAACTAAACTACAGAAGCTTAATATGTATGATCGCTGAGGTGTTGACTAAGCTTAGCAAGAATGGAGCTTTGTGTCCATGCCTGTTCTTTTTCCTCTGATGTGTACTGCTCACTTGGTAAATAAAATATTTTACTTACCAAAAATTTATATATATATATATATATATATATATATAATTAGATATGTATGAGTTGTATTAGTGATTGGGTTGAGGATTGGATAGATACAAGGTACAAATGGCGATAATTTGATAGCTGAAGACAATGAATAGTTATTTGGGGTGTCACAATGTCACCCTATATACATTTCTAGCTTATAGAATTAATGTATGTGATATGTGTGAATCAGAACTTCACCCTATATACAAAATTTGGGCAATTTAAATGGTCAAGGTCAATACCTAAAATTTGTGAGGATTGAATTATATGTAAAATAATACATTTGAATTTTAAATGATGTGGATTAACTCATTGAGAGTATGTTGCATAGTATACACATTTTTGGCTAGCCATAACAAAATGTATTATGACACACATAGAATTGGTTTGCCCAATATAAATATACGGTATTGACATTGAATGTCAATCATGTAACCTTATAAATTTGGAATGTGATAAAATTAATTACTCAAAATATATATAAAATTCTCTTCGCAATATCTACCTAAACTCACACATGTAGAAAAAATATGAATTTAATAAAATATTGTGCAAGACATGTGAAACTAGCTAGGGAATAATCATTAATTACAGATACGTTCACTAAATTGAATGTCAAATTCTTTTTCTAGTATAATTAATTGTAGGAAAAAGACTTAAATATGTTATCAAACTATTAGAAATTGATCATTTATGTCATCCATTTAAAGTTGAGCTTTTCTATGCCACTTTCATTATAACAAAGATTCATTTATACCATTATTTTTAATAGAAATCATATTTGACTTCGCAAAACTATTTATTCTATGTAGCCTCAAATTAGATGAGCAACATCAATAATTTAAATTCAGCAAATTTAATTGACCCGCCCACATTCCTCTTAAACCCTAATATTATACCCCGACCACTACCTTTTTAACCCAACCAAGTTCTTCATTTTTAATAAAAACTTCGATGGAATATTTCATTTTGTTAACAAACAATAAGAAACAACAATAAGTTCTAACCTAAATTTAGAACTTTAGCAACTCAAGGGTAGGATTTCATGGTATTTGAGAGGGAAAGGTAAAGGAAAAAGAAATGAGATGTTTGTTAAAACAAAAGTTTTATTCATGGAATTTGTCTGATTAGTGGTCCACATGATTTCATAAAAAACACCCTACTGATTTTCACTCAAAATTCATCCTTTCAAGAAAATCCTTATTCTTAAAATTTCTATCAAGGTGGAGTTCCCACTTCCATTATCATTGCCCATAAATTCTTTAAAGGTCATTACCATTTTCTTTTCCTTTATCTCTCTCAATTTCCCCTATTAATTCTCTCCGTTTATTTTTCCTCTGCACCTACATTATTATCGTTTATCAAGAATCTCATATTTGTCACCTCAATTTAAGTTGAATCGATTTGGAGAAAGAGGAGAAATGAAGAACTTAGTTGGGTTAAAAGGGTAGTGGGTTAGGTAGAATATTTGAGTTAAGAGGGATGTGGGTAAGTCAATTTAATTTGATGGGTCTAAATTATTATCACGATCCAATCCATCGGACTGTGCGGGCACCCACTCTAACACCTAAGTAGGAAAACCTTCGATCCCCATATGGTTAACATGCAAAAGTTTAATGAAATACAAGATAACAACCTAAAAGAGTTATGAAGTCACCATATACTAATTTAAAACTCTAAGGTTAATTACAAGAAGCATTCTAACACCCCCAATGATACTAGTCTAAACAGTTACAAGAACTTCTAAGAATGCAATATATAAATAAAATAATGACACAACTCCCACCAATAGAAAACAAGAGTGGAAATTATTGGACAACCATCTTCTTATGTACATATGGAACATCACTGACCCTACAACCAAACTATGTCACATGGCATAGAAAGAATAGTATAAGTACAAATAACACGTACTGGTAAGTATCATGGGCTAACTCGAGTCCCACCGTATAATATAAGGTAACCAACAAGAAGAAAGCATGCAGCTAAGAAAATGCACCCATTAAATTGTTATACACAGACTCTTACCATCCCTATTAACACTCCAATGTTCTTTCAAGCCTAGCACTTATCCAATCATAGAGTAGTTTTCAAAATACGGACCATCACTAACTCTGTCTAACCAGTCTATTTTTCTTAAACTTTCACACCAACACCTGACCCTAGAATATTTGGCATTTCACTTGGAAGAGGAAAACATTAAGGTGGCCTAAGACTCCTTTCCATCCTATCCATATTGGCCTTGCCATAGAGAGATTCCACCCGCCAGGGCAGCCTGTCAAAAGACAGAATCTCTGAATCTTTTTCCAATCCCCCACCAATACACACACTAACAAGTCACCAAAAATATCAGACTCCAAGTCAGTAATCTCACTTAACAACACAACAACTTCTCTTCACTTGCTTAGATATGACCTCATGCCTACAATACGGAGGCATCGAGCAACCACAACATAATAACACAGATGACAACTTTAAGGTATGATAATTGGTAACACTTGGACCTTTGGTCCTTTCATATCAATTACTACAAGGGGGGGGGGGCACGCTCCATTATAATTATATCAGTTCTTCTATCATCACACATATAATCATAATTCACAATCACATCATATTATAGCATCACTCGGACTTTTAGTCCGTAACTTGATCAGTTTACATAATAGGCATGATTAATCAAGTTACAATAATTAATTAGTTCTCTCAAGGAACCATAACACATACTTAGTCCTCTTATGGAACCCACATCCAAATTATTAGTGTGTTGATGTGACACCCAATCTAATATTTAGTATGGGTCGGTATGACACCCGATCAAATATATATTAGCATGGTACCCAATTCAATATGTGTCGATGTGACACTTGATCTAATATGTATCAGCGTGGTACCTGATTCAATATACACCGGTGTGGTACTAGGTCCAATAATCACAATCACAATCAATAATGAATAGTTCACACACTTGCACAATAAAGTAACATGTTCATTGCAACAACTGATCATGAATAGTTATTTCATTGGGTTTATCCTATATTTCACTATACATATACATGCATGTAATAATATCAATGTAGTTAATCTGTACATATAGCATATACGGAGAAATAAACCATCACCTACAACAGTAAAAAAGAACGTACCCGCCCACACATGCATACATAAATACATATAAATCAACACTAAACCCCCTGAATTATCACGATTCTTAAGGCCTCACTATAACCCAACAATGCCTTACGCATAACCTTACCCAACCATCAATCAGCTCGACAAGGAGAAACATAGTTAACATCTAAGAACTAGACTCTCGCCGCTAGGCGTAGACTATTCATAATACACATTACTCATGTATTTCACAGAATGTAGTCAGCATGAACAAACACAATTATTTGTATAAACATATCCCTCAAGATACACCAGTAGGCCATAACCCACAAGTCTTAGGATCTCATTATAACCCAATAAATTTCTACAATTAATATTACCAGAGTCAGCAACCCTCTTAACAAAGATTATCAAGATTTACATTCAAGGACTGGACCACTACAACTAGTCATAAATAATCATGACTCACATCATACATTTCTTCCATAAACAATAATGACAATCATTTCACCATCCAATCTTCATGCCCACAGGCCTAAACATGAACTCTCCCATCAATTACCATTATATTAAGTGATGGGCACAAGTTTAAAACTACTTAATTAAGAAAACCTAGCTTACCTAGGTGCTAAGAAGATATATAAGGATTACAGCACGATTCCTGACTTCTGAAAGGAGGAACAAGGGAGACAGGCCTAAAATTAATGGGTTGTAGCCTTCCTTACACTAGAATTCCCTTCCTTTGTTCTATCTAAGCCTAGAGTATCTTTTTAAGTGTTTGTAGGGTGACCCTAGTCTATATTTGCACTTAATAAAAGAGGGAGAAAATAAGAATTCAGGTCTTTTAATTTTGTCCTATCTATCTCGCTTTGGCGGGTCTAATTCTGCCATGGCGGTAGTGTTATGACTGCGTAATTCCTGCTATAGAGGGATGGTACGGGCCCAGATCCACTTAGTTCATAAATTTATTTCCCACCTAAATAATGATGGTCTGGTTCATTATAATAGATACTAATTTACCCCTTAATCATCTCCGAATGATAAATGGAGGGGTAGGTACTAGTCGATTAAGAGTTTTTTGAAACCAATGATGAGATACCATTGTAATGTAGGGAAAATATCACATCCCCCATGTGGTTAATTATATAAGGGCTTCACTAATAGACTTCCTAGGAGGATTAAATGGAACCATGAAATATGTTTCTACTTTACTAAGTCGGACCCTGTTTAGTTAAGGAAGTTACCTTCCTTTGAGTCATATGGAACAACAAAGAGCAACCTTTTCCCCAAGCGCTCAAGTAATCCTGGGCCTCGTCAATTACCAGGATGAAAGGATTTTAAACATAACAAAAAATAATAGATTTTTCTGCTACAAAGAATTAGGTCCCGCTATAGAGGCTCTACCGTAGCAGTCTGCCTCCTGCTATAAAGGCATAGGCGATAATATAACCTCGGACAATCCCAATTTCACCAAATATACTACACAAAACTCAGATTATGTCAAACGCTATATCCCGAGTTCTACTAACCCGAACTCTATTCTGAAAGTTTTTATGGGATAATATGTCCCTCACATATAATGATACCACCTTAATTTCCTCAAATCTACACCTTGAGATACCAAATATCTCTAAACTACACAACACAGAAATTTTATTAGAATCTATCCTAGCCTAAATTTTTGTGAACTCTCATATTAGGGAGAACTTTATCTGGACACTTACACCCTAACCAATGCTATATCAAGAATATCACCACCACCACCACCCCTCAATGAGCATTAACCACAAGGTATTATCAAACCTGCAAGAGGGATATGACTGATAAATAAATTATTTACTAACCTCACTCCTCAATTGATCCTACTACTAAGGATCATCAATCATGAACAATCTGACTTATGTCAGATTCTTCATAACTTTACTATATCCTTTTCATGACTACTATCGGTCAATGATTATTCTCATAAAATAAGCCTATGAGTAATGCCCAACACTACTTTGCCAATTTTAAATTATTTTGCCAAATACTATGTGAGTGACTATTCCCATTAATGAACAGTCATAATTTTACCAATATCCGAATACATGGTCCCAACACCACCTAGCAATTTCTCATTAAATACACAATATCACTACAACGTAAGTCATTACTCAATCAAAGATAAAAATCATCAAGTCGAATAAGGTTCAATGTTCAAAATATACATATAGGTTACCTCAATCAGGCAACATTACCCACATCAAATCAATATCCTATATGTCCATTATCAAATAAGTTCTAAAAATACTAGAAAACCATGACTAGTTACAACACTTAACCATACACTAGACCTTCGGTCATCTATCTAACTAACAACTACCATTTCTCTATTACTATGCACTGGTCTAAAAGAAAGAATTAACCATGACATGTCGCGGAGTGAAATGGTGGAATAGGAAAAAAATAGGGAAGACACAGCTGAGATTCTATCTAACTCTGTACCTCCATGGAGGAAGAACTCCCTCTATGGCGATTCGACTATGATGGTCCTTATGAGGTCAATCTATAGGGAATAATTTCCTGAATGTTTTCCCCCTTCTTCCCCACTCCTTGAGATCACTATTGACTTGTAGAGTCAAAATTAAGTCAGAGATTAACACTCTTAATTAGACTTGGCAGAGTGATATGCCCAAACTTACACTTCAATTAAGAAGTATAAAGCGTTCTCTTTCAAATATAAAATCCAACTAGATTGGGTCGATCCCACATGAAATGTGGAGAAAATAAGTCTAGCACTTAAAGTCAGGTGTAGTTAGTAGTTACATAAAATAAGAATGCATAAAGTAAATGGTGGTTTTATTTTTTAATAATTAAATGTTCTTAGTAACAGAGTGAAACATACTTAAGGTTGTAAACAAGATGAGAAAGTAGCTAGGATTGTGTTCTCCACGACATGTAACTTAGTAGTCATTTTGTTTTAGTGATATCGTGTCAATACATCGCATGAAAAATCTAACAATTTATGTACATCTAAACATCTCCCGGTCCTATTAGATGAATTTCATTCTTTACCTTTCAGTGTCCGAGTGTGTATCTAACTAATCCTTTCTTTTGATCTCAAAAAACTATCCCCTCTTGGGGTCAAGTTCTTAGACGAAGGTTTTGGACCTTAAATCTCTATTGTAGTTTTATTTCCTAATAACTATTCCTCTACCGAGAAAGTAATGAATATATGTAATTTTTAATGTGTGCGCTCGTTAAAAAGAAAACAAGATGAAGAAAACTACAATGCATGTTAAACATTGAATGACAATTATATAATGCATTTGCCTACTTCGTTATTCTATCATGGTTCCCACAACCCTGGTTTTAGGTTTTAGCTACTCATATTTGCAAGGAATGAATCAAGAATCAATGTATATTTCATAAGACAACACTTATATTTATACAAAAGTAAACCTTGAATTACAAGAACGAAGAATGAATCAAGAACGAACAAAAGTTTGTATTGCATGTTTGAATCTTGAAAGTAATCGAATTTATGCTTATCACAATGTTCACAATACTCAAAAATCAATAAAATTATGTAACCCTTTAAGCAAAATGAGTTTAGGTATTTATAGAATTGCAAAACCCAATACTAAACCAACTAGAAAAACTTAAGTCAGCAAAGTTCACGTCCAAGCTTCACGGGCCGTATTCATGTTCACGCTCCGTGGTGTATGACTTAGCTCTACAACTGTGTGGGACTCTACTCTTTCACGGGCACTCTTCATGCTTTGTGGTCCTCATCACACCTCTAATGGCATCTGTGGTCCTTTCCTTGGGCAATTTGAACTAATATTTAGCATGGCTTTCATGATCCTTGGCCACGACCCGTGGTAGGCTCCACGACCTGTGAAGGGTCTCGTGGAGTTCCATTTAGCAAAAATTCTCCTCATCTTTAGGTCTTTCTCATATCTACAGAACATCCAGCTACAACAGACCGTATAAGTCATCACAAATGGTGGTGGCACTAGTGGTCCTTGCCTGCATCATTTTTCTCAGTAAAAACTCCCCAGAACTCAAAACAAGCCCAAAACTCATGCACGACTTAGTTTTCTTTCCAAATGAATAAAACGCACATCATATTTGAAAAAATATATTTGAAACTCACAATAATCCACCATTTTGAGTAGAAAGTATCGTAAATACGTGACAAATCAACACCCTCAACTTAGAAACATTGTGTGTCTTCAAGAAATGACACAACAAAACAACACGACACGCAAACAGAAATGACTATCAAAAGACATATAGCAGCCCAACACACAAAACTACGACCCTTTATTTCATCCAACTTAGCTAAGCAATGCACCAACAGTCCAACTAACTCAGAAAGACTGATTTACGGTATCACACTACTCACAGTCAACCAAACCAATGCAAAAAATTGTGTACTAGTTAATATAGCAACTAAACAGTATAATCACAGCGCCCTCACAACAAAGAAGTCTATCACACGATATGTACAAGCAAAACGTAGAATTAAACAATCTCACTCACACTCTCAATGAATTTCAATTAATGCATATATACATACCATAAGCTTGCCCTTATTTTCTATACTTTTAACTTTTGAATAACTCTTTTAGGATCACATTAGGACTTTCTTTGCTTGTAACGCAGGCTCGGGCTTGGATAGGATACATTAAGGATTAAAGTGACCATTTTCCCCCTCCATGACACTACTATGACTTAGCTACTTCTTTTTCAACCCAAAACTAGTGTCATCCCCTTTTTTCTTTCTTTATTTACCCCCGACGCGGCTTCCATTATTGTTCTTTCTTTCTTTCTAAGTGTCACGACCCAAATTCGGGTGTGATGGAACTCATCTCAACCCACCGAGACAAGTCAGCCTAAAACTCAACGAAAAGTAAATGCGGAAGTAATTGAGATAAAATAAGGTTTAAATTAGTCAAAAACAAATAAATAATCTCCAAAATCCCCCAAGACTGGTTGTCACGTATACAAGCCACTAATAAATTACCGAAGTACGAAAGCAAATACAGTCATAATGTCTTTGTCACTAGAGTAGGACTAAAACATAATAAAAGAGTAAGAGGTGTCCGCTAGATGGATGTAACAGCTACCTCAACACTCGAAATGATAGCCTCAGATGTGGTGGAAAACAGTAGAAGATCAAGCAGGTCCGGGCTCACAACCTACACAAGTGTGAAAGCAAGGGGTGAGTACCAAACAACACGGTACTCAGCAAGTGGATAGCTAAAACTAAGCAAAGCTTAATAGATACAAGTACTCCTGTCCTCCCAACCGAACCTCCTTAACTACAACCTGCATAAAATCAGCCCAACTCTACACTTGTACAATAACAACAGTAATACAGTCCACAAATACTCATCAATAGTCTCGTCAATGAATCATATCAAGTCAAGTTCAGCACACAGAGCAATATGGGGGTAAACACATTCACAAATGTCAGAAAGGTGCAATGCAATGCAATGAAATGATGCATGTCTGTCCTATCGGTACACATCCGCTGAATCACAGTCCGGAACCCATGGGGGACATTTCTGTCCATGTAACCTGCCACGGAACGTGTGGCCCGTCCCCTCAACATATATATCATGCCACGGAGCGTGTGGCCCGACCCCTTTATTTCATAATACTTGCCACAGAGCGTGTGGCCCGACCCCTTTGTTTCATATACCTGCCACGGAGCGTGTGGCCCGACCCCTTTTGTTTCATATCATTTTCAATCTCAACACAATATGTCAGAACCAATGCAATCAATTCATGTTCATATAATTCACGATAATAATATGACAACAACCATAATTTTTCCTATCTCACATCAACATAGTCACTTCACATGCCCAAAATAAATCCATAATCACAACATATCAATTCCACCAATACATGTCATTAGATCATAATTTTCTACCCCTCATCTCCATTTTTAAGGTCAATCATATAGTCAATAACCCAGTCTAATTCTCATTACTCCCTAGTACACATAACACGGAAATACAAGCATCTACAAGCTTAAACTGAGGTTTAGAAATTCACTTGCCTTAATTAATCAACCAATCACTCAGGGACTTGAGCCTTCCCTTTTCGTTGGGCCTCCAAATCAACGTAATCTAATCAAATAAACAAACACAGTAAAAATTTCAAAACTAACAACGCCCATATTACCATATATCTAGCCTAGGCCCCAAAGACTCACCCAAAACTATAATCATATTTTTGATCCTGATGCAACTTGATTTATCACGTCTCATATTTCTTAAGTTAAAGCCTAGGGTTAAGCATCAATTCCTCCATGTTATTCGAATTTTTAAGAGTAGAGTTAGGTTTCAATTCCTCCAAACATCATAGGTCTAGTGGTATTCATATAATACCATACCTGTAATATTTAATTATCTATCTCAATAAATCGAAATTTGAATTATAAAGTAATACTACAAGAACACCTAAAAACCAAAATCTAAGTCATGACCATTAATCCTTAACCACGAAACATTTAATACAACCTAAGAACATTTGTATAATAATAATAGAATAATACTCCCATTACCTGGCCATGAAGACGACAATTATAAGCAGGACAATATGTTTTAAGAATGAAAAGGATGGTTACAGATACTATGCACACAGAAAGGAAATTTCAAAGGAAAACCACTTTTCCCATGTCAAACCTATAATTTCCAACCAACTAATGTCATCATTATTTAATTGCAAAAAGATTTGTGAAAAAGAAAGGTATATATATATATATTATTGGTACCTGGAAGTAAATTTCCCTTTGAGACTCTCAAGTTTTCAATCTAGGATGGCTGCACTCGTTGTACAAGTCAGAAACTACTCCTCCTTTCTTTTCTAAACAAATCCGAAGGTGTCAGCTTTGTTGACCTAAATTATTTTAATTTATAGATGAAGTGGTATATGGTATTTAAATAAATTATTAATTTGATCCACCAATTAAATTAATTTTCTAAAATTATCCCTCAACTAATTAATTGTAGTTACCGAAAAGTCCAAATTACCCATTAAAATTTTACGGGAAGGGTCTCGTATGAAAGGAGGAGGATTCGTTCTCAAAATGACCTAACGGGTCATTACAATATCCACCACTAAAAATCATGTTCGTCCTCGAACATAAAGAAGGAAAAGAAAGAATAGCCGACGTTACCTAAAGCTTGAGTTATTATATTCTAAAGTCGGTGTTCATCCCTCCAAGTGAGCTCCTCCTTAAGACCATTCCATCAAGATCAACTACTAAGAACTGAATTTTTGAATCAAACCTTGGTAGATTTACAAATCAGGAGTGATTACTAAGCCATAAACTAACCCATGAATTCAATTTGAATCAAAACCTATTGAATCATAGCACAACCACCAAGGCGAGTCTTTTCCCACATACTTACGATGAAGTTCTTAATACCGGCTACAACCAGAAGTGAACTTGAACAACCACCATATACTCATAATGTGCAAACCATCATAGGTTTTGTCAAGATTCCATTCTCGCTACCCAAGCTTCCCACGAGCTTAAGCTATAAAAATTTGATCTTTAGACATTAGGTACTCATTACTAGAGAATATGATTTATCTAACCCAAAGAATAAATTATTGAATACCCTCCTAGCGAGCGATACACCCAAGCATACAAAACTTCTAATAACACTATCGAAAATGGTAGATCAGTAGTTGTAATTGTAAACAACCCTTAAGAGCGGTAACACTAGACCCATGGCCCCCTACATTCTACCATACATAGCCAGAACGAGACCCCGATGAGAGTTGAATCTTAAGACTGTCGGATAATTGTAAGTATTCATGGTGCTCTTCTACAAATTCTTATAAAAAGAATTGTGCATGCAAAATCACACTATTATACTTCAACAATCCCTAACAACACCAAATCTGTCACAACTGAAATATCCAAGTTTGCAAAAGAATCCTACCCTACCAAAAGGATATCGCAGGATCGGTACACCGATCAATCACTAGGGATCCATCCACCGAAGTAGAAACACATATGGGCATAGGCAGCGAATCATACTCCAACTCATGTCCGAAACAAAATAGATAGTTACATAAGAATGTATTAAATCAAGATCGAATAACACAAGATACTTCTTCTATAGTGCTCATATCAAACATTTTCATTCATTTGACTCCATCATTTTGATTTTTTTGCTATCCACAATCAACCAGTCTGTTCCCCATACCAAAACTTAGAGAAATTCGTGGTCACCTGAATAATTCTATATACTATGAGCACATAGCCTCTATTTACCCTCTAGTGCCAATGTAACACATCACAATGGTTTGTATAATCTATCAACAGAGTAGTATCAACCCAATTCGATATCCTTAATAACCATGAAGAACTATATCCCATCTTGTAGTGCATCTATAAGTCACCTACCATAATTTGAGAGTCTAACCTTACATAAAACACATAATCTTCAACACCTCACTATTTGTTATTCAAACTAAAACCAAACCACCAGAAAAGTCGTTGTAACCTCCCTCATAAGTCTGTGTCGAACCATTCGACATTGTATAGTCATATCTGAACACAAGGGCGGAAATTCGTACAATCTTCAACTTTGAACTAAAGATCTATACATGGTGTCTTATTTTTTTTTTATCATTTCTTAGATGTTTTCTATGAAGCAAATTTTAAATACCTTGAACTATTTAATGTACCAGACTCTTATTCCTTTTGCTAACTCATTTACCAATCTTATTCTTTTGAATCAAAACTTTAAGTGAAGTCCTTTCTTAGGCCTTTTAATGATCAAAAGCAATAAACTCTACAATTCAAACCCTGCACAAGTTCTTTCAACTGCTCAGTATCCCATGTGATCGATCAATTTTCATCTTGCCAATCTATACTTTAATGAAACCTACCGCCATAATGTAGACTTAAAATGAACAACTTGAATTTCGAATTTCATCCATGTAACCCAATCCCATTATCTATCAATATTAGCTCATATATTGAAGACCTTTATGAATTCACGTATCTTAGCTATCATTGATCACCTCGCCATTGATCTTATTGTATCCTTCGTTAAAATTTAATTATACCAGTTATCAAATTTGAAACCACAAAAAAACTTATTACCACACTTGAGTCAAATGCCTATAGAGTTATTTCTCAAATCTTATCCAATAATCGTTAACCCATATGAATAACACATAACACTGCCACCATAAATAGAGCAAAATAAATAGAACTACGTGTTACTAAATTTAATTTTCCACTCTCTCTGAAGATACATTCGGCCCTTACAACCAGAGTAAATATAATTGTTCTCGCCTTGTTTCGATGGCTAAACTACATTTCACTAATTATTTTCATTTATGAATCTAGATTCTTTCAGTTCTATCCGAGTGGTGTCTCAACACATTCTACGACTTTCCATACCACCACGCCACTCACCAAATAGTAAAAAAACCATAATTTAGATACATGCAAGTCATTATTATCATATCGAATCTATTTAACCAAAAATCCTTAAAGTATGATTGTGTCCGTATCATAATCCATCACAAAATCTTATTACCGTTATGCTCAATAACCATTGTCATCATCTCGAAGTCAACTTTCTCAATCGACAAAATACCTTAAACCTAGTTATACCAACCAAATCCAATGGAATAACCCAATTTTTATGTGCACTCTCACTAAGATTCTTAATTGCCTTCACACAAGTATATTCACTGCTACTTTCTTTAATCATAAGCTTATCATTCTGATATCGATCCACTTCCTTGGAGTTTACGGTTAAATTACAAGTCCTCACTTAGAATTCTCGGGATACACTTCACAACCTAAATGCATTAATCATACCAAAATCCACCACTAAGATCTTTCTTATAAACAATGCTTACCCCAAGCGTCCGTAGTAACAAACTAGTTAATTTTTCAAATATGAATGCAACATCAAATCTCATCATATGAGAAGATGATACAACTGATAACTCCTTAAATAGTTAGTAATCACACTTGATAATCGATGTATTTGTTTTTGTATACTAATAGTACCACACTATGAAAGTTTGATAGATCCACCACTAGAATACATCATACCCACCGTAAAGATCATACCTAGATATTCTACACCTTCCTATCCATTACGTAATTGTCATATATTACCGATGCATTTCAGTTTCTAGTCAAAATCGATATCACCCTTTAGTAGGTAAGGTCAATAGCAGAAGCAACACAACCCATAATCCTAACCAAATAATCACAAGTACCGCGGTAGTAGACTTATAATAACCCTTCCTGATATACATCCACTCTATCAAACCGTTGTAGAAATTCTGATCTCAATTAGCGCAAAATCATCCTTATCACACACTATGTAACTCATTCACTCACAATGAACTTCATGGTCTGTAGTCTCTGAGGGCACAGTGCTCACAACATAGTCATTCCCCCAATTATATCATTCTCAATTGTAGAACCACTTCAAACATCGGATAGGCCAAACAAGCATTATTCTCGATGCTTAACCACTATCCAGAAATATAAGACGTTCATATAATCCTCCAAACCATTGTTCCTCTTTCTATACCATATCCTCAAAGTACATTATTGAACCATAACCTTACTTACTCCTTTAAAATTGTTGTGAATTACAAGTCTCCACATACACCCTTTTCATAAGTTTATTACTTCCACCTCCAAATTAGATCTAGACCACGTGATGACATTTCAACTACACACACATAAAATTAGGAAAGAGTCACCACTATATGTGAGAGAATGGAGTGAGGCAATAGAAAATAGATCAGATCAAGGACGCACGATAGAGAATCAAAAGGTGAAAATATTTCCTAAAAGTCTTTATAGCCTCTCGAAGATAAGTACAGACGTCTCTGTACCGATCCTCAAGACTCTACTTAGACTCGGCTTGTATACACGTGAGACCTATGAACCTGGGGCTCTGATACCATCTTTGTCACGACCCAAATTCGGGTGTGATGGCACTCATCTCAACCCACCAAGACAAGTCAGCCTAAAACTCAACGAAAAGTAAATGCGGAAGTAATTGAGATAAAATAAGGTTTAAATTAGTCAAAAACAAATAAATAATCTCCAAAATCCCCCAAGACTGGTTGTCACGTATACAAGCCACTAATAAATTACCGAAGTACGAAAGCAAATACAGTCATAATGTCTTTGTCACTAGAGTAGGACTAAAACATAATAAAAAAGTAAGAGGTGTCCGCTAGATGGATGTAACAGCTACCTCAACACTCGAAATGATAGCCTCAGATGTGGTGGAAAACAGTAGAAGATCAAGCAGGTCCGGGCTCACAACCTACACAAGTGTGAAAGCAAGGGGTGAGTACCAAACAACACGGTACTCAGCAAGTGGATAGCTAAAACTAAGCAAAGCTTAATAGATACAAGTACTCCTGTCCTCCCAACCGAACCTCCTTAACTACAACCTGCATAAAATCAGCCCAACTCTACACTTGTACAATAACAACAGTAATACAGTCCACAAATACTCATCAATAGTCTCGTCAATGAATCATATCAAGTCAAGTTCAGCACACAGAGCAATATGGGGGTAAACACAAATTCACAAATGTCAGAAAGGTGCAATGCAATGCAATGAAATGATGCATGTCTGTCCTATCGGTACACATCCGCTGAATCACAGTCCGGAACCCATGGGGGACATTTCTGTCCATGTAACCTGCCACGGAACGTGTGGCCCGTCCCCTCAACATATATATCATGCCACGGAGCGTGTGGCCCGACCCCTTTATTTCATAATACTTGCCACAGAGCGTGTGGCCCGACCCCTTTGTTTCATATACCTGCCACGGAGCGTGTGGCCCGACCCCTTTTGTTTCATATCATTTTCAATCTCAACACAATATGTCAGAACCAATGCAATCAATTCATGTTCATATAATTCACGATAATAATATGACAACAACCATAATTTTTCCTATCTCACATCAACATAGTCACTTCACATGCCCAAAATAAATCAATAATCACAACATATCAATTCCACCAATACATGTCATTAGATCATAATTTTCTACCCCTCATCTCCATTTTTAAGGTCAATCATATAGTCAATAACCCAGTCTAATTCTCATTACTCCCTAGTACACATAACACAGAAATACAAGCATCTACAAGCTTAAACTGAGGTTTAGAAATTCACTTGCCTTAATTAATCAACCAATCACTCAGGGACTTGAGCCTTCCCTTTTCGTTGGGCCTCCAAATCAACGTAATCTAATCAAATAAACAAACACAGTAAAAATTTCAAAACTAACAACGCCCATATTACCATATATCTAGCCTAGGCCCCAAAGACTCACCCAAAACTATAATCATATTTTTGATCCTGATGCAACTTGATTTATCACGTCTCATATTTCTTAAGTTAAAGCCTAGGGTTAAGCATCAATTCCTCCATGTTATTCGAATTTTTAAGAGTAGAGTTAGGTTTCAATTCCTCCAAACATCATAGGTCTAGTGGTATTCATATAATACCATACCTGTAATATTTAATTATCTATCTCAATAAATCGAAATTTGAATTATAAAGTAATACTACAAGAACACCTAAAAACCAAAATCTAAGTCATGACCATTAATCCTTAACCACGAAACATTTAATACAACCTAAGAATATTTGTATAATAATAATAGAATAATACTCCCATTACCTGGCCATGAAGACGACAATTATAAGCAGGACAATATGTTTTAAGAATGAAAAGGATGGTTACAGATACTATGCACACAGAAAGGAAATTTCAAAGGAAAACCACTTTTCCCATGTCAAACCCATAATTTCCAACCAACTAATGTCATCATTATTTAATTGCAAAAAGATTTGTGAAAAAGAAAGGTATATATATATATATATTATTGGTACCTGGAAGTAAATTTCCCTTTGAGACTCTCAAGTTTTCAATCTAGGATGGCTGCACTCGTTGTACAAGTCAGAAACTACTCCTCCTTTCTTTTCTAAACAAATCCGAAGGTGTCAGCTTTGTTGACCTAAATTATTTTAATTTATAGATGAAGTGGTATATGGTATTTAAATAAATTATTAATTTGATCCACCAATTAAATTAATTTTCTAAAATTATCCCTCAACTAATTAATTGTAGTTACCGAAAAGTCCAAATTACCCATTAAAATTTTACGGGAAGGGTCTCGTATGAAAGGAGGAGGATTCGTTCTCAAAATGACCTAACGGGTCATTACACTAAGTATTCTTATCATTTCAATTTGAATTTTCTGATGATGTACACTTATTCTTTCATTTCCTTAGCGTCTACAACCTAATGCTTTTGTTTTTTCTCTCATCACACAGTTCTTTTCATACCCCAACTTTTTTGCTTTTCTCTATAGTAACCATCCTCAACTTGGGATTTTAGCTTGAGTTGAGGTACATTGTCTTATGAGGAATTGGAGCCAAGATAAAGGTCTACAGTTAGACATGGAAGGTGAATTGTGTTATTTTGAAGAAAGGTCTTTTTTAAGCTCACACTTTTGGTTCAAAGGATACAATTTCATTTGGTTGGTCATTTTTAGGCTAAGTGACACATTTTCAACAATGACCCACGATCCTTTCCTAATCAAGCTATCCAATCATTTCAGTGACACTAACTAGGTAAGTTCTAGCTTATAGATGCATTTTTTAAACTAGGAAATTTAGCTCACACACATATGGCACATATGATACATAATTCAGCACCAATCAACACAATCATTTTCTAGCTTGCATTTGATCGACAAGTCAATACATACAATGTCCTATAAAGATCCTAACATGTCAACTTTCACAGTTCAGACACAATCACATAGAATTTCAAAAAAATTCAATTGGGAGTTATTTTTGTTTATTTCAAAGCATTCATTTTCACAGGCTACTATATACAAAATAACATAAATATGCCAGTTCTACTAGATAGTACGCTTGAGAGAAAAGAAATATGGAAAAAAAAACTCCCAAGTGGTCAAGAAGCCCCACTCTCTATCAAAATAATGTGCATTATCCTCAATGAACGTCAAAATACTCAAAAGTAAATTCAAGGGAAGCGATTATACCTGTGATGCCCTAGGCATCAGTCGGTGTCTCTATCGTGGCACCAATAATGGCTGGTGCACTCAATGATGTTGGGCTCACGCAAAGGGCCATCGCCCATAGTAGGAGTGATCATGCTGGAACACACCTCAATAAGAGTGATATCTAGAACTGGGGTCTCATTAGTCTTAGTAGGAGCAACTGCACTAGCCGACAGTCCAACCTTCACAGCCTCAAGTTGCTGCCACTCTAGCTCTGTGTCTCCCCTTTTAGAAACTCCAAAGCTTTTAAGATACACTTTTTCTCATTCCTTTTCTCTTTTGCTGAATCATCAAGGGAGCTGTCTCTATCTCAATATTTCTTTCCCTTGCCTTTTTTTATCCAGATCGAATATTGAAATGGAGCCCCATGCATCATCTAATCAAATGGGCTCAGAAGGTGCAGATAACAATTATATCAAGGCATATGTAGAAATAGCAGGAGCAGTAGTGGTCAACATTTATTGTTATTTATCCAAGTACCGACGCAAGTCAGCCAATTATCCCCGTATAGAATCAGTCTTCTTAGCACTCAACCTATCACTCCACTCTGTAAGGTGGGCCTCAAGGCCATTTACATGACCCTTGATGAATGAGTTCTCCTGCCTGAACTCGGAGTGAAGTTGGGTCGCTTTCTGTTGTACCTAAGCTTGGACTACTATAGGTAGTTGCTCAATAACCTGATCTACTAAGGCCCGTGTCTATCCCTGATCCTTGACCAATCTCTCAAAGAAGGCATATGGTGCAGTGATCATATATGTGGCTGTGGGCATGGAGTGAGTAGGCTTGGTGTCTCCCTTGCGTTGCTCTATGGTTCCCTCAGTCAAAGGAAATGAGGCAGTAGACTTATGGTCATAGGTACAGGCATGATTGGCCGATCCGCCTTGGTCTTATAGAGCGGTTTTTCCATATCTTTAATCAACACCGCATTCATGGACTTCTTGACTACAGTGTGATAATCATAGTACTTGCTCACTAGGACGCCCGTATACTCACACAACTCCTATATTAGGCACGAGAATGGTAATCTAGCTCAATTATTGAAAGCTCTATATTGAATCTCGATTGCTAATAAACAATTGCTATGTAATCCAAAACCAACTAAAATGTAGGCCACTAGTGATGCCTGAAATGGATTGAAGGTGTTATTATTATGGCTCGGTCAAAGGTGGGCACGAACAATAGCCCACTAAAACTTTACTTGGAATGTGAGGGAGGATTTAGTAATAAGATGACTTGGGTTGGTCACCTACAACACATTCACACACTCAATAACAATCATCCCCGCAATCTACCTCATAGTCTAAATCCTCTCCTCTGAGTCACTTATACGCTCCTCGTTAGTGACCAAATAGTGTCAGTGCCATAAAGACCAGTTCGAGCATCTATGTGGAAAGATAAACCAATGTCATAGCCCTCATCTTCATTTAGAAGTCTCACCCGTGACCGTATTTAGCATTTACCATTTAGCATCAAAGGAAGAATAAAATTCCCGAGTAAGAATGTAACTATAATATCCTACCTCCTTATTCATCCACCCAAAGTGGTGTCCATAAAATAAGTCCTTAAGCTCAGGCAGTGCAGAGAGGTTGTCAGTGATGACACAAACTTCCAGTACAATAGCCCATTTGCATAGGTCTTTATAGGCTTTGGTCAAATCCTAGTGAATATATCATATTGGCTCGGTGTTTCCCACCTATTTCTCAAGAATTAATGAAATAAGGTGTTGGCGAGCTGTGGGGTCACTTTCTCCCTTAGTCGCTATGCATTTTATATTGTCTTGGCTTTGCTTGCTTTCACCACTTTCAGAGCCACTTGCCTCCTTGCTGAACTACTCATTATCTCCATTTGCCTCCTTTATGGACTGTGTATTTTTGCTACTTGCCTTATTGTCTGAGACAGTTACCTCCTCTTCAAATTGGGAGTAAGCAGCCTCGACCTCACCAGCTACCTTAGTTCTAGTGGTAGGAGGTGAGTAGGGAGAAATATAGGTCATGACTTGCACCTATGACCCACGAGATTATTCCCTTCCCGACTCCTAGTCTGAATTGTTAACTAATTTCTCAAAAGGTGAGACATGGAGTTAGGATGGATTCTTTATGTGTTTGGGTCCCATGGTACCTGCAAATATGACAAATATTTAGTATTTATATAAGAAAGTATGACAAATTAAATGGGTACTCAGACTTCCCCAAAATTATACAAACATAGAAATGTCCATTAAGAAATGACATCGCTCAATCCATCATAGGGTGATCATAAGCTATTTTGGAAATAAAACTCATTTTTTGGATTTTCCAGTTTTTTCAAATTTTTTGTTTAGTTTTTCTACACGGTGGACCTTTATGGGATGTGAAGGGATTCACGGACCGTGAAGAGTTTCATAGTGACTACTAGTGAAGGGGTTCAGTGAAATGGCATGGAAATTTTCTAAGTGTTGACCACGATCGACTTCATAGGCCGTGAAGAGCTCTATGGTCCGTAATGCCTTCTGTAGACCTACACTAAGAAAAATTCTTAAGGAGTGGATAATGGGCATCCACCATGGTCTATGAAGTGCAATACAAACCATGGAGACTGCCTTCATCCCTATCCATAACAAATCAACCATGGTCGATCCTCCCATCATCAAAAATCAACATACGATACACACTTGCAATCATATTAAGCACACTAGCCACATAATTAATCCAAACTATCCTTATTAACTTATATTTTAACGATCACAAGCAAGACAAACATAAATTTAAACCAATAATCCTTATATTCAAAACATAAGATCCCAACATAATTTTCACAATAACAAATTCACTTATTTGAATTACCCTCAATAGTTATGTATACAAGATCACAACCATAACCAACCCCTAATTTAAATCAAAACAAAAGGAGTTCAAGGAGAAACATACCTTTACACTTCAACTTGACATGATTTGATCAAATTTGGGACTGGAGACGAACGAGTGTGGGGTTTTAAGACTCACAAGCTTGAAATAACTCAAATCAGTGGGAGTTTGAAGGGTTTATGCAATGCTTGGAATCTAAAGGGATTTCTTTGAATGGGGAATTTTGGTAATGACCTTTATTTGGATGGGAATGGGGAAAAACCCAGTTACCCTAGGCAATTTTTAAAACAGGTCAAAACCAGGCAGAACTCATTTTTAATTTAGCCATATTGGTTTCACGACTTGTGATAGATGCTCGTGAAGAGCACCATGAGCCGTATTCGTCTCTTTGGTGTTGGAATTAGAGAAAAAGAAGAACAAACTTACCTGGGGTTCACAGAAGACTAAATTATATGCAAAGTCCATCATAGGCTATAAAATCTATCATGAACCAGAAGCCTATTAAGACTGTGTCCATTACACCTCCTCACCACAAGTTGTGGTTCCCTATACAATCCGTATAGGTGCCTGTGGTAGAGTGCCTTGTCCAACTTTTAAGTTTTTTCTCCTTCTTTGCATTCCTGCACTCACAAAACACACTGTGACACTATAAAAACATCAAAAACAAAATTTAGCCTATTTATTGCAAGTACAAACATTGGGTTGCCTCCAAGCAGCCCTTAATTTAACGTCGCGGCATTATGCAAGTCCCTTGATTACTTAGAATTTATCAAGATAGAGCTTCTTAACTACCTTTGCTTCCTTATTAGATCCCAACTATAGCTTCACATGCTGCCTATTTAACCTGAACTTGTATCCATCTTGTGCTTCTATCTCAAGTGCACCATGTGGAACACTTGTGCTATAGTGAAAGGGCCAGACCATTTGGACTTCAACTTACCCGAAAACAATCTTAGTCCGGAGTTAAACAAGAACACTAAGTCACCAGGGCAAAACACTTTCTTCTCTTTACGCCGATCATGATATAGCTTCATTTGTTATTTTTACAGAGCTAATCTCTCATATGCCCTCAGGTAGAACTCATCCATCTCATTTATCTGTTCTAGAATCATATTTACAGCTTTGCTCCTACTTAAATTCAGCTTTTTTAGTGCTCACAATGCCTTGTGCTCTAACTCTACACACAAATTGCATGCCTTTCCAAATACTAAATGATATGGTGACATACCAATAGGTGTTTTAAAAGTTGTTCGATAAGCCTATAGAGCATCATCAAGCCTCCTTGACCAATTAGTTCTGTTTGTATTGATAGAGCTGGCCAAGATCTCTTTTATTTTCCTATTGGACATTTCAACTTGCTCGCTCGACTGGGATGATATGGAGTAGCTACCTTATGCTGCTTTACACTGTATTTTTCCACTAGAGTTTGGAAGATCTTATTATAGAAATGGGACCTCCACCACTGATGAATACTCTCAAAGTGCCAAACCTGGAAAAGATATTCTTTTTGAGAAAACCAGCTACACTCTTACTCTCATTGTCTACTAAGGCAACTACTTCAATCCATTTGGAGAAATAGTCGACTACATCCAAAATATTCATCATCCCATATGATCTCATGAACAGTCCCATGAAATTGATAACCCAGATATCAAAAAGATAAACCTCCAAGATTGGAGTCATAGGCAACTCTTGGCGCCTTGATATAGCACCTCACCTTTGGTATTTATCGCAATTCTTCGCCAAAACATATATATCTCTGTAGATAGTGTTCTAATAATATCTATATTGAAGCACCTTTTGATCTATTTAGGATTCACTATGATGTCCACCTACTGAAGAAGAGTGACACACCTAAAGAATATTCAATATCTTAGCTTTTGACACACATCTCCTGATCATATTGTCAGCACACATTCTAAACAAATAAGGCTCATCCTAGAAGTACCTGTTCACATCATGTAAGAACTTCTTCCTCTACTTGAACATCAGGTCTTCGGGCATCATATCACTAACCAAGTAGTTTGCAAAGTCAGTATACCAAGGAATAAGGTCAAGAATGATGGATAATACCTTCTCATCTGGGAATAAATCATTAATCTCAAGCTCATCCCATCTCTTTTTTCATCTTCTAACCTCGACAAGTGGTCTGCTACCTGATTTTCACAACCACTTTTGTTCTTGACTTTAAAGTAAAATTCCAATAGAAAAAGAACACATCTGATCAACCTTGGTTTTGTATATTTCTCTACCATTAAGTACCTCAGCGCTACATGGTCAGTGTGCAATATCACTTTTATACCCAAAAGATGCGCTCTGAATTTCTCATACGTATAAACAACTACTAGCTGTTCTTGCTCAGAGATAGTATAGTTTTTTCTGGGATGCATTGAGTGCCTTGAATGTATAGTATATTGAGTGGAAAATCTTTTTGTGTTTTTTCCGTAGAATAACCCCAAAGTGATGCCACTCGCATCACACATAATCTCGAATGGTATAGACTAGTCAATGTTAAGAATCACTGGCGTTGAAAGTAGCTTATCCTTCAAGCACTCAAATGCTTTCATGTATGCCTCATTCAAATAGAACTTCACCTCCTTCTTTAATAGCTTACACAATGGGTGTTTAATTTTAGAGAAGTCCTTGATGAATTGCCTGTAAAATCTGGCATGTCCCAAGAAACTGTAGATACCCTTTATTGAGATATGAGGAGGCAGCTTCTCAATAACCTCTATCTTATCTTTGTCTACCTCCGGGCCTTTTTTCAGAAATCTTATGGCCCAGCACAATACCTTCTTTCATAATGAAATGCATTTTTCCCAGTTAAGAACCATATTGGCCTCTTCACATCTCTGCAAGTCATGCTCATATTGAAGAAATAGTCATAGAAAATATAACCTACCAAAGAATAGTCATCTATGAATACCTCTATAGTATCTTCTACCATATCTGAAAAGATTGACATCATACGCCTCTAGAATGTGGTGGGTATATTACATAGTCCAAAAAACATGCGTTTGAACACAAATGTGTTATATAGACATATAAAAGTGTTTTTTTCTTGATACTCCGGTGCTATAGAGATTTGATTGTATCCAGAGGACCTATTTAGGAAGCAATAACAACCTTTACCTGCCAGCCTATCTAGTATATAGTCTATGAAAGGCATTCGGAAATGATCTTTCAAGATCCATTTATTGAGTTTTGTTAGTCGATGTAGACTCACCATCATGTGATCGGCTAAAGTGGAACTATCTCATTTATGTCAATCGCCAAAATTGTCATACCACCCATATTGGGGACGCACTGCACAGGGCTAACCTAACTGTTGTCTGAAATCGAATACATCACGCCTACATCAAGCCACTTTATCATTTCCTTCTTCACTATCTCTTGTATATGTGGGTTCCATCTTCGCTGGTGCTCAATGTTAGAAATGTAATCCTCCTCTAAGTGGATTTTATGAGTGCAAATACCATGTGGTATGCTAATGATGTCAGCAATGGTCCAACCAATTACTTTCTCATACCTCTTTAGGACTTTTACAAGTGCCCGAACCTGCTCTTTATTCAGATCTGCAGCAACAATAACTAGTAAAAGTGTTACTCTCACCCAAGAATATATACCTTAGATGACATGGCAACTCTTTCAGTTCAAGTACAAGCGGCTCCTCCATGGATGGTTTGCCGGGAGGAGTTGGTTTATTCTTTAAATCAAGATCTAGATTTTTAGGAGCATAAGTATGTAATCCCATGCCCTGCAATGTATTTACAATCTCATTTAACTCCTCTAAGACATCATCCTCAAAATTCATGATCACGGCAACCAAAGTCTTGACAGTGAACTTTTTCTCAATAGATACCTCAATAACTACTTCATCAGCTATGTCGATCATGGACATCATGGTCATATCTCTAGGCTGCTTCATCGTTTTGCACATATTTATTACTTCCTCATTATTAAGCCAAAATGTGAGCTCGCTAGTTTCTACATCCACCAAAGCTCTACCTGTGGCCAAAAATATCCTTCCCAAGATTCCGAGAACTTCAAAGTCAAGATAACAAAATCAACAGGGAATATGAACCTAACAACTCTCACCATCTCATCACATAGAATCCCCATAGGCTTCTTCACTAATCTATCAGCCATCAATAACCTCATTGTAGTCAGTTTGGGAGCTCTCAAGTAGCTCCAAAGTCACATAAAGCCCTTGCAAAATTGAATGCACCAATAGTGCATGGAATAGTGAATGCTCTTGTATCCTCTTTCTTCTCAACCAACGACCTTGTAGCAATATCACTACAATGGTGTGAGTTGTCGGCTAGCTCAAAATTGACTATCTTTTATTTCTTAACCAGGTCCTTCATGAACTTCGTATAGCATAATATTTCCTTCAATTCTTCTACCAATGGAATGTTTACCGAAAACTCTTTCAACATAGTGATGAATTTAATAAATTTCCCATCCTCAACTTTCTTCTTAAATGTCTGTGGGACAGAAGGAGGCGGTTTGCGAATTTGTGGCAATGGTTGTGCTACCTCTGCTTTCGCTAGTTGTTTTCCTTTTGACATCTCTATTATATTTGTCTCTACCACTATCTTCTCAACCTCGTCATCATTATCAACTAGAACTTCATCTTGTGTACTACTCTTTGTCTACTCATCAGTTTCGGATACAATATCTTGATTTTGCTCAATACCTACAGGTGTTGGGCCCTGAATCATCTTACCACTTCTGGTCATCATTGCCATATATTTCCCATCTTTCTTTGAAAATTTTCCAATATCACTCAAAAGTGTGCATTCTTCCTTTGATTCAGTGCTGCTGATAATTATCACATCTAGTGATCCAACTATTTGATAGCAATGGAGTGGGAATCTACTAGCTGACCCATGTTGGACATATCTCCCTTCAAGTCTTTGATGTCTGCATCAGTTAAATCTACCTTTTGCAGAACCTTGAACAATATGTCTTCCATTTTCGAATTTCCAATACTAGTCCCAAATCAATTTTTGTTCTTTGGAGGCACATATACACCGCTTTAGTCATTCTTGAAGTTATCTTTTCTTTTCTGACTCCCTTGATCACGGTTTCCAGCTCGATCATAATAGCTATTCTTTTGAAAGTTTTGACTTTGATTTTAAGAATTGTAATTTTGAAAACCCCATGGTTGTTTAGATATTTAGCTTCTTCCTCAAAATCTATCTCAGGCTCATTGTACCTGTTTGCTCCCCCAACTGCATTTTCCTTCTCAGCAGCTCCAAATAGTAAGCTCTTAGTTAGCAAATGCCTTTGGGTTTTCATGTGATCCATATTCTGATCTCTCTCCTCTTCTTGACTTCTCTACTCACCCGACATCACGAATGTATAATCTAGGCCTCCTTCCTCAAATTCTCTTGTGTGCCAAGCCCTGCTATTCTTTGAAACATGATCCAAGATTGTTGGCACTTCCATAAAGGTTTTGGATATGACCAATCCACCACAAGCTTGATCAACTGCCAGCCTAGTCAAGATGATTTGTAGAATAGCTCCACCAAATACTCGTATGTGAGATTATGATTTGGGAACTATATCAACATTTGACTGAATCTCAACCACGAGTTATGTAGTGCTTCATAATGGAGTTGCTTGTGTGCATTGATCTCATCCTTAATCTAGAGCTTCTTTTAAGTTGGGAAGAATCTCTCTAGAAATACTTCCTTCAGTTCTCTCTAGTTGGTGATCGAGTCATGTGGGAGCTTATTTAGCCACCTTATTTCCTCCTCAGACAGATAATATAATTAGTCATAGGCGAATCGTTGTTTGGCTAACTCCAAGGATGTCGCAAGATTTTCATGAGCAATGAAGTTCATCAGATGTTAATGTGCATCATCTCCAGCCACTCCTTTAAACATTTCTTTCAGATTCAAGAGCTAAAGCATGGTGCTTGTAATAGTGATCTTCACAAATTATAGTAGTGGAGGAAGAAATATTGCCCTAGTGGCTCCAACTCCATCCATATCTAGATCATCATCCTCTAGAAAAATAATTAATGGGTTGTTGAACTCTACCTCTTTGAACTGGTGGAGGATGATGAGGTGCATCTTCCACATCTTCTTCGTCATCCTCTAGATTATCATTGTTACCATTATTGCCTCCATCTTGAGCTTTCGTAAGCTCTCTTAATCTTTGTGCATCACGCTCTTATGCATTCATTTTCCTAATATACTTCTTAGCTTAGGATTGTAAGGAAAAAGTGGTTCACCCTTAATTTGGGTATTGTGCATGCACAAACCGGTACCATACACGAACAAAAACAACAAAAAAATAAAATTAGGAAATAATACTACAAACCAAAATAAATACTTAGAGTATTTCAAAGACATATTCTCCGGCAATGGTGCAAAAATTTGATACGCCCAAATACACTTCAATTAAAAAGTAAAAAAAAGTCACTGGAAAATATAAAATCTAACTAGATTGGGGTTGATCTCACAAGAAATGCGGAGGAAATAAGTCTACTGGCACTTAAAGTCAGTTGTTGTCACTATTTCTAGAAAATAAAAATGCATAAAGTAAATATGAGTTTTGTTGTTTAGTTAGTAAATTTTTGCAGTAACAGATTGAAACATACTTAAGGTTGTAAACAATATGAGAAGGTAGCAAGGACTGTATTCTTCATGACATGTAACTTACTAGTCATTTGTTTTAGTGATATCGTGTCATTGCATCGCTTGTAAAATATAAAAATTTATGTACATCTAAACACCTCCCAATCCTATTAGATGAATACCATACTTTACCTTTCGTTCTCCGAATGTGTATCTAACTAATCTTTGCTTTTGACCTCAGAAAACTATTAGCTTCCAGGTTCAAGTTCTTAGACGAACGTTTGGACCTCGAATCTCTCTTGTATTTTTTCTTTTCCTAATCACTACCCTTTTTCTGAGAAAGTAATGAATACAAGCGATTTTTATAATGTACAGTCATTAAAAGGAAAACAAGACAAAGAAAACTACAATGCATGCTAACCAATGAATGACGATCACCTAATATGTTCACCTACTTCATTACTCCGTCATAGTTCCCACAATCCAGGTCATGGGATTTAGCTACTCATATTCACAAGGAATGAATCAAGAATCAATGTAGATTTTATAAGACAACACTTATATTTATGCAAAAGTAAACCTTGAATCACAAAAATGAAGAACAAATCAGGAACAAACAAAAGTTTGTATTGCATGTTTGAATCTTGAAAGTACTCAAATTTATGCTTCTCACAATGTTCACAATACTCAAAAATCAATAAAATTACGTAACCCTTTAAACAAAATGAGTTTGGATGTTCATATAAATTCAAAACCCAATCCTAAACCAACTAGGAAAACTTAAGTCGGTAGAGTTCACGTTCAGCTTCATGGGTCGTATTCATGCTCACGTCCCATGATCATGTTGTGGTGTATGACTTAGCTCCAAAACTATGTGGGCCTCTACTTTATCACAGAACTCTTCATGCTTCGTGGTCCTCATCATGCCCTATAATGGCGTCCGTGCTCCTTTCTTTAGGAAATTTCAAGTAATCTTCAACATGGGTTTCACAATCGTTGGACATGATTCGTGGTTGGCTCCACGGCCCATGAAGGGTCTCGTGGAGTTCTACTTGGAAAAATTTCTTCTTAGCTTGAGGTCTTCCTTATATCTACACAATGGCCAATCACCATGGACTGTATAAGGCATCACGGACCATGGTTGCACTCATGGACCTTGCCTACATCATTTTTCTCAGTAAAAACTCTTCCAAACTCAAAACACGCTCAAACCTCAGGCAGGACTTAGTTTTCTTGCAAAATGAACAAAACATACATCATATCATATTTACAAAAAGGTGATTGAAACTTACACTAATTCACTTTTTTTAGCAACAAAAGTGTCATAAATACGTGACACATGTAACACCCCACAACATTCCCTCTTAGAATCCAAGTTTTTTGTCATTAGTATCTATGATTTAACTAGGTGGTGTCCCACATGTGCTTATATTTCAAGGTTCACTATAATGAGTGGGAAGTGTATTATATGTGGTTTAGGGTCATAAGAGACACCTAGTACTAAGTTGAGTTCAAAACCTTTCTACCGATTAAGTTTTTATTAGTTCATGCAATGGTCACCTTCAAATGATCATATATCCTATAATATAAAGCATTAGGTAACCTATAACCTATCAAATTAAAGGTTTTTGAGTCTTCTTTCCAATACCACCAAGTTTGCCTCATTTAGAATTAGAGAAAAAAGGTATGCCCATTTTAGTGAAACTACTGAAAAATGGATACAGAGAGCAAGTCCTCGTCGTGGACTTGAGGAGGTATTTTCAATTTCAGAAGATTTGAGACAGGGGGACATCATAGAGTGCTGAAAATCTAACCTAGGGATAAGGTCTACATCGCGGACCTGGAGTGCTATTTTTTTCTGAATTTATTTTTTAAGTGAGGACACTTTAAACATTTCCTTAATTATTAGTTAATTAACCCGGACATTTTTGGGACCTAATTCGGCTCTATAAACTAACCTAAACCTCTATCCTTCTTCATTCTACCACAATTCACCTCTTCAAATAATTTGTCTCTACAAAAGTTCTAAAAGACTCCATTGAAGATCTCCAAGGAATTATCTAAAGATCTCCATTAAAAGTCCAAGCTTCTTCAATTTTCTATAGTCTTCTCAATCAAGGTATGTGGGTATTTGATCCTAGGGTACTTTCACTCATGGTGCCCAACAAATTTCCTACTTTTTAAAATCAATTAAATTATGTATTTTTATGGGTTTATGATTCCTATTCCATTTGCATGAATTATGATTTCTAATTATGATTATGATCCTATTTCAACATAAATTGATGATTATGGTATGGAATTGAAGAGTTTTTATATGAATTTTACTACATTTATCTCTAGGGTTAATAATATGGATTATGAGTATTTTCAATTATGCATCCAATTGGTATTATTTTCATGAATTATGTATGGATAGATATAAAGTATATGACCATGCATGTTTTCAATTCAATTTCATGATTTCCAAGCAATTGATCATATGTTCATGTTTTCACCTTATTTTCAAGTATAAGCCTTGATCATGAATTTCAAGAGATTTTCAGTGAATGATTATCAATGACTCGTAAAAGGTTTACGAATGATGTTTTAATGATATTTAAAGAAAGATAATGATGGGGTGACTTGAGACCCTAATGATACACTTATATAAAAAGGATTAGTAATAATGGAAGGCTTACACCTACACTACATGAATCACATGATAATATGCTCTAATGAATAAGTTTTATGAATGATTAGTATGTTCTATGAATGACTCATGAAAAGAAATGAATGATGACGAATGAACTACTCTTATGATATATGTATATTGTCATATGATATGATAGTTCATTGAGAGTTGTACTTAGCACCGAGTGGACTAGTGGTGATTAACCATGTCCCATAAACTACATGCCACCGTAGGAAAAGAGATAAGAGGCAAGTACCCAATCTCAAGAGATTATAGATGAGTAACCAATCTCAAGGACTAGAGGCGAGTACCCAGTCAAATAATGATAATGTTATATGAATTTTACCTCGGCAAGTAGCCTCTCTCTTTCATAATGTGGGAGTTACCTCGGGATTCCATGTAATAGCTCACATGGTCTTAATGTTGGTTAAGGTTATCTCCCACATATGTATAGTCCGTAAAAGGTTTTGAATGACTAATCCTCTCTTTACTTTCATATGATACTCTTATGGTTTATGGCACATTGATTCTTCTTATGACTACATATGATTTCCTTATAAGTTTTGCATTGACCATGTCTTATGTCTTATGATGCTTTTAAAGGATTTTTAATATGTTTAAAGCTTGGTCATTTTCACAATATAGTTTTACTATTAATTGCATTGACTACATACTTAGTACATTCAAATGTACTAACACATACTTTATTGCCTACATTATATCACAATGTAGGGATGGGTGCTCCATCCTCTTCTTGTGGCTAGTTGGTGATCTATTGAAGATTAGTATGGTGAGTCCTCTTACTTCAAGGGAAATTCGAGAAATCCTCTCTTTTATTGTCATTTCTAGACTATGTTGATGTTTTGAGAATACTTCATGTCATGTAATTTTCTTTTCTTTGAGGGTAAGCTAGGAAAATATGCTAGTCCCCACCTAAGTAGTCTTATAGAGACATGTTGGATATGTGTATGCTGTCTATGTTGTCCTACTTTAGTCTAGTTATATTATGTCTTCTTAGAATTTTATGAGTTTTCACTTATTATGTACCTTATATATGTTTATGATATGCTAAGAGGATTGGTTACGGTTTCTTCGAGAATCCCAATGATCATATCACATCTAGGATCTAAATTGGATCGTGACAAACTTGGTATAAGAGCATAAAGTTTTGAAGTATCCTAGGAAGTTTAACATAACACATCGAGTAGAGTCTTATTAATGGATGTGAAGCGTGCCACGTCTATGAGTAAGAGGCTATGAGGCATTTTAGGAAATCTTCACTTCTTTCATGATCCATGTCATGCGATATAGTGTACTCTAAGTCTTTTTCCTCTAACAATTGTTCTTTGCAATTTCTATACAATGCCTGCATGAATAGCTCCAGTTTAAAGTGGGAGTGATGCTAATGATGGACAAGCCCCTCAAGCTCCTAATGATCCTCTAGCCGATCAAGTGAACCATGCCGAGTTTTGGACTGCCATCTCTATGCTAGCCCAAGTCATGACTACCCAAGTAAAAAAAGGGGTGGTGGCTCTTCCAAATGTGGTTACATCGGCCTCAAGGGATAGGGAATTTACGAGGATGAACCCTCCCGAGTTTCATGGGTCCAAGGTTGATGAGGATCCCCAAGACTTTATTGATGAGGTGCATAAGATTGTTGATATTATGGGGGTATCTTCAAGGGAGAAGGTGGAGTTGGAGGCCAACCAACTTAAGGGTGTTGCTCAATTGTGGTACCATTAATGAAAGACCAAAATAGTTGAACAAGGTCCAATAGGTTGGGAGAATTTCAAAGTTTCCTTTCTTGACCACTTCTTTCCACTTGAATTGAGGGAGGCAAGAATGCCGGAGTTTATCAATCCTAAGCAAGGTAACATGAGTGTGAGGGAATATGTCCTCAAGTTCACAAAACTGTCCACGTATGCTTCTTTTTTAGTAGTCGACTCTTGTTCCCAAATGAGTAAGTTTATTTTAGGGGTGTCTGACTTGGTGATGAAAGAGTGCCGAATTCTATGCTTATCAAGGAGATGGATATTTCTAGGCTCATGACATATGCCGAGAAAATAGAAGAAGAGAAGTTGAAAGAAAGGTCTAAGAGGGAGTCCACAAATGCTCGCACCGATGGTGGTTCATCTTTTTCTAGTGATTCGGTGTATAAGTTCAACAAGGATAAGGTGCCAGACCCTAATCAACAATGTGATGGTTATAGTAGTCGAGCTTTCCTAGCATGTCACAAGTGAGGGAGGAACCACTTGGGAGATTATCTAGCCAGTTTGAGTGTATATTTTTGCTGGGGTAAGATGGGTTATAAGATAAGAGTTTACCCTTCGGTTTCTCAGTGTCACGCCTCAGGAGGGTACCCTAGAAATGGCTGGCACTTGAAAGCCATTTCTGGCCTTCAAGCGAACCACCTAGTCAAGTCACACTTTTGTTCATTCACATTCTATCAGTGGAAGACTCAATCATAAGGATACTATTCATAACTTAAGGCTAAAGGTCAAACGAATACCCAATCAATAACTAACTAGAATAAAACTAGTCAAAATGGATAATTCAACACTTCCACACTCTAGTCTATGAAGCCTCTATCAACAATCCAGGAGGTGCCAATTATAAGTCCATGGCTACCAACAATCAAAATAAATGACACAAAATAAAACTATAAGGATAATCTCGGTATCCTCGGGAAACTTGGAGGACTCACCAACTAGCTGGAAGTGAGAAAATCTTTAATGGTGCGTCGGTTGATGATCTCTAGTACCTGTCTCTACATCATGAAACTGTAATATCCCCTAAAAACGTTGTATACGATGTTTCAATTTTTGCCTAAACATGATACAGCCTCTGTATTTTGGTCATAACTTTTCATAGAAATATCCAAATTGAGTGATTCAAATTTCTGAGTAACCACAAGATGATTACCTACAACTTTTATGAAGATCATATTTTAAGATTCGGAGGTTAAGTAGGTCAAATAAATTAATCTTTGTAAGGTAGGATGCTGTTACGGAAATGAGTGTTTATAGAAGAAAAATCATATCTCACTGTAGGTTTATCCAAATTGGTTGATTCTTGAACGATATGAAACTAGACTTCCATATCTACAATTCTTATGAAGACACCAAATCCTAATAAGGAATTTATCTTATTCAAACGCAGCTTCCAAAAAGAATATTCTGTCAAAGATAACTCATTTCACCTACCATAGAAAGATCTAGATACATTTGACATCACTCATGACATAAATTGTCCTCCATTTAACATCATCCATGACATCAATATATTCCACTAAATTTTCAGATTTTTATTTATAATTATTTTATTTATTGTTAGGTCATCTTTCCCACCTATAAATACCCACCTTATTTCCTCATTTTATTCATCAAGCTTTCTCAAGCAAATCTTCTCTCTATACACATTCTCAAATATAGTTTTAGTTTTTAGTAGTGAAGAAATACTATTCCGGTGATTCATATATTCCGGGTAGTACACAAAACGTTCCGGCAAGGAGAGAAGCTAGGACTCAAGAGTGTTCATTAAGTCTTTCGGTACCAACTAAAGCTTCGGTTTCCAGGTATGTAAGGTTTCAATGAGAGTATTCCTTCCACTCTCATGTCTAAATTATTTTGATTATATAATAAATTATGTTTATTTTCTTTAAGCTTTACTCTAAGTTATGTGGGTGTTTATCCATGGGTTCTTCCACCCATGTAGTCCAAAAACTCTTTCAATTAAATATCTTGATTTCAAGTAATATTTTCTTATGTTAATTCTTAATTTTACTTAATAGTATGAATCATGGTTAAACTAATGATTATTGCTCTATTTTGATACAACATAATTTCATATGTATGAATTGATGGTTTACAAGTAATTCTTTTATTTAAAGGTTCTTGAAATTCATGGTGGGTTGTTTAAAGCATGATTTTTAATTAATGAATTTTAAAGTATTTATGTATATTTATTTACATACATATTTGCAAGTTGTAGTGATTTGATCCCACCTAGTTTTACTATGTTTTTAATAAAGTTTTACTTGAAAGCTTTGACTCCAAATAAATGTTTATGAAAACAATATCTATGATCAAAAAGGGAGTCTTATGAAATGAAAGAATGATGAAATGATATGAATGATGGATTCTTTATGCAATAAGGACAATTCTTGCATATTTGAATTATCAAATGTTTTAATGAGCTATTCTACCGAATATGATGTTTGAATTCTCAAGTTATATGCTATGAATATTTTAAAGTATTAAACTATTCCGTGGGATTGACTTAGCACCGAATGAGGCATTGAGGTGGGATTCGGTAAGGGAATCCTAGTAGCAACCCCTTGTCTCATTAACTATGTGCCAACATAGGAGCCCTTGTAGGCTTAGGCTAATGGATCCATAAATAGCCCTTAAAGTTAAAGTTAAAGAAATGAATGAAATTGACGGAGTTCTACCTGGCAAGTAGTCTCCCCGGCCAACGTAGGGGGTTATGTTGGATTCCATGTAATAGCTCGCATGGTCTTAAATGTCGGTTATGGTTAGCTTCCCACAAAATGAATGTTTTAAAGGATATCCATATGATTTATTATGCATGTATTACATTATGTTCCATATTACATAAATGTTATAATATTTTCTCAATGTTCATGCATCCTTACATACTTAGTACATTCAAAGTACTAACGCATACTCTTTTGCCTACATGATATCACCATGTAGGGATCGGTGCTCCTCCTCGTTCTCCTCCACGTGGCTAGTTGATATTCCATTAAAGACTACTTTTGGTGAGTTCCCATGTTCCGGGAACAATACTCCTTTTTCTTTCTAGCTTATGATATGTTAAGATATTTTATTATGACATTTCTTCTATTATGATTGAGGGTGAGCTAGGAACTTGTCTTAGCCCCATTAAATCTAATAGTTAGAGGTATTGTTGGACATATGTAAGTTGAAGATTTATTATTATGATTTCCGCTTGTCTATTTATCATCATTACCTATGAAAGGCTAAAAGAATGTTAAGAGGCTTGTTTGAGGTACTTTCGGGTTCCTCATTCGCCATGTCACGTCTAGGCCCTAGGCTTGGGTCGTGACAGAAACGATGCAGGCCAAATGGCATCAGTACATAGAATATACGAGTATGTAAAATGGCTGAATGAAACAAACATTAAGGAAGAATCAAATCAACTCGAAATCTCAACTCAAGAGAAGGAACAACTCAATCAAGTGTCCTAAGCCTAAACATGAATATGATTTAGACGGGACCAATCACATATAATTCAACCCAATCCGACTCAGAGTACTATCAAGACCTCTATGGGAGTTTCTCTTATCCGACAACCATCACTTATGAGCCAGTGACAGTACAACAAACCGACATTGTTGCCGCATCCGTTCATATTTTTCTAGGTTATGAACGAATCAACCAATCATAAATCCAATCCAACCAACTCCTATAATGTCAGGATAATAATTTTTGGGGAAACATCCGACATTAACGGTTCAATCCCCACCTATTTTTGGCGACATAGTTATTGGGTTCGAGTTATTACTTACTCTTACCCAATTCAGTGCTCTATACTCCTCCCAAGACTCAATGCTCATAAAACTCCATCCAATCAACTCAATCAAATCATATCGACAAGTCTCAATTGGAACCTTGTCAAATCATCAATTCTATCGTAATCAAACCTCTCCCAATCATACTATCCGACCAATCCCAATCATATCTTTCAAGAATAGATTAAATATGCATTTTTAACAACATACAAACCTATCTAATCGTTCCTCTATTCATTTAACAAGTCTTTGGGACTCATCACAACTCCAAGATTCTAAATCAACAATTCAAGAGGAGCAACATATTTAAGAAAAGTAACATATTTAACATAATCAACATAGTTAAGAAAATCAATACAGTATCTTTAACAACTCATAGCCATCGACTCATACTAACTTGAAGATTTTAGAAATTTCTTGACTCAACAGCATCAACATAACAAGAATCAAATTAAGAGATGAAAAGACTCATTTGGACATAAGCCTATCAAGAAACTCCATTCTTATGAACATTTAACATCAAAGAAGGTGTAGGGCACATGGATGGACTCAACCCATGCTTTGAGTAGCCTTACATACCTTGATGAAGACTTTGAAGAAACCTTGATGTTAGGTCTTCAATGAAAGGCTTGAATTCTTGAAGTTCTTGAAGGCAATCCTTTTTGGAGAAAGATTTGAAGGAGAAGAGAGGGAATTTCTAGGGTTTTTTTAGAGAGAGAGAGGAACTGAAAAATGGTCCAAAAATGTCCAAGGCTAGTGTGTATATATAATTTGGGAAATGCCCAATTTGCCCTTTCTTTGAAAATCTAGAAAAAGGGGCTAAAACACTCCTGGCGTGATAGTGGTGCGTCGCACCACTACGGCGCCAAGTCGAATATAGGCTTAAAACCTGCACATTTGATAGTGGCGCGTCGCGCCAAGGACCAAACTACTAAGGTTGTTTTATGGCGCTATAGTGGCGCGTCGGGCCCTTACAGCGCCAAGCTTATATTTTCTGGGTTCTGGAAAATAGGGTTGAAAACCCTGCACATCTCGTAGTGGCACGCCGCGCCAGGGACCAAACTACTGAGGCGCCAAGCCCAGGTTTCCAGCAGTTACCACCCAGGCCTGAAATTCCTACAGTACTAGTCCGTCTTAGGATAGTTATAACTTTTGACTCCGAACTCCAAAAATTACAATCTTGGCAGCGTTGGAAAGAAGGCTCTAAGACCTTTAATTTAATAGGTCATGGGCCACCCAGATGATCATATTTCAAAAGGTATTGTCTTTAGAAGTTGACCCCTTATACAGACTCATTCTAAAACTTAGCCAAGACGAATTCTTTGGACTTAGCTTGGTTCTAGGGATCCTTTGTGACCCCACATCACCTCTAACACTCTTCAATTTCTTGGGAACTCATCCTAACTCATGCATATACTTCACAATAGTCGGGTTCGATCCTACACGTATACGAAGAAGGGTCTGAATCTTAGTGAAGAATTTTAGGGGGTGTTATATTATCTCCCCCTTGGGATCATTCATCCTCGAATGAGAGTAAACCAAGGATGGACTCGAGGTACAAATCACAATCAGAATTCAGACATGCAACTAATCAAATTCTCAAAAAATTACTATAAAAGGGCAGCCCGGTGCATTTAAGCTCCCGCTATGAAGGGTACGGGGAAGGGCCCGACCACAAGGGTCTGTTGTACGCAGCCTTACCTTGCATTTCTGCCAGAGGCTATTTCCAAGGCTTGAACCCGTGACCTCCTGGTCACATGGCAGTAACTTTACCAGTTACTCCAAGGCTCCCAAACTCAAAATGCACAAATGAATTCAAGTCAAGAAGATGGACATTACCTTCAACATTCTCATTGGTAGGCATGAATAGATGCGGATATTTAGATTTCATATCTTCCTCCGCCTCCCATGTGGCTTCCTCAACAAATTGATTTCTCCACAAGACTTTGACTGAGGCAATCTCTTTGTTCCTCAATTTACAAATTTGGCGATCAAGAATTTGGATCGGAACCTCTTCATAGGATAAGCTATCCTTAACTCTAATATTATCAATGGGGACTACCAACGAGGGATCACCTAAGAACTTCTTCAACATCGAGACGTGGAATACCGAATGAATGGCGGCTAGCTCCGAGGGTAACTCCAATTCATAAGCGACATTCCCTATCCTCCTTACAACCTGTTAAGGACCAATGTATCGAGGACTAAACTTTCCCTTCCTTCCAAACCTCATGACGCCCTTCATGGGTGACACTTTCAAGTACACCCAATCATCCACCTCAAACTATAAGTCTCTCCTCCTCACATCGGTGTAAGATTTTTGACGACTTTGGGCTGTTTTTAGCTTATCTTGAATAAATCTCACCTTCTCCATAGCTTGGTGAACAAAATAAGGCCCAATCAACTCAACTTCACCAACTTTAAACCACCCAATTGGCGATCTACACCTCCTCCCATACAAAGCTTCATAAGGAGCCATTTGAATGCTTGCATGATAGCTATTATTATATACAAACTCTATGAGAGGTAAGTGATCATCCTAATTTCCTTTGAAGTCAAGTACACATGCCCTCAATATATCCTCTAACGTCTGGATGGTGCGCTCCACTTTGCTATCTGTCTGGGGATGAAAGGTCGTACTAAGGTTCACCTTTGAACCCAGTCCCTTCTGAAAAGATCTCCAAAATTGGGAAGTAAATTGAGCTCCTCGGTTTGAGATGATAAAGAAGGGAACCTTATGAAATCTGACGATCTCCTAAATGTATAATTTTACATAATCTTCTACGGTGTCAGTAGTCCTAATTGCCAAGAAGTGAGCTAATTTTGTCATCCTATCCACAATCACCTAAATTGAATCATATTGCTTTCGGAACCTCGGCAAACCCTTAATAAAGTCTATGTTGATCATTTCCCACTTCCATTCCGGAATTTCTATGTTTTGAGCTAACCCACATGGCCTTTGATGCTCAACTTTAACCTATTGACAATTCGGACACTTGGAAACAAATTCTGTGATATCTCTCTTCATTCCACTCCACCAATAAACTTCCCTCAAGTCATGGTATATCTTTGTAGAGCCAGGATGAATAGAGTATCTAGAACTATGCACTTCGGCCATAATCCTTTCTCGAACATCATCGACGTCTGGTATACATAATCTATTTTGGTACCTCAATACACCATCTCCCTTTTTGGTAAAAATTATCACTTCTTGCTTGTGAACAACGTCCTTCAACTGGAGAAGGATGGGATCTTGGTCTTGTTTCTCTTATACCTCTGCCACGAGTGAGGATGCAGACCCATCCTGAATATTAACTCCACCTTCATTATTCTCTTTAAGACAAACTCCCAATCGAGCTAACCTATGTACCTCCTTCGCTAATTCTTTTCTTCCCTCCTCTATATGGGCAGTGCTACCCATAGACAACCTGCTAAGAGCATCAGCAACAACGTTAGCATTACCTAGATGGTAGAGGATGCTTATATCATAGTTTTTATGTAGTTCGAGCCATCTCCTTTGCCTCAAATTGAGTTCCTTCTGGCTGAAGACATATTGTAAACTCTTATGATCGGTGAACACATCAACATGCACTCCATACAAATAGTGGCACTAAATTTTAAGAGCAAATACCATAGCTGCCAGCTCATGGTCATGAGTGGGGTAATTTATCTCATGAATCTTAAGTTGTCTTGAAGCATAGGCTATCACCTTTCCCCTCTGCATCAACACATAACCCAAACCAACTCTAGATGCATCACAATAGATCACAAAATCCTTTGTTCCCTCAAGCAAAGTTAGAACAGGAGTAGTGGTTAGCTTGGTCTTTAATTTCTAGAAACTCTACTCACAAGCATCGAACCATTGGAACTTAGCCTTCTTTTGGGTCAGCTTGGTCAATGGTGATGATATGGATGAGAATCCCTCTACAAACCGTCGATAATAGCCAGCTAAACCTAAGAAGCTTCTTATATCTGTTGGGGATGTGGGTATGGGCTAATTTCTTACTGCCTCAATCTTCTGAGCATCAACCTGAATACTATTTCCAGATATAATGTGGCCTAGAAAAGCCACTGATGCAAACCAAAATTCACATTTGGAGAACTTTGCATATAATACCTGGTCTTTCAAAGTTTGCAAGACGACTCTAAGATGATAGGCGTGCTCCTCCTTATTCTTGGAGTAAACCAAACTATCATCTATGAATATAATCACAAACATATCAAGATATGGTTTAAATACTCGGTTCATGAGGTCCATAAAAGCTATGGGGGAATTAGTCAACCCAAAGGACATAATGAAGAATTCAAAGTGGCCATAACGGGTCCGAAAAGTTGTCCTTGGGATATTACACTCCCTCACCTTCAACTGATGGTAGCCCGATCTTAGGTCTATCTTTGAGAAATAGGTGGCACCCTGAAGTTGATCAAATAAGTCATCTATTCTGGGGAGAGGGTATTTGTTATTTATGGTGACCTTGTTCAGCTGCCTGTAATCAATACACATTCTAAGGGACCCATCTTTCTTTCGCACGAATAGGACAGGAGCACCCTATAGTGAGACACTCGGCCTAATGAATCCCTTATCTAACAAGTCATTCAACTGTTCTTTCAACTTTTTCAACTCAGCCGGAGCCATTCTATATAGAGGGATAGAGATAGGCTGGGTATCAGGAAGAACATCAATTCCAAAGTCTATCTCCCTATTGGGAAGGACTCTGGACAGGTCTTTAGGAAAGACTTCGGGAAACTCATTGACAATAGGAACCGACTCAAGGGATGGAGACTCAACCTTGTCATCTTTCACTCGGACAATGTGATAAATACACCCTTTTGAGATTAGCTTTCTAGACCTAAGATATGAAATAAACTTACCCTTAGGCACGACAGGACTACCCTTCCACTCTATAATAGCCTTATTCAGGAATTTGAACTTGACAATCTGATTCCTAGAATCAATAGAGGCATAACAGACATAAAGCCAGTCCATGCCAAGGATTATATAAAAGTCAACCATTTCCAACTCAACTAAGTCATCCAAGGTATCCTTGTGATAGATTGACACAGTGCAATCTCTATAGACTTTCTCAGCTAAGATAGAATCACCAATAGGAGTAGCTACGCAGAAAGGTTCATGAAGATATTCAGGAATTCTATTGAATTTACTTGCCATGTAAGGAGTCACAAAAGATAGTATGGCACCCAAATCCATCAAAATATAACAGTTAAGAGAAAAGACTCGAATCATACCCATCACGATGGCATATAGATGGTTTGTACCTCTACTCATACCTGAAGTAGTGCCTCTCTGATTACCTCTAGCTAGTGGTGCAGTGGTAGAATAATGAGCTCTGTTCCCCCATGTTGGATACTCCTTCTAAAAATGGTCCATTTGGCCGCATTTATAACAACCAACCCTTCCCACTTTACACTCCCCCGAGTGGAGCTTACCGCACTTACCGTATGGTGGCTTTCCTTGTAAACCTTGACCCATGCTAGCTTGGGATTAAGAACCCTAGGGTATGAGATTCTAGCGACTCTGTCTCGCCGATCATACCTGTTCTGCGGCATAGGTGCACTGGCGGTAGATGAGGCATATTTAGAAGGCCTCTTCTGGAAGAAAAACCTGTTGCCCTTGTTTTGCCTCTGTTCATTCTCATGCCCTGCTGATTTTGCCTTCTTACTCAGATGCTCCTCTTTGTCTTTCCGCTTCTTATCCTCCACCTGTTGAGCGTACACTATTAATGTTGAAATATCCATGTTGGAGATTAACAATGCCGCTTTGCACTCCTTTTTTACATGTCTTTCCAAACCAGAGATAAATTTCCTCATCTTCGACCTCATATCTGGGATCATCTCTGGAGCATATTTGGACACCTGGATGAACTTTAGACTATACTCCTTAACGGTCATACTTTCTTATTTCATATTCACAAACTTTTCAACCTTCTCTTCCCTCAATTCTCTTGGAAAGAAATGGTCAAGAAAGGCTCCCTCAAATTCATCCCACATAGAAGGTTCAGCATCCTCACCTCTACCTTATTCCCATTGGTTATATCAAATGTTTGCCATATCTTTGAGTTGATAAGACACCAACTCAACCCCATCGATCTCCGTAGCATGCATAGCTTTTAGGATCTTCCACATCTCATTAATAAAATTTTGGGGGTCTTCATCAACCTTAGAGCCCATGAATGCCGGCGGATTCATTCTCAAAAAGTCTCTAATTCTGGTGGCAGCAGACGGCTCTTGGTAACTAGAGCTAAGAGTTGGTGAACTCTGGTTACCATTTCGGGCAGCCATTAGTTGAGTGAGCATAGCAATCGCTCCTCGAAAATCTGCTTCCGAAGTTGGTGAAGGCAGAGTAGTAGGCACTTGAGGTACCTCTGCATACCTCACAGGTTGGCCCCTAGCCCTCGATGGGCGTACCTTTGACTATGGCATATCTGCATCATCAGCATTCCTCTAGCTAGCAGTACATTTAGAAGGCATTATCTGTAACGTATAAACGCATGAATTAGAAAGGAAGTTTTATAGAGTTTAACTCTATCGCACGAATTCAGAGTATGAAAGAAGTAAAATAATTCTTAATGTCTTATAGGCTCCTGATTATAAGTGTGGTTCACAACACACCCATAAGTAAGACTCTACTAGACATGGCTTCATAGACTCCCTAGGACTCTTGAACTCTGTACTCTCATACCATATTTCTCATGCTCCGGGAGGGTACCCTAGATGTGGCCGGCACTCGAAAGCCATTTCTGGCCTTCAAGCAAACCACCTGGTCCAGTCACACTTTTTTTCATTCACATTCTATTAGCGGAAGACTCAATCATAAGGATACTATTCATAACTTAAGGCCAAAGGTCAAACGAATACCCAATCAATAACTAACTAGAATAAAACTAGTCAAAATGGATAATTCAACACTTTCACACTCTAATCTATGAAGCCTCTATCAACAATCCAGGAGGTGTCAATGACAAGTTCATGGCTACCAACAATCAAAATAAATGCCACAAAATAAAACTATAAGGGTAATCTCGGTATCCTCCAAAATCTGAGAGGACTCACCAACTAGCTGGAAGTGAGAAGATCTTCAATGGTACGTCGGTTGATGATCTCTAGTACCTGTCTCTACATCATGAAACGATGCAGGCCAAATGGTGTCAGTACATGGAATATACGAGTATGTAAAATGGCCAAATAAAATAAACATTAAGGAAGAATCAAATCAACTCGAAATCTCAACTCAAGAGAAGGAACAACTCAATCAAGTGTCCTAAGCCTAAACATGAATATGATTTAGACAAGACCAATCACATACAATTTAACCTAATCCGACTCAGAGTACTATCAAGACCTCTATGGGAATTTCTCTTATTCGACAACCATCACTTATGAGCCAATGACAGTACAACAAACCGATGTTGTTGCCACATCCGTTCATACTTTGCCAGGGTATGAACGAATCAATCAATCATGAATCCAATCCAACCAAGTCCTATTTTAACATCCGATTTTAACGGTTCAATCCCCTCCTACGTTTGGCAACGTAGTTATTGGGTTCGAGTTATTCCTTACTCTTACCCAATTCGGTGCTCGATACTCCTCCCAAGACTCAATGCTCATAAAACTCCATCCAATCAACTCAATCAAATCATATCGACAAGTATCAATAAGAACCTTGTCAAATCATCAATTCTATCACAATCAAACCTCTCCCAATCATACTATCTGATCAATCCCAATCATATCTTTCAAGAGTAGATTAAATATACATTTATAACAACATACAAACCTATCCAATCGTTCCTCTATTCATTTAACAAATCTTTGGGACTCATCACAACTCCAAGATTCTAAATAAACAATTCAAGAGGAGCAATATATTTAAGAAAAGTAACATATTTAACATAATCGACATAGTTAAGAAAATCAATAAAGTATCTTTAACAACTCATAGCCATTGACTCATACTAATATGAAGATTTTAGAAATTTCTTGACTCAACAACATTAACATAACAAGAATCAAATTAATAGATGAAAAGACTCATTTGGACATAATCCTATCAATAAACTCCATTATTATGAACATTTAACCTCAAAGAAGGTGTAGGGCACATGGGTGGACTCAACCCATGCTTTGAGTAGCCTTACATACCTTGGTGAAGACTTTGAAGAAACCTTGATATTAGGTCTTCAATGGAAGGCTTGAATTCTTGAAGTTCTTGAAGGCAATCCTTGTTGGAGAAAGATTTGAAGGAGAAGAGAGGGAATTTATAGGGCTTTTTTAGAGAGAGAGAGGAACTGATAAATGGTCCAAAAACGTCCAAGGCTAGTGTGTATATATAATTTAGGAAATGCCCAATTTGCCCTTTCTTTGAAAATCTGGAAAAAGGGGCTAAAACACTCCTGGCACGATAGTGGTGCATCACGCCACTGTGGCACCAAGTCGAATATAGGCTTAAAACCTACACATTTAATAGTGGCGCGTCGCGCCAAGGATCAAACTACTGAGGTTGTTTTATGGCACTATAGTGGCACGTCGCGCCCTTACAGCGCCAAGCCTATATTTTTTGGGTTCTAGAAAATAGGCTTGAAAAACCTTCACATCTCGTAGTGGCACGCCGCGCCAGGGACCAGATGCGCCACTGAGGCGCCAAGCCTAGGTTTCCAGCAGTTACCACCCAAGCCTGAAATTCCTACAGTACTAGTCCGTCTTAGGATAGTTATAAATTTTGACTCCGAACTCAAAAAATTACTATCTTGGCGGCATTGGAAAGAAGAATCGAAGACCTTTAATTTAATAGGTCATGGGCGATCATCATATTTCAAAAGGTATGGTCGTTTGAAGTCGACCCCTTATACGGACTCAATCTAAAACTTAGCCAAGACGAATTCTTTGGACTTAGCTTGGTTCTAGGGATCCTTTGTGACCCCACATCACCTCTAACACTCTTTAATTCCTTGGAAACTCATCCTAACTCATGCATACACTTTATAATAGTCAGGTTCAATCCTACACGTATATGAAGAAGGGTCTGAATCTTAATGAAGAATTTTGGGGGTGTTACACTCAGAATGATGAGGATAGTCATTTGAGAGCTCAGCCCTACCTTTCTTTGGGTCGTCCGACTCAACAAGGTACCTTATCTTGTATGTTATGAGTTCTTGGTTCGATGTTATGATTGGTATGGATTGGCTTTGTGTTCTTTATGCCTTGATTGACTTTAGAACCTAAGTGGTTGAGCTTTAGAGTAAATTAAAGAGTGAATCCCTCATGTCTACTCTTACGAATTCCTATGTTTTGGTCTTCCTCATATTTTCATATGCATGCATGTTCATGAAATCGATTTTAAACTATATTTTACAATTTAGTTTGAAAATTTCATGGTTTATGCATTTTTAAGGTGTCATTGCATTCATGTTGTGCTGATAGTCCTCTTTTCATGCTCTATTCATTCTATCTTATATCTCATTCGAGGATGAATATTCCTAAGGAGGGATAATGTAACACCCCACAACTTGTCCTCTTAGATTCTGAATTTTTTATCGTTAGTATCTAAGCTTGAAACATGTGATGTCGCACTTGTGCTTATGTGTTAAGGTTCACTACAATGAGTGGGAAGTGTATTGTACATGGTTTAGGGTCATAAGAGACCCCTAGTACTAAGTTGAGTTCAAAACCTTTCTACCGGTTATGTTTTTTGCATTAGTTCATACAAGGGTCAACTTCAAATGATAATATCTCCAATAATATAAATAATTAGGTGGCACATAATCTATAAAATTAAAGATAATTGAGTCTTCTTACCACTCCACCAAATTAGACTCATTTGGAGTTTGGAGTAAAACGTTATGTCCTTTTTAGTGATACTGCTAAAAATAGAAATAGGGAGCAAGACCGCATCGCGGACTTGAGGAGGTATTTTCGATTTCAGAAAATTTTGAGACAGTAGAGTCTGTGATGTCCCTGCATCACAGAGTGCTGAAAATCTAACCTTGGGAGAAGATCTGTGTCGCGGACCTGGAGTGTTATTTTTGGCTGAATTCAGTTTTTAAGTGGGGACACTTTAGACATTTCCTTAATTATTAGTTAATTAATCTGAAATTTTAGGACCTAATTCGGCTCTATAAACAAATCTAAACCCTTATTCTTGTTCATTCTACTATAATTCACACATTCAAATAATTTTGTCTCTACAAAATCTCTCAAAGACTATATTGAAGATCTCTAAGGAATTATCTCAAGCTCTCCATTAAAAGTCCTAATTTCTTCAATTTTTTTGGTCTTGTCACTCAAGGTATGTGGTATTTGATCCTATGGTATTTTCACCCATGGTGCCCAATAAATTTTCTTACTTTTTTTAATCAATTAAAATATGTATTTTTATGGGTTTATGATTCTTATTCCAATTGCATGAATTATGATTTTCAATTATGATTATGATCCTATTGTAATATAAATTGATGATTATTGTATGGAATTGAAGAATTTTTATGAATTTTACTACATTGATCTCTAGGGTTAATGATATGGATTATGGATATTTTCAATTATGCATCCAATTGGTATTATTTTCATGAATTATGTATGGATAAATATAAAGTATATGATCATGCATGTTTTCAATTCAATTTCATGATTTTCAAGTCAACTGATCATATGTTCATGTTTTCACCTTATTTTCAATTATAAGTCTTGATCATGAATTTCAAGAAATTTTTAGTGAATGATTATCAACGACTCGTGAAAGGTTTATGAATGATGTTTTAATGATATTTAAAGCAAGCTAATGATAGGGTGACTTAAAACCTTAATGATAGACTTTTATGAAAAAAGATTCGTAATGATGGAAGGCTTACACCCACATTACATGAATCACATGATGATGAGATCTTATGAACAAGTTTTATGAATGATTAGCAAGTCCTTTGAATGACTCATGAAAAGTAATGAATGATGATGAATGAGCTACTATTATGATATTTGTATATTATCATATGATATGATACTCCATTGGGAGTTGTATGAGCACTGAGTGGACTAATGGCGATTACCCTATCCCATAAACTATGTTCCACCGTAGAAAATGAGATTAGAGACGAGTACCCAATATCAAGAGATTAGAGGCGAGTACTCAATCTCAAGGACTAGAGGTGAGTATCCGGTCTAATGACGATAATGTTATACGGATTCTACAATAGCCTCTCTCTTCCTCGATGTTGAAGTTACATTGGGATTCCATGTTATAGCTCGTATGGTCTTGTTGGTTATGTTTATCTCCCATATATGTATGGTCCATAAAAGGTTTTAAATGACTAATCCTCTCTTTACTTTCATATGATACTCTTATAGTTTATGGCGCATTAATTCTTCTTATAACTACCTATGATTTACTTATGAGTTTTGCATTTACCATGTCTTATTTCTGATGATCCTTTTAAAGGATTTTTATTATATTTAAAGCTTGGTCATTTGCACAACATGGTTTTACTATACATTGCATTGACTACATACTTAGTACATTCAAATGTACTAATGTATACTTCATTGCCTACATTATATCACAATGTAGGGATGGGTGCTCCATCCTCTTCTCGTGGCTAGTTGGTGATCTATTGAAGATTAGTATGGTGAGTCCTCATGCTTCGAGGGAAAGTCGAGCAATCCTCTCTTTTATTGTCATTTCTAGACTATGTTGATGTTTTGAGATTATTTCATGTCATATCATTTTCTTTCCTTTAAGGATGAGCTAGGAACATGTCCTAGTCCCCGCCTATGTAGTCTTATAGAGGCATGTTGGATATGTGTATGGTGTCAATATCCTCCTGCTTCATTCTAGTTATGCTATGTCTTTTTGGACTTTTATGAGTTTTCTCTTATTGTGTACCTTATGTATACTTATAATATGTTAAGAGGCTTGGTTGGGCTTTCTTTGAAAATCATAATCACAGTGTCACATCTATGCCCTAGTTCGGGTCGTGACAACATATCACAAAGTTTACCCCATGATTGAACCTAGTAGTATACATACAATAACTTCTCCCTGTTATCTTGGCATAAAGAAACATGCACACATAAGTATGTGTTCATCACCCAACTTTAAACCAATAACATCATGATAATTAGAAACACAGTTCAAAAACAACTAAAGAACTGAGTCCCCATAAACTCAATCCAGTAGTTAAAATAGTTATAATCGCAAGTATAATATAGCCCAGACTCTAGTTTCAAGTCTTGACATAATAAGCACATGAAATCACATTATGGACCTTAACATATTTCCAAGACCAAACCAAGCAATGCATAGACAAGAAATTAGCATCACAATATTTTAAACCAGTTATGAAGCATGTTAAGAAAACCTTTCACAATAACAAATCCCATTATTAAACTACAATAGAACTTTTCTCACTTGATTCCCAACTAATCTCAACTATCCTGAAAGCGGAGTTTCTCCTGCAGTTACAAATCATTCTTTTTCCTTACCATCTTTATCAACAGTAAGTCCATGCACAATTAGAGTTACATTCCCTCACATAAGTATATCATTTAACATGTCAAAAATCCGTTCATTAATCACATTGTAGTTTATCACTAGAGTATTGTGCATAACCAAGTTATGACTTTCTTTCTAACCACAAGTTTACAGAAACCTAAACAATCATATCTCTTATAATTCCAAGCATTCAAGCAAGTAAACTTCACACACCGACAGGTATTTCAAACAACACTATGCACATAGTCACATCATATTATTTAGGCAAGTACACTTTACACACCAGCAGTTATATAGGCAACATTATGCACATAATCACAATTTCAAGCTACATCACACAAGAAAGTCAAAATTATTAACTTACTTCACTTCATGGATGACCATTAGTTGATCATCCATGAATTTACACTGCATCTAAGACTAGATACCAATTGGAACCTTTTTGGTTCCAATTTCCCTTGCTTGTGTTCCTTCAGTCGCAACTACAGCATCAAGTTCACTTTGTTGTGATCCCAATTGGAATATGGAGATACTAATTGGACTCAATCCATACCACATATGACAAATCACATGAAATGAGAGAAGAAATGGAATGACTTCCTAGAATACTTCATACCTTGCCGAAGATTCGATGTGGACGTCCACATACCAATTCACAAAAGTCTATTCCATATTTTCTCTTATATTGGAAAACATGTAACTTGGACAGTGATACCAATTTGTCATGACCCAACTCATCGAGTAGTACGAACATCCACTCTAACACATAAGTAGGAGAACCCTTGACCCCAAAATGATTATAATATATAAAAGTTTAACAAAATACAAAATAATAGCCTAAAAGAGTTATGAAGTCGCTATATACTAATTTAAAACTCTAAGGTTAATTACTAGATGCATTCTAACACCCCCAAGGATACTAGTCTAAATACGTAAAAGAGCTTCTAAGAATATAGTACAAAAATAAAATAATGACACAGCTCCCATCAATAGGAAGAAAGAGTAGAAGTTGTTGCAAAACCATCTTTGTCTACTCTTATAGAACATCACTGACCTTGCAATCAGACTATGCCAAGTGGCATAACAAGAGTAGTATCAGTAAAAACAACACATACTGGCAGACATCATCGGTCAACTCGAGTCTCACCGCATAATATAAGATAACAACCAAGAAGAAAGCATTAAACTACGAAAGTTCACCTTCTGAGACTTTATGCACAGACTCTTACCATACCTATTAACCTTCTAATGTTATTTATAGACTAGCACTTATCAGATCCTCGAGGAGTTTCCAAAATACGGACCACCACTAATTCTGGCTAACCGGTCTACTTTCCTTAAGTTTTCACACCAACACCTGTCCCTAGAATATTTGGCATCTCACTTGCATGAGGGGAACATTAAGGTAGCCTAAAGCTCCTTTCCATCCTTTCTGTACTGGCCCACCATAGTGGGACCTAACCTACTATGGCTGCCTCGTCATATCGAGATTCCTCTCGGCAAGGCGGCCTGCATGTAGGTAGACTCTCTGAATCCTTTCCCAATCCCCCCATTAACACATTCACTAACAGGACACCAACAACATTTGAATCTAATTCACTAATCTCACTTAACAACACAACAACTATTTTCCACTTTCTTATCCGCGACCTCATGCCTACGATACAAATGCATCGAACAACCATATCATAATAACACAGATGACACCTTGAAGATATGCTAATTGGTAACACTTAGACCTTCAGTTCTTCATATCAATTATTACACAGAGTGGGAAAGATCCATTATAATTGTGCCAGTTCCTCTATCATCACAATATTATCAAGATACACCATCACTTTATATTATAGCATCATTTGGACTTCTAGTCCTTAACTTGAATCATTTTACATAATTGGCATGATTAATCATAATTACAACAATCAATTGGTTCTCTTAAGGAACCATAACACATACTTGGACCTATCATGGAACTGACACCCAAACTGTTAGTGTGTCAGTGAGACACCCCATCCAATAGTTAGTATGTGTTGGTGCAACACTCGATCCAATATATACCAGCATGGTACCTGATCCAATATGTGTTGGCATGACATCCGATCTAATATGTATAGGTGTGGTACCTAAACTAATATATACCAGTGTGGTACCCGACCTAACAACCACAATCACAATTATGACAATAAATAGTCCACACACTTGCACAATCAAGTATCAGGTTCATTGTATACAACTAATCACAAATAGTCATTCTATTAGGTTCATCCCATATTTTCCTATCGATATACATGCATGCAATACTATCAATGTAGTTAATTGTCATATATAACAAGCATGTACCCACCAGCACACGCACACAGAAATATATATAACCCAACATTGAACCCCCTGGATTATCACGAGTCTCAAGGCCTCACTATAACCCAACAATGCCCTTACACATAACCTTACCCAACCATCAATCAGCTCAACAAGGAAAAATATGGTTAACATCCAAGGACTCTACTCCATGATATACATTACTCAAGTATTTTCATAGGGAGTTGTTAGCATGAACATACACAATTATTTGTATAAGCATATCCCTCTATATACACCAATAGCCTATAACCCACAAGCCTTAGAATATCTTATAACCCAGTAATTTCCTACAATCAATCCCACAAGAGTCAGCAGCCCTCTCAATAGGGATTATGATGATTTACATTCAAGTACTCAACTACTACCACTAATCATGACCCACATTATATATTCTTGCCTTAAAAAACAAATAACAATTATTAAACCATCCAATCTCCATACCTGAATGCCTAAACATGAACTCTCCCATCAATTATCATTATATTAAGCGATGGGAACAAGTTTATAACTACTCTATTAAGAAAACCTAGCATATCTAGGTACCAAGCAGCTATAGAAGTATTATAGCATGATCCCTAACTTCGAGAAGGTCGAACAATGGAGACAGGCCTGAAATAGCCTTATTTGCGCTAGAATTCCCTTCCTCCTTCTATTTAAGCTTAGAGTAGCTCTTTGAGGGTTTCTAGGGTAACATTCACCTATCTTGGAACTTAAGGGAAGAAGGATAAAATAAGAATTTACTTCTTCTAATTCTATCTCATGGATCCCTCTACAGCAGGTCCTATACCACCATGATAGCGCCTCTATGGCGGGTTTATTCCCACTATGGCGGGATAATACAGGCCTAAGTCAACTTAGTTCACAAATTTTTGCCCCATCTAAATAATGATGGTTTGGGTCATTACAATTATTGACGTGTCCCATTTAATTGAATGTCATGTGGCATAAATGAATTTGCAAAATCAAATATAATTTCTATTATAAAATAATAGAACGAATGAATATTTGTTGTAACGGCAATGATATATATGAACTCAAATTTTAACGAAGACATTGATATCATTTTTAATTATTCAATGGTATATTTCAACTTTTTTCTTTAATTATTATGAAAAGATTTTGAAAAAGAGAAAAATCTCGCTTCTAACAACCAAGTACTAAAATTCAAAATTGCAACCTTCAACCTTGGGTCAAAGCACTTAAAAGGATTGGGACAATCTTCATTTTGATTTGGGATAATTATGTAGAATGTGAACTCACAAATTTTGCTTACCATTTATTTAGCCCAATTTATACAAATTAGGAAAAATGGTCGCTCGGCCATATTGTGTACCAAACAAATGGTCAGACGCAACCATCTATTCCTGTTCTTCATCCTCCCTTCTCCTTCTCCTCCTCCTCCTCCTTCTTCTTTTTTTGCTCTGTTGCTTCCTCTATTTCTTTAAAATTTGATGTACAACAAGTGTGAATCATTTTGAGTGAATTACATATCAACAGACTTAAAATATTGATAGGATTTATCTTTTAAAAATTCAAAAATGACCTTTAGGGTCATTATATCATCCATCACTAAAAACTAAGTTCATACTCGACCATAGAGTAAAAGAAAGTACCTGAAGATTTGAAAAGATGAGGATATATGGAACGCATGTCGGACTTCATCTCACAAATAGCCTATTCGATCGAACAGTGTTTCCACTGCAACTTCATAGAAGCAATCTCTTTTTTTCTTAGCATTCGAACCTACCTATCAAAAATAGCTATAGGCTCCTCCTCAAATGTCAAATTCGGACCCAACTCTACTGAATCATGTGCAATCACATGAACTCATTAGGAACATACTTTCTAAGCATGGAAATATAGAAAATCGGGTGCACAATAAGTTAGGTGGTAAGGATAACTTATAAGTTACCTGTCCAATTCGACTCAAAATCTCAAAAGAGCTAATAAACCTAGGGCCAAGCTTGCATTTTTTCACAAACCTCATCACACCCTTCATGGGTGATACCTTAAGTCAAACATGATCACCTACCATAAACTCCAAGTCTCAAATACTCCTATCGACATAAATCTTATGTCGGCTTTAGGCTGTCAACAACCTATTCTGAATTAAGCAAACCTACTCCATAACATCTCTAAGCAAGTCGATGTCTAATGTATCCACCTCAACGATGTTGAACCAACCAATTGGATATCTACACCTCCTACAATACAATACCTCAAACAGGGCCATCAGAATGAATAAATAATAATGGTTGTTATAGGCAAACTCACTTAACGATAAGTGTTAATCCCAACAGACCCCAAAGTCGATCACACATGCCTGAAGCATGTCCTCCAATACCTAAATAGTATGCTCAGACTACCCATTAATCTGGTGGTGAAGTGCCATATTCATGTCCAACTAAGTACCCCCAAACCATGTTGTGGAGCCCTCCAAAAATGCAAAGTAAACAGTGAACCTTGGTTAGAAATGATAGAAATAAGCACTCCATGTAACCAAACTATCTGACTAATGTATATCTGAGCCAAGTTCTCAATTGTGTACTTTACCTTGTCCAGAATAAAATAGGTGGACCTGGTCAATCTATCAACACTCAACCAAATAGAATCATATCCACCCATGATAGTAGGCACCTACCATAAATCTATGGACATATTCTCCTATTTCCAAGTAGGAATGGGCATTATCTGAGACACATCATGAGGTCGCTGATAATCACACTTGACCCGTTAGCAAGCCAAATACTTAGCCAAAAAATAAAAAAATCCTTCTTTATGCCGCACCACCAATAATGTTGACTCAAGTCATGGTACATCCTAGCCACTCCATGTTGAATAGAGTACCTCGAACAATGGGCCTCCTTTACGATCAATCAGACCAACTGGCCTACTTTGGGCAAACAAATCCTACCCCTATTCCTCAATGCTCCCTCAGAGTCCAGCATCCTTCTTAGCTTCACCTCTCACCACCTTATCTCAAATTATCTACCACCATCCTCTAAAATCCTACCACCATCCTCTAAAATCTACAATCGAACAAGAATGAACATCTCTAGCCAACAGTCTCTTCTCAAATCATATGGAGGCAAGACTCCCCATGCTATAAGACTTCCTACTCAAAGCATCAGCCACTAAATTAGCCTTCTTTGGATGATACAAGATAGTCATGTCATATTTCTTCAGTAACTCACGCCATCTACATTGTCACAAATTTAGATTCCTCTGACTAAATATATACTGAAGACTCCGATGTTCGGTGTAGACCTCAAAATGGACACCATACAAGTAGTGACGCCATAGTTTCAATACAAATACTACCGCCGCCAATTCCAAATCATGAGTAGGGTAGTTCTTCTTATGAGAATTCAACTGTCTAGAAGCATAGATAATTACTTTCCCCTTTTGCATCAAAAACAAAAAAACTGGAGAAGTAGGGGATGTAAAAGTGGAGAACCATGCACAAACCATCAGTAGTAACCTGTCAACCCCACAAAACTCCAAATCTCAGTAGGAGAAGTAGGCTTTGTCCAATCCCTAACTGCCTCAATCTTGGATGGATCCATTCTAATACCCTCCTTGGACAACACATCTCCCAAGAATACCACCGAATCAAGCCAAAACTCACATTTTGAGAACTTCGCATAGAACTTCTCATCCATCAATTCTGAAGTACCATCCTCAAATGGAGAATATGATTAGCCGTAGTTTTAGAATATACCAAGATGTCATTGATGAACGCAATCACGAAAGAATCCAAATACAAGTGAAATACCTCATTCATCAACTCCATGAATGTTTCCTGGGCGTTAGTCAACCCAAAGGATATTACCAAGAACTCATAGTGGTCATAACCGGTCAGAAAAGCTATCTTAGGGATATCTAATACCCTAATCTTCAACTGATGATAACCCCACCTCAAGTCTATCTTGGAAAATAATGATGTACCCTAAAGCTGGTCAAACAAATCATGAATGCAGGGAAAAGAATACTTGTTCTTGACAGTCACATTGTTCAACTGTCTATAATCGATACACATTCTCATAATACCATCTTTCTTCTTCACAAAAAAGACTGGAGCACCCCTAAGGTGACACACTAGGCTGAATGAACTCCTTGCTCAACTGATCTTTCAATTATATTAGAGACATGTGGTACCAAGGAATAGAGATGGGCTTAGTCCCCGATTCTAAATCAATAGCTAAATCAATATCCCTATCTGGAGAATACCTAAAATGTCAATAGGGAATATATCTGCGAACTTCTAAACCACGGGGAATAAACTCCATAGAATACGGGTCAACATTAGTGTCTTGAATAAATTCCAAGTACGATAAGCACCCCCTATCAATCAACCTCTGAGCACGAATGAAAGAAATAACATTACTAGGGTTAGAACTATTAGTACCCTTGCACTCAATCTTCGAAATACCATGCATTACTAAGGTTACAATCTTAGCATAACAATCAAGAATTGCATTATAAGGAGAGAGTCAATCCATACCCATGATAATAATAAAGTCTACCATTTCCAATATAATTATATCTACCCAGTTGAACCCACAACAAAGCCAGCGTTGCTTTCGTGGGATCAACTGCTTATTTTTTATATAGAATTGGATAATAAAAAACTGCGTCTACCCAAGTGTCGTACCCCTACCAAATAAATAAGACAGGATCGATACACTCAATCCACAACTAAGGGCTCACCCACGAGTGTAGAAGCATGAATAAGCATAGCCATACAATCACATATAAAATCCAGAAGCAAAATTGGTAGACATATAGAAGAATGTAAATCCTAGATCAAATAATATAGACGCAGATCGATGGAAAACTGGGAAGTTAAGTGATAATTGTATCAGAAGCCTCACCCTCTGGTGTCTCTTGAAAAGCATAACATTGGGCCCCTCTTCCACTCAGTCTTAATGGCACCTCTACCTACTTTTTGTTAAAACATAGCACCACTCGCACCCCTACCAGGAGTACAACCACCCCTATCTGCCTGAGCTCGAGCTCGAGCTTGACCCCTTATCAGAGGTGCTTGTCCTCTAGCTATAGCAGAGTATGTAAGTTGTGGACCTAAATGAGTCTGCATAGGTCACTGTCGTATCAAGTGATCAGAATCTCCACAATCATAGCAAGATCTTAGAGTGGAGAATTATTGCGATGGACCAGAGAAACTACCATAACTGCCCCATCCCGCAGACCTCTACTATGAATAGATGAACCTAGATCGGCATTGTACAATCCTTGAGGTGCCGACAACCCTCGAATGTTGGAATAGATGTGTGAACTAGCCCTCGACGTTGAAACAAACAACCCCCTCTATAGGATCCCCTACCTCTAGATGAGGTACTAGAAAACCGATTGGATGTAGGGGCCCTCTTGGGGTTGCCAAACTCCTCTCTCTCCATCAACTCCCCCTCTTAGGATGCCCTAAACACTGCCTGTTGAATAGAGAAGTTAATTTTCTCACTAATTTACAAATCCTCTTTGTCTTGTCATGAATAATGGTTGTGGCATGCTTGGACGACTCAATAAAAAATTGGTCATAAACACTCCAGTTGTCCTGTGTCACGCTCTCAAACCTCAAGTGACTCTCCTACCTCACGCTCCAAGGGACAAAGCATCATAGAAGGAACTAGGAAAGTCGTCTCGTATCACATGTGAAGATCCAATCAGCCTAGATCCCAAGTAAACTCTCCACCACTCCCTAACTGGCCCATGCAACTAGAGTGTAGCATAACGAACTCTGTGAAACTTAACTAGCCCAACTATCTCTAGTAAATCCCGACACATAGTCAGGAACTCATAAGGATCCTCAATCTTTCCACATTGAAACTGAGGTGGATCCATCTTTCTGAATTTCCCATACCTGCGATGTTCATCTTGCTCAATACAAGCAAAGGTGCACCTTGAACTCCATTTCTCGGTGGCCTAACATCATCAACTATATGACCCGCCGATGGTTGTCCCATCAGACCTTTAATAACTGGAGCCTGATGCTGCTCTGGGGTCTGGGCCCCACTCTAGTCTGACAACCCTCTTGTGTGCCTATCGCATCCATACTTTGAGTAAATCCCTCAAGCACACCCAATACCCTCATCAAGGTGGCTTGATGCAATAGTGTAATTGCAAACTCCGAAGAAACCCGGTCCTCTCTAGAATCAATTTTTGACTTAGGAAAGGTACCTCTACCACGACCTCTCACTAGTGCCACTCCATGGACACGACCTCTGCCTCTTGCTCGGGCTCTATCTTTATCCCTAGCTGAGGTCTCAATAGTTGTTTCGGGGACAACCTTTTTTCCTCTATCGGTAGTTGTAGTTCTCGTCCTATCCATCTACTAAAAGGGATCCACAACAACTCAGCACTAGCAAAGGTAACCATGCACGATAAGAATGTATCAATAAAAAGAAGTTTTATAACCGTCTTCATAGCCTCCCTATGATAAACAACAGATGTGTCTGCGTCGATCCTTGAGACTCTATTAGACAGGGCCTGTACACACGTGAGACATATTAATCTAGAGCTTTGATACCATTTTTTCACAACCCAAACACGGGGGTGATGGAACTTTCCTTATCCCACCAAGGTAAGCCAACCTAAAACTCTATTAAATAGATAAATACAGAAGATAAAGCGGAAATAAATCTCAACTATAACGAAGTATGCGGATAACTTAATAAAAATCTTAATACCTAAAAATCTGATTCTCACGTGTACAAGTCACTAATGTATTACAAAAGATATGAAAGGAATTACAAATCTCAAATGTCTTTGTCTCAAAAGTAGGACCAAAACATAGGCATCTATCGGGATGACGTAACAACTACCTCAATAACTCCAGATGATAAGCCTCGGATGCAGGATTGAGCATGGAGGAATCACAAGGGTTCATCCTCACAACCTACACAAGTGTAGAAGCAAGGAGTGAGTATCAAACAACACAGTACTCAGCAAGTGAACCACAAAACACAAAGTAAAGCTATATAGAATACGGGTACTCCTGTCACACCAACTGGACCTCCACAACTACAACCTGCATACAATTTAGCCCAACCTAAAAGTTTATAATTCACATAGTACATAGGCCAATAGAACCTCTTCAACATCACAGATACACCATATCAATATCAAGCTAATCAATCACAAGGACACCAAGGGGTATTCACATGTCCACAGATGACAAATGATATGCAATGCAATGCAATGTCAAGTAAGGAGATTCATGTGTGTCCTAATGATACGCATCCACTGAGACTTAGACTGGAACCTATGAAGGACTCATAAGGTCCATGTATCCGTCGGAGCCATTTACCATTCCATCGGCATATCCATTAATTGTCGGAAATATTTCTCATCCGCATCGCTGAAATCATTTTTAATCGGCATAATCATCAATCGGATCTCATCACGATTTCCAGAATCAATGCAAATAGGAATGTTCACACAACTAATGAGAATATGTTCATGTCCATAGAAAGACACGATTTATGTGAAGATAATCACGGAACATTTCACTAATGAGTCAATATCATTATTCACATCAAACACATCAATATAAGTCATCATGTTGTCTATTTATTTCCCTTTTTTATCTTCATTAGGATCAATTAATATATGCAAGTTAAACCCACGATCGATTCTCATTACTCTCCAACACACATATCAAGAAGCACAAGATTTTACATGTTTGACAAAGGTTTAGAAACTCACATGCCTCATTTCAAGCACACAATCACTCCAAAACGTGGGTCTTCCCTCCTCGCCAGGTCTTCGAATCAACAAAATCTATTCAAAATATAAATTAACAATAAGAAATCAAAACCATCAACACCCATATCAATATTTTTGGAAAACGGGGTCAAATCGATCCCAAAACCCAATTTTACAAATGATTTTAGAATTTTCTTATTTTTTATATAAAAAAAAACTAATAACGCGGCCGAATTATAATTGGCCACGTGTAAAAAATGATTTTGTAAAATTAAAATTAAAAAATAATGGCGTGGATGACTCTTTTATCAAACTGAAATGGCATAAATGAGCCAAACTTTTAACGGATTACATAAATGAGTTTTTTTCTCAAAGTTCGTTGGCATATTTGAGTCTTTTCCCAAAACTTAAAATGGTTAAGCTTATAAATTGACGGATCAATAACCCACCCAAACTTAAAAGGATTGGGCGAGTTGAATTTGATTTTGTCACTCTAGTGAAAACAGTCTTCAAAAATTCATAACTTAGCAGCAATCTCAGACAAATAGTTGAAACAAATTAATATATTACTTGCCAAACAACGGAAGGAACGCAATACATAAAACATTAAACGCCAAAGGCACTATACATACATCAGTAGGTGCACGCAAGCTAGCTGTGCCACAACCTTTATAAAACAAACAAATGTACTCGAGATGGACGAAAAATTGTGCACTTCCTTCTATAGATCTCAGCCAGGAGTGTGTCGCTACAAGAATTATACTGGGGGATTTTAGCCTTCTACTATGCAGGTTTCTCATTTTAGTTAGACGGAAATACCCTCTCTTTCTTTATGAGGTAATGATAACATTTGTGTACAGTCTACCGTTTTCAAATCGCGCTGAGTGGGATTTCACTGGTATGTTGTTGCTCTCCTTACTCCTTAGGCCTGATATCAATCCCTTCAACAATTAAGCCACTTTTCCTGTCACCTCCCTTCACCTCTGTTAAGCTCATCTCTAGTTCAGCTTCTTGTCCCCTCTTGACAAAGAATTCTCCCAATTCAATTTCCATCCACCCATCACTTCTCTGCTTTGGATGATGCCCTTTCGGTGTATCTTCCGTTTCCTCTCTCAATATGCGAGCCATGTGGTGGGTGAATATTCCTAACCGTCTCGGGACTACTTGGTACCTGTACTGTCTCTGTCTCCTTCCTCCCTGAGGGTTCAAATAAAATGTATGCGTATCTCTTTCATGCCCAGCAATCCCTACTGAACTCTCTGCAGGTTGGTTTTCAAATCCATAGGTCCTGGATTTTGTCGTGAACACGAGGTAAGCGCCATATCTAGTGTCAGGGGAGAGCATATTGGTGTTTATTTTGCCAGATATGTCAAACCAGCAGACATCAAGAAGCTCGGCAACTTCTGAGAACCTATTACCACACAAATTGCATCAATCAAACATCAAATGAAAAAATGAGGCATTTGCCCTCCTTACTTCTCTAACCAATTATCAAAAGTTGTATATGTTACCTAGACTCGGGAAGGGAAATCCATCTCCAATGTCTAGGCGTGTCGACCCAAACAATTTGCAACGACCTTGCAGCTAACATGTAACATATCTTTCCACTCCATTTCTCCAATGAGAAGCTCTGGTTAACAGTACTATGTTAGTCAGATGGATACTTAGCAAGTAAGAAATTAACAAAGTGAAGCGTAAAATATAGTGTGGGTCTCTAAACATAGAAAGCAAGAGTAAAATCAGTTACTATATCACATTTGGACCAAAATTCAAAAGCATAAAAAGATAAAGAATGTCATTTTCATTTACTTAAAACTTGTTGGTGGAGCCACACTATCTATTGGTGGGGCCAGACTGATCCCGTTAATTATTTGTTTCTCTTTAATTTCCTTTACTACTCAACAGTCATAAGACCAAAAAGACAGGGAAAAAGGGACAATGGTGACAAGGATAGTGTGGTTTATGCAACCTGAAATGGAAACCATAAGTTTATCATCACTGTTTGAAAACTACTAATTTAATATGCATGCAAAACAAAAGTACAACATACACTATAAAACATCACTTTCACATTAAGTTAGCTGTAATGATGTGAAAATTGACTATCATTTTCACACATGATATATTATAGACATATAAATCAAACCATTCGTTTATAACGAATATATGCATGAAACAACTTTTGATTTTAGTAGAGACTTCTACTTCTGTTATGTTTACTGGACCAATTCAATCTTTGAAATAGCAATTCTAGAAATAAATTCGATTATTATCATTTCCCCGTCAATTTATGTTTTCACATGTACACTGTTATTATCTAAAGTAAAAAAAACGCAAAAAGTGTTAATAAGGAAACAATATATAGGTATACAAGCCTAAATATAGATTTATCTCTAATGCAACATGGATAATTTCCATCGAACTATCTAGCAGATCTTTTTCCCAATTCACTCTGTTTCTTTATTCATAATTTGCCAGATAGTTATGAAAAAATCCTGGCTAGGGAGCCCCCCTCCCCTCCCCAAATGGAGTCATATGCGGCACAAATTTAAATCAGTCGAGCTCTAATATGGATATCAAACATTCTATTTTATTAATAATAAGGCCTAAGCGTAAAAATGAAAAAAAGTAATTAGTTCATTTTCCAAAATGACAATTATTTGGTATGACAATTATAGAATTTATGTATTCAATCACGAGATGAATTTCTAGATAAATAGTGGCATGCATTTACTTCAAGAGTGCTTCCAATGTGACCTTAATTAATTAGCAACAACAAATTGAATATTAAATAAAATTAAAACAAGCGAAAAAAATAACTTAATTAAAAGTTAAATAAGTTACAAACCTTGGTGCCACTGTCGATGAGAATAGGATTATCACAGAGGTATAGGTAAAGCTCTTTCTTTGAACCGAACGCGAGTGAATCTGGACCGTCAATGGACCGGGAAATGATGTCATAATAATCCGGCGGTAAGAACCGGTCCCAAACGGCGTCGGATTCAGCAGCTGACCGGAAAGGTGAAGCCACCAGCGACAGCCGGCAGGCGTCCTTCGGACTCGTTAACGATAGCGCCTTAGCAATGCAACCTTCCGGCAGTTCGTCGCCGCCGGTGCATCTATCCACCGCCATTCGATGTATATAGCTAGAGCCTAAGGTACACAAAAATTGTTGTGTAGTTTCGGATGACTTATAGAGAAGATTGCTATATCATGTGGGATGAGTAGGAATCTTAGCCTATTTATAAGAGTTATTATGCTTTAAAGGAAAATATTGTCATAAATACATTATATTACCTGGACGTCTATTTAGGTACTTTTTAGGCTTCATTTATTTATTTGTAATTAATGGAAATCTGAATTTGAATGGTCCAAATATTAAATTATTAAGTGTTTTTATTTTTATTAAGATTTAAATACTTAATGGGTCTGAATTAGGGGTATTCAAAATCAAACCGTAATCGATAAGTGCAAAATTGACTTATCAGATTATTGATTTGGGTTATCAAATAAACGGTTGGAGAACGGATTAAAATTTTATAATTAATGGTTTATTGGTATAAAGGCGGATTATTCGATTTTCTTATCGGATAAACCGTTAACTCGTTAAGAATTATCATACTTACACTTTTATTTTGGGTATATTAGTCTCATTTAATATTTTAAATAATATATAAGAGTAATTATATATTTTTTCTTTGTTAGTTCTAACTCCTAAAGGTTAAAGTCGTAAAACAAGAAAAATTTATTTACTTTTCTATAATTATATATTTTGCCTAGGAATAGAGTGCAAGTCAACAAACTCAAAAAAAACACTAAAGTTTAAAAGAGATAAAGACAGAAAGAAGCCCCTAGCTCACTATATTTAAAATAGTGAAAAGAAGTCATCTCTTTTGTAAGGTATGTTCATCGAAAAAAAATGCTCCATAAAAATTAACTAGAGGTTAGCCGTTACACCGTTCGATAACCGTCCGATAATTGATAATCCATTATCGATATCTTATAAGTTGCCTAGCGGATTAGTACATTTAAGAACCGATATTCAATAGGTCAAACTGTTATGTGAAATTATCCGTCCAATCCGTCTGATAAGCAGCCCTAGTCTGAATAGGTTTTAATCATTAAGATCTAAAAAAAAAATCTTAATATCATTAGGTATTTATTCTTCTAATCATTTTTCAAGACATAATACTCCATCTTAATTTATATGAGTCACGTTTTTTTAGTTAGTCCAAAAGAGATTGACACATTTTTATTTTAGTAATAATTTAATATTAAATATTTATTTTACCTTTAAAGAAATAATTTATAGCTACACAAACATCTATAACTTACTTTAAACCACAAATTTCAAAAGTCTTATTTTTTAAATTTCATGTCAAGTCAAACTACATCATATAAAATAAGTCGAAGGAAGTAATAAACATTACTCCCTTTGTCACATATTACATGGGCATCTTACTAAAAGTAGATGTCCCATATTACATGGGCATCTTACTAAAAGTAGATGTCTCATATTGTTTGATCACTTACTAAATTAGGATACAATTCATTATTTTTTTTTCATTATACCCCTACAATTAGAATGTGCTTTTGAATGTGAACAATTCTCAATATTAGTTATTCATATACTTTATGTATTTTAAAGTTCATCAATTTAATAATGATTTCTTAATCACCGTGTAAAATATAAAGTGTTCATCTAATATAAAATGGAAGGAGTAATTAATAAGGGTAGTGTGGTAAAATATAGTTATATCAATCGTTAATTTCTTAATGGGTGTGTCAAGTCCAAATGTGACAAGTAAAAATGAACGAAGGGAGTACTTATTGCTTTTAACATATTAAGAAAAGACAAAAAATTTTCATGTTTTACTTAAACATTAATTATTTATTTCCCAAATCATTTTTCAAGCCTAAACATAATTTAATTTGGGGGGGGAGGGTAATAGTGATGCTAATTATTATTTTCTTAATGGGTATGTCAAATCCAATTGTGACAAGTAATTGTAAATAGAGACAATAGTTTCTAAAAAGACTTGCAATCAACCAAATAGCTGATAAGTAATTTAAACAAATAGCTTGCAAACTTCTTTTGAAAAATCTTGCAACAGTTTCATGAGCTTTGCAATCAAGCAAACAACAAACAAATAGCTTAAATAGGTAGCTTACAAATAGCTAAAGTGGATAACTTGCAAATAACTTTAGAAAAACCTTGTAGTAGCTTCTTAAGTTGCAATCAAACAGACAACTTGTAAGCAATTTTTGAAAATTCTGTGAGGCAGCTTAAATTTGCAAGTAACTCAAGCAATCAACTTGCAAGTAATTCAAAAAGACATTTTTCATGAAATTTTTGAAAAGTCTTATAGTAGTTTTTTAAGATTTGCAATCAAGCAACCAACTTACACGTAACTCAAAAAAATAGTTTTTGAAAAACCTTACAAATTCATGAAAAGCCCCACAATAACTTCCTTTCTTCCATTAATAGAAAGTTAATCAATTTATTATATACATCAAATTTCCTCTTTGACTACGATCGAAAATCCTCCACTAGTAGATTTTCGGGCAGTTTTTGCACAGGTATTTCGGTATTCCCGGAGAGTGAACAGTGTTTTCGGCGCATGAACAGTGTTCTAGGCGAGTGAACAGTGTTTTCGGTGCGTGAACAGTATTTCCGGCACGTGAACAGTGTTTTCGGCACGTGAACAGTGTTTCGAGGTGAACAGTATTTTCAGCGCGCGAACAATATTTCCGGCGTGAACCAGGTTCTTTTCAACTGGAGTTGGTACCTCCGGTTTCCAAATATTCTTTGTTCATACACTTGTCGTTATATTTTGCTGACTTTAGACCATTGAATACTTTAGTAGTTCATACACGTTTTCGTGGCTTTGGATAGTGATGGTAGATTAGGGTCATGTTCTCATTTAGGGCTGGGGATGAGGGTAAGGAGGGGTAAATGGGTTAAAGGAGAGTCTAGACTAAGAGTAGGTTCTTGGAACATTGGGACGTTAATGGGAAAGTCAATAGAGCTAGTTAAGATTCTTAAGAAAAGGAAGATTAATATAGCTTGTGTCCAAGACACCAAATGGGTAGGTACTAAAGCTAAGGAGGTAGACGGGTATAAGCTTTGGTTCTCTGGTAGATCAAAGTATAGGAATGGGGTAGGCATTTTAGTAGACAGTGATCTAAGGGATCAGGTGGTGGAGGTTAGGAGAATCACTGATAGGATGATGTCGATTAAGGTGGTCGTTGAAGGGACCACTTTGAACATTATTAGTGCTTATGCGCCGCAAGCGGGCTTAGCAGAGGAGGAGAAGAGGCGCTTTTGGGAGGATTTGGACGAGTTAGTGGGAAGCATACCGCCTACTGAGAAGCTTTTCGTGGGAGGGGACTTCAATGGGCACATCGAGTCTATTTCGGGAGGGTATGACGATGTGCATGGAGGCTTTGGCTTCGGGGACAGAAATGGAGGAGGAGTTTCACTTTTGGAGTTCTCAAGAGCTTTTGGGTTGGTGATAGTTAATTCGAATTTCCCAAAAAAGGAGGACCACTTGGTAACCTTCAGTAGTTCGGTGGCTAAGACTCAGATAGACTTTTTACTCCTTAGGAAGGATGATAAAGGTCTGTGCAAAGACTGCAAGGTCATTCTGATAGACAACCTTACAACCCGACATAAGCTCTTGGTAATGGAGTTAGGGATCAAGATGACGAGGAAGAAGAGGGTCGGGAATGATCGACCTAGGATCAGATGGGGAAGTTTGACCACGGCTAATGCCCTGGAGATGGGAGAGAAATTGAAGGACATGGGGTCCTGGAATAGTAGTAGGGATGCGAACAGTATGTGAGATAGGACGACTAGTTGTATTAGGGTTGTAGCAAGGGAAGTGCTGGGAGTCTCGACAGGTAGTCGTAGTCGACATCAAGGGGACTGGTGGTGGAATGTAGAAGTGCAAGGGAAGGTGAAAGCAAAGAAAATGGCGTACGCGAAGTTGATAGAAAGCACGGATGAGGTGGAGAAGTGGACGAATAAGGAACTTTATAAGATAGCGAAGAAGGAGGCGAAGTCGGCTATTTCGACGGCAAAAACGATAGCTTTTGAACGCCTTTATGCTGAACTAGAAGGAAAAGGTGGGGATAGGAAATTGTTCAAGCTAGCCAGGGCGCGGGAGAGAAGGGAACGCGATGTGGATCAAGTGAAGTGCATTAAGGACGAGCATGGAAAAGTATTGGTAGAAGAGACTCTCATTAAACAGAGGTGGCAGTCATACTTCCATAAACTCTTGAATGACGTAGGGGACAAAGACTTTGTGTTGGGAGATTTGGAACATACAGAGAGGCGTCGCAATTTTGGATATTGCAGGAGTATTAAGGTCGAAGAGGTTAAGGGTGTTGTTCGTAGGATGCGCTGGGGAAGAGCAACCGGACCTGACGAGATTCCTGGGGAATTTTGGAAGAGCGCCAGCTTGGTAGGTTTGGAGTGGCTGACTAGGTTATTTAATGTCATCTTTAAAACGGCAACGATGCCCGAAGAATGGAGGTCGAGCGTAATGATCCCTCTATACAAAAACAAAGGGGATATCCAGAGTTGCAACAACTATAGAGGTATCAAGTTACTAAGGCACACTATGAAAGTGTGGGAAAGAGTGGTGGAGATGAGGGTGAGGAGAGACGTGTCTATTTCAGAGAACCAGTTCGGATTTATGCCGGGACGCTCAACTACAGAAGCCATCCATCTTATGAGGAGACTGGTGGAGCAATATAGGGAGAAGAAGAGGGACTTGCATATGGTATTCATCGACTTAGAAAAGGCCTACAATAAAGTTCCAAGAGAGATACTATGGAAATGTTTGGAGGCTAAAGATGTACCTGTGGCATACATTAGGGTGATCAAGGACATGTATGAGGGAGCCAAAACCAGGGTAAGGACAGTAGGAGGGGACTCAGAGCATTTCCCAGTTGGGATGGGGTTGCATCAAGGATCGGCTCTAAGTCCATTTTTATTTGCCTTGGTAATGGATGCATTGACGCGACAAATTCAAGGTGAGGTTCCATGGTGTATGCTTTTCGCGGATGACATAGTCCTGATTGATGAGACTCGTAGTGGAGTTAATGCTAAGCTGGAGGATTGGAGACTTACCTTGGAGTCTAAAGGGTTTAAGCTGAGTATGACCAAGACAGAGTACTTAGAGTGCAAGTTTAGTGAGACACCTCAGGAGGTTGGCGTGGAAGTTAAGCTTGGTGCCCAAGCCATTCAAAAGAGAAGTAGTTTTAAGTATCTTGGGTCTATCATGCAAGGCAGCGGGGAGATTGACGATGATGTCACACATCGTATTGGGGCAGCATGGATGAAAAAAGAGGCTCACTTCCGGAGTGCTATGCGACAAGAAGGTGCCACCACAACTTAAGGGCAAGTTCTACAAAGTGGTGGTTAGACCGGCTATGTTGTATGGGGCAGAGTGTTGGCTAGTTAAGATCTCTCATATTCAAAAGATGAAAGTTGCCGAGATGAGAATGTTGAGATGGATGTGTGGTCACACCAGGAGCGACAGGATTAGAAATGAGGCTATTCGGGACAAGGTAGGAGTGGCCTCGGTGGAAGACAAGATGCGAGAAATGCGACTGAGTTGGTTTGGGCATGTGAAGAGGAGAGACACAGATGACCCAGTGAGGAGGTATGAGAGGTTGGCCATGGATGGTTACAGAAGAGGTAGGGGTAGGCCGAAGAAGTATTGGGGAGAGGTGATTAGACAGGACATGGCTCAGTTACAACTTACCGAGGACATGACCTTAGATAGGAGGCTGTGGAGGACCCACATTAGGGTAGAAGGCTAGTACATAGTCTCGGTATTCTTCCCTATTCATAGGCGCATTAGCACATTACAATTCCTTGTACTCTCATTTCTGCTATTTCTGTTACTATTTATTGCTTTCAGTACTTTTGATTACTCTATTTTATCTGTGATGCCTGCGTTATTTATTTTCCTATAGCGCTTTGAATTTCTTAACCTTATCTGACCCCCTTTTATGTCTCTCGGAAACAGTCGTCCTACCTTGGTAGGAGTAAGGTCTGCGTACACTCTACCCTCCTCAGACCCCACGTTGTGGGATTTCACTGGGTTGTTGTTGTTGTTGTTGTTATATATATATATATATATATGAAACACGCATCTTGAACATACATTATTGTTATGAAACAAGATTAATATCTATTGTACTCATTGTTTTGGTGGTTATTTTCTTCTCAATAAGAAGTAAAATTTCTATTATCTATTTTTTTTTATCAAACCTACACAAAAAATTATTTAAGTAATAACACACTTGATACTTTCAACAAAAGTATTACTTAAGTTTATACCTCCAACAAAAAGATTGTGATAATAGCTTTCAATTTTTAGAATTCGGTAACGATAAATTTGTTGTCTATCATTTTGAAGTCCAGAAATTTAGCTGTTATAAACGTTTTTAAGCTGAGATTCTCTGCTTCATTCTTCTTTTCCAACACATTTCATAGTTCTTTCGATATATGCATATTATTATTAATTATATTCAAATCATCTTTCAGTTCGTAATAAAGAATATAATTTTTATACAGAAAATCAGAGTGTTTCTAAGCCTCGTCACAATTAAATGTTCATTCTCATGTGTTTCTTCAGATAGGATCAAAATGTTCTTTGTAATAATTTTTTGTAGATTTAAGATTGTCAAATAGAAAAACATTTTATGTTGCCATTATTTAAAATTAGTTTCAAAAATAATTCAAACTTTTCTGTCAGAGTTGGTGCATTGGCCGATGCAGAACGACGGAAAGACGCAACATTGTTTATTGAGCCGAACACAATTGTTTCTGTCATATCTATCTGACACACAATAACATGAATTAATAAACTGTAAAGTTTTAGTTCTTCAAACAAAATATTACATATATAAAAATTCAGTCATTTTTTCTATCTTCTAATTGAATTTTACTTTACTCAAATAGATTTAATAATCTAGAAGTTTTTATATCTTTAGATTGGGTATTAAATATGAGCATAAAATTAGGCAAATTTTAATCTCCAGAATTAGAGGAGAAATCACAAAGGTATTAGTCTCTGAAATTGGAGTAGAAAATTATAAAGATTTTAGTCTCCAAACAATATTTAATAAATAAATACATGACATAAATTTAAGTTTCTCAAGCTTGTCAGTAATCTGTATTCGAAAAATTAATTGAAAACTAAAACAGAAAGCAAAACTAGAAAGGGTGAAGATTGTTTGAATTAATTCGAGGCCACTATATTTACTATGATCTTAAGAAACTTAATCCCCCTCTAATATCTACTAAGATTATTTTCTCTCGAGATAGAAAGAATAAACCATAATAATATAATGGACTTTAAGCTCCTGTGTACAACGAACTCAAAAATCAGCCAAAATCACGCTTAGAAATTACTTTGCAAATGTAGAAAGTATGGTAAAAAGGAGAATATTTCAGAATTTTGTTAGGAAAACTAAACGGGAGGATATATATTTATAGTCAGACTTGATTCAAAACGAAGGGACACAACTCTTCCTAATGGCGTTTCGCAAAAGTTCTATCCAAAAAAAAAAAAATACCCGATGCAGCTATGTCGAAAACAATAAATTGAAGGGAAATATATATATAACGAATACATGAAAATCCATGTTATCAGTAATGCAAGAGATTTTAATGAATGCATTAACATGATTAAAGAAACACTTGGCCCTCAAAAAAATTTCCACATTATTTTCGTTGTATTTGTGGACGGAATTTTTTGTAAACAAATAAATTTTTTATTGAAATTGTGCAATGCATAATATTTTTAATACATCAAACCAAACAATTCATAAGAAATAATCTCAGCATAACTAATATCATCATTAGTAATACACTATACTCATTATTATTCTTATACACCTTACCAGACGAGCCCTTAATATATATCTAAACAATGGATTGAATTCAGATTTGGTTATTAGATTTTACAAATTAAATAATAAAATAATTACAAGATTATACATAATTATTTTTATCACATAAAAATAACTAAACTTTATAAGCACTAACATAAAATTGTTAAGACCCGAACTAGGGACTAGCCGTGACATGACGATTAGAATCTTGAGGAACCCCAACCAAGCCTCTTAGAATATCATACATAAGGTAAACAAGGTAAATAAAACTAAATCATGGTACGGAAGCATAATCTCGATAAAAAGAACATAAGTCTCAAAAGAGCAAAAGTGACAACATAGACTCCATGAATATCTAACATACCTATACTAACTCGATGGGGGCATAAGACAAGCTCCTAGCTCACCCATGACAACATAAGAATAATGAAGGAGCTACTGTCAAATATGAAATAAGTGTCATATCCTCGAACTGTGAGGCTCACCAATAGTAAAGTAATAGCAAGCACTAGCCACGAGCGAGAGGAGGATGAGCGTGATCGTCGGACCCTACATTATGATACAATGTAGGCAAAAGTATGCGTTAGTACATGGAATGCACTAAGTATTTGAAAATTATGCATGAACTATAAACATAGGACATAATCAATATGAATCATGAGATGCAAGACCAATATCTTAAAACATGAGTGAAACCATGAAAGCCTTGAAAGATCATAATCATTGGTCAAAACATCAAAATATCATCATCATAGCAAACATACGTATGTAGGAGATAACCGTAACCTACATTAAGACCATGCGAGCTATTACACAGCATTCGAAGATCCACACATCGAGAATGGGGGAGGCTACTTGCCAAGATAGGCTCTGTCTAACATGAACATAAATATGAGCTATATGTGGATCCACAGGCTAGGCCATATTGACAAAACTACGGTGGCAACGTAGTTTAAGGGACTAGAGGCTGCTACTAAGTCTTAGATCGATCCCCCACCTCAAAGTCTTCTCATTGCTAAGTCAACATCCCACGAAATACATATCATGTCATAAATCATAAATCGTACTTGTCATAAATCATAAGCTTATCATAATCATACTTCATAAAATTGTGCATAGGAATAACTCATTATCATGTGATTCATGTAATATGGGTGTAGGTCTTCCATCATTACAAATATTTTTTCATAAAACATCATTAGGGTCTTGAGTCACCCTCATTCATAAAGCATGATTGCATACTTGAAATTCATGATAATAGCTTATACTTGAAATTAGGGTAGAAATTTGAATACACGAACGATTTACTTGGAAATCATGAAATTGGATTAAAAACATGCATGATCATATACCTTATATCGACCCATACTTAATTCATTAAAATAACATCAATTGAATGCATAATTTAATCAACAATTATAGAATATATCATGAATAAGAGAACACAATGCATTATCATAAAATTAGGATTTTTGATTAAAATTCATAAAGAAATTGGAGAGAAAACTTTGGATTTCATGGGTGAAAGGTACCTATGAATGAAGTCACACATACCTTGGCCTCTTGGATCCTTAGAATGAAGTGAATTGAAGCTTGACCTTGAAAAAATCCTTTGAAATTGCTTGGAGAAGAAGAATACTCTTAAGAGGAAACTTGCGAGAGAAGATTTTTGTGATTTGGGGGTTAATGAAAGAATGAGAGGGTTAAGGGTATATAGGTTAGTTAATAGGTGAGAACATAGTTCAAAAAACTGTCCACATTCATTAATGAAATATAGAAATGACCAAAATGACCCTCATTAAAAACTGAAACTGGGCACCGGACGGGCCCTCACCACAGACCGTGATAGGCAATATGATCTGTGGTTCAATTCGTGGTAAGTGACTTGAACTTTATGAAAGGGATCTTGAAAAGGGATGCCCATCACGAGACAACCCACGACCCATTATGGGCACCACGACCCGTGGTGATCGTCCGTGATGGTAGACTTAGACTTGGGATTTCAGGGTTGCAGGAGGGGGTTTCAGGACTTCCTCCACGGAGACCTTCATGGTCCGTGGAGGGAAATACGGCCTGTGGAGGGTGGCTGTGGTGAAGGGCCAACAGGGGGTGTCCACCATGAGAGCCATAATGGTCCGTGGTCTCACTTTTATGTCGGAAAAAGACGGTTTAAAATTAATTTCAACTTTATAGAGAAAAAAATCAAATTTAGATAAGAAGAGCCGCCACTTAATTTTTTAAAGAAATTAAGAAAACTTAATTTAAAAGACCCTAACAGATTTAAGTCTTAAAAGTTTAGAGAAAAAGGTACTTTGAGAAGGTGTTAAGCATTCAAAGTGGCCGCTAACGCGCGGTTATCCGACGATTTGAAAACTCTGAATTTTGACTAACTTTGGGAAAATGTGTTTAATAATAAACGAGTCATTAAAAAATTTGAAAGGAATATAAACTTTAAAACATTTGGGATAATTTATAAGAGAAATAGACTTTTATGAAAATAATTAAATAAAGGAGGGATAATTTAAATAAATTATTTAAATGAAACAAATTATCATTAAAATGATTTCTCTTCAAGGGATTTAATTAAGATAAATTAAATAATTAATGTTAAAATTAATACAGGATAAATAAATATCATCAACTAATTTAAATAAGAGTAAAAGCAAGCGAAATAATAGAAATTAGTGATTCCTAAAATGAATCATTTTGTAGTTTTTAAAATATTAAACTACCCCAAATATATACAAAAGAAAATGCTTAAAAGTAGACGGGATAAAAATATTTATGTACTCATATTCTTCGGATCAACGCTGACTTATTAATCGGAAGACAAAATATAGTGTTTTGTCATATTTTTACTCGGGTCAACTTCCATCATTTTCGAAGGGCCTATCTACTCCTACCCCTCCTAGGTTTATTTATTATAATAATCATAAAATGATCTAAAAGAAATAATAAAAACTAACGTTCTAAAAGGTGTCTAACGTCCCAACTTAATATCCAAGAGGCATTGGACTTACTATTAGGGTAGGTTTTAGATTAAAGAAAATATAGACATCCTAATTAGACACATCGTCAAACAAAAAAGATAGGACGAGCAGTTAGCACATAGAATCTCAAGTAAGCCTCTAGATTAATTAACTAGCATGCTTGAAAACACAAATAAGTTGTGAAGGTCATCAAAATTGTCGTATGTGCGTACACAATTTGACGTATGTATCATAAATATAAAAACTTGAATAACATGAAGGCAAATTTTATTATTTAGATATATGAGGGCAGTTTTAATTCCTAAGGTGATTGTAATAAAATAAAGCATGCTTGACAATTTTAGTTGTTAACTAAAAATATTTATAAATTTATATGCATAGGTTTTCTAATTAATCACATACTAAAAATTATTGAAATACTATAGGCATGATTTCTAAATAAAATGATATGCTAAAAATTTATTAAAATATAGACATGATTTCAAAAGCATGATAAATATTTATTAGAATCTTATAGATATGGTTTTTATATATAATATCATGATAAACATTTATTAAAATCTTATAGGCATGATTTCTATATAAATTAACATGGTGAGAATTATTTATTACGTCCTATGGACATGATTTCTAGATTGATCACACAATTTTGGACATGATTTTAACCGACAAGGTCAATTTTAATCTATGAGCATTATTTCTACATAAAACAATATTTTTTTTTACATCTAAATGATATGCTAAAATTATTATTAAAACCTATAGACATGATTTTATAAAATATATAGATATTCGTTAAGTCCTATAGACATGGTTTCTAAATAATTTTAGCATGCTAAAAGAATATTAAATAAATCTTATGAAACATAATTTTTTGGTAATGTGACATATTAAAAATATTTATGATCTTATAGGCATGATTTCTGTACGAATTGATATACAAAAAAATATATGAAAGCCTATTGGCATGATTTCTATAACATAATATGCTCATAATATAATTGAATTAAATAGGCATGATTTCTATATAATTTTAACATATTAAAAATATAATTAAATCACATTGGCATGATTTCTAATTAAAGATATGTTCTAATATAAACTAATTATTACACACTCATTTTAAAAAATATGAGAAGGTGACTTTACTTTAAACTAGACAAGGATAAACACATAAAAGTTAGGCTACACATGATAATGGACAATATTTAGATTGAACTAGTTTTACTAATTTCAGGCCAATTTTAATTAAGCAAACAAATATCCATAGAAATAAACTTAAAATCATATTTAAAATTAATCTAAACATGATGGCTATAATCAAACAAATAACTCTTATAGCACATACACACAAGTTAAGGTGAAAATAAAAATGCAAGTAGTACATAGTTCTCCTCCCCCTTAGATTGTCCCCAAGTTATTTATTATTGTATGGAGAGTTGTTTACAAAATTATTACAAAACCAAATAGAGAAGCAAATAAATAAAGTAATACATACTATAAAAAGTGAAATTGATTAAGGAATATCACATCTTATCATAATTAATTTCGGAATCAAGTAATTAATTCATAAGTCGAATTAAGCTAAAATACACAAAATATTGTGATTAATTAAGGGAATGAGATATGCAAAAATCAGTGAATAATCAATTTCATACCAGAGTTACTCCAAACAACACATCAAATTTAACCAATTTAGACAAAAAATCAGCAACTTTCATGATTTAAACAACCAAATTGGCCAACACAAAGACTTCAAAGTTAAAACATGTTAATCCGTATTAGCTCACTCGGATTCAAAGGGAATAGATCATATGGTGCATAAAAATATCAAAAATCATATTCAAACCGATCAGTAGGCATTAGGATGAAATTCTTTACAGCAGTAATAGCAAGCTAAGCAAAGTTAAACATGTCAATCCGTATTAGCTCACTCGGATTCAAAGGGAATAGATCATATTGTCACGGACTTAGACTTCAACTAAGACTTCCGTGCGGCACTTGACAACTTACTCACGAATCTTTCACGATCTTGTAATATCAAGTAAGCCTTTAAGACTAGATCGCTAAGGGAACGCTAGATTGTAAGAAAGACAAGAGAGTTTTTATGAAGAAGGCTTTTGTATTGCTTGGAAGAATGCTTGTTTTCTTGATCTTCTACAAATGAATTCCCCCTCTATTTATACTACTCCTAAGGGGCCTAAGTGTAAATAAAATTTACTATACAAGTCCTTCCATATTTACAAAGAAGTCCCTACTCTAGAACTCTCCACACACTCTAGAGAATTCCAAGTCTTTCAAGACTTCTCTACAAGCTTCTATAAGAATCTAGAGTCTTCCACTAACCTCTCCAAGACTCTAGGTTCTTTTACCTTCTTCAAGAATTCTCTTGTACATTCTAGAGCCTTCTATTAACCTCTCCAAGACTCTAGATTCCTCTACCTTCTTCTAAAATTCTCTTGGACATTCTAGAGCCTTCTATTAACCTCTCCAAGACTCTAGATCTTTCCCCAGTCTTCATGATCAAGTGGCGGGTCATGACACTCTCCCCCACCTGATATGGCGACGACCTCGGCGTATTGCTGCTACAAAAGTCTCCGGACTTAGTCTTGAAACTGCCACAAGTCTTCATGCCATTCTTATATGGCCTCTTCCGGAGATTGTCCCTTCTAGTGGACGAGGAAAATGGCAGCGGACTATTGTCCCTATTCCTGCTTGGTTCAGTCAATACTGGCCTCCGTTCTTTTTGGCACTTTAGAGGCAATTGTCTTGGCAACTTCTTCGGCATCACGCCCTTCTTCATGTAAGGTGGCAATGCCTCTCTAGCACCATTGTCTTCACTCAAACTCGCAATGGTGTCTATGAACATCGGTACTCCAACCTCTAGGCCCTTCTCAAGCTGCATGGCCGAAAGTTGGGTTGGTCCTTCCGTCTTCGGCACCTTGACTAGGGGCACCATACATGATCCCTCTTGCTCCATAACCACGAGTTGTTGGAGGTAGGGGTTGATCACCGTATGACATCGCTGGAAGAACTCCTGCCCAAGGACGATATCAAAGATATCTAAGGGAGCGACGGTAAAATTGGTCTTACCTCGCCACTTGCCCAATGTGATGTCTACTCTTTGAGCAACTCCGCACACCGGTGTAAGGGGTACATTAACCGTCCTGAGGCGGGCATTACTTGGATTGTAACTTATCCCCAACTTCATAGCTGCTGACTTGGTCATTAGGTTGGCCTCTGCACCTGTGTCAACCATTGCACGAGCGGGTCATCCGTTGATCATGATGTCTATATATTATGCGCCGTACTCCTTCGACTTTCCTGATTGCTTTGCGATAGCTCCGTATAGTCCAATTAGGCCCAATTGCGTTGTATCTGAACCTTTCTCCTGCCCTTGTGCATCTTTCCCCTTCCATTCCCGTAGGATGGCACCAAGGTTCTTCAGTTCAGGACACCTTGCATAGCCATGCGACCCTCCGCATATGTAGCATCCATTCCCCTTTGCATTCTGTGCCTTTCTATCGGCATCGCCTCATCGTCCAACCTTCTTACTATCAGACTTAAGATTGTCATGGTTTTTGGGATGAGGTTGTTTCTCTTCACAACCTCCCCCACCTTGGTCATGACTACCTATCGTCTCGTCTCCTCTTCCTCGGTCATGTTTATCATTCCTGAAGTCTGTCAAAGCTTCAACTTGTGTGATGGCCTCATCGATGGTACTGACTTGGCGACGCTCCAACTCTGTCTTGGCCTAACTCTGCAGTCCATCCATGAAGTGGAAGAGCATGTCTTCATCCGTGAGGTTGGGAATCTGAAGTGTGAGAGTAGTGAACTCCTTCACATAGGCCCGTATGCTACCCGTTTGCTTCAATTCCTGGAACTTGCGTTTGGCCTCGTAGATGACATTGCTGGGGAAGAAGGCCTTCTTGAACTCATTCCGTAACTGCTCCCAGGTGTTGATTGTGCAAAGACCCTTCCCTATCTCAGACTCCTTGCGCTTCCACCACAACATGGCCATCTCCGAGAGGTATAGCACGGCCGTGTTGATTCTCGTCTTGTCACTCTTCACTTTGTTACACTTGAAGTAATTCTCCAAGTGCCAAAGGAAGTTCTCCACCTCTTGTGCCTCACGGGCACCTTTGAACATAGGTAGCTTGGGAACCTCAATCTTGGCCTCCCTGTCCGCGCTGGATGACACGCATCTTCCCGCTTCCACATCTCCCTTGAGTGCTATCATCTCGGCCTTCATGGTCTCTATCATGCTTAGCGCGTCCATGAGCCGACACTCCAAGGAAGTGACCACCTCCTTCACCTCATATTCGGCAGCCTTGCGCACCTCCAACTCCTTCCGGATGTTGTCATTCTCCTCAAGGGTGAACTCCTCTAGAGACTTGAACTTGCCGTTGACCTTGTTCAAGCGCTTTCCTAATATCTCCACTGCTTGCCGGGCAGCATCCACCCTTGCAATCCACTCCATGCCGGGCGTGACGTCCACGGGCTCCTCGCCTCACTCATCGTCGCTCAACTCAGTGGCCGAGGGTGAGTAGGATGTTAGGTCCTCGCTTGGTGTAGGCTCAAGCGGCACCTCCTCATTTCTCTTAGAGTTTTTCTTTCCCTTGCGGTGCTTTCTTCCAACATCTTGCTTGACGTTGGTGGCGGTAGTGGCGTTGATGTCTCCCTCACTTGCCATATCCCTTAGTAGAACCTTGCTCTGATACCACGTTGTCACGGACTTAGACTTCAACTAAGACTTCCTTGCGGCACTTGATAACTTACTCACGAATCTTTCACGATCTTGTAAGCTCAAGTAAGCCTTTAAGACTAGATCGCTAAGGAAACGCTAGATTGTAAGAAAGACAAGAGAGTTTTTATGAAGAAGGCTTTTGTATTGCTTGGAAAAATGCTTGTTTTCTTAATCTTCTACAAATGAATGCCCCCTCTATTTATACTACTCCTAAAGGTCCTAAGTGTAAATAAAATTTACTATACAAGTCCTTCCATATTTACAAAGAAGTCCCTACTATAGAACTCTCCACACACTCTAGAGAATTCCAAGTCTTTCAAGACTTCTCTACAAGCTTTTATAAGAATCTAGAGTCTTCCACTAACCTCTCCAAGACTCTAGGTTCTTCTACCTTCTTCAAGAATTCTCTTGTACATTCTAGAGCCTTCTATTAACCTCTCCAAGACTCTAGATTCCTCTACCTTCTTCTAGAATTCTCTTGACAATATGGTGCATAAAAATATCAAAAATCATATTCAGACAGATCAGTAGGCATTAGATGAAATTTTTTACAACAACATATAAAACAAAGCTAACAGTGATAGCAAGCTAAGCAAAAGATTATTTGTCACGCCCCGAGAGGGTACCCTAGGCGTGGCCGGCATTCAGAAACCATTTCTGGCTTCCGAGAGAACCACTTGGTCTCATTTCTTATTTATTCATCAGCGGAAGACTTAAGAATACTAATGTTGTGGGCTAGTCATAATCAAAGGAAAATAGATAATTTTTATAAGAAGTAGTTTCTAAGGAGAACTACTCCGATTACATCATCAGACTCTGTCTATGAAGCCTCTAATACTCTTAGATGGTGCCAATGACATGTCCATGGCTACCTCAAAAGAAACATCACACTCAACAATAATAAAAGGATAAGGAGTTCCTTCGAATACAAGAAGGACTCACCAAATAGCTGAAAAGAAATGATCTTCAACGATGCGTCTGTTGAGGATCTCTAACACTTGTATCTGCATCATAAAACGATGCAGGTCGAATGACGTCAGTACGTGAAATGTACGAGTATGTAAAATGGCAGGAAGGTAAGGACAGATATCAAGAAACTCCTCTCAAGAAAACTCAGCTCAGAACTCAACATCATCTCAACATGAATATGTATTGCAAGTTTAAAATATAATAATAAAAATAATAGTAATAAGCAATGCTTACTAAGTTGAGAGTTTCTCTAACCGACAACCATCACTTATGAGCTAGCGATGATACAACGAAGCGATGTCGTTGCCACATCCATCCAATCAGGGGCGGAACTACAGGGGTGCGAGGGGTGGCGACCGAACCCCCTTCGTCGGAAAATTGCACTATATATATACTGCGAACTTTTTTATTCATGTATAAATATTATTTTTGCATCCCCTTAACAAATGGAGATTGTGGATTAGTGGATAAGGCGCTTGAGGTTGAGCCCCCGGTCGTGGGTTTGATTCTTAACGATGACACATTTTTTACTTTTTTCATCCCGTTCCTTATTTTTTAATTTTCTTGAACCCCCTTATCAAATATTCTGGTTCCGCCCCTGCATCCAATACCTTGCCAGGGTAAAGGACATCACCATCTTGGATCCATTCATCAAAGTCCTCTTTTTGGGACTTAAGAGGCATAGCCTCCATCCTACGCTGGCTACGTAGTTCTGGGGTTTGAGTCAATTAAACTCTTACCCAACTCGGTGCTCAATACTACTACCAAAATATGTGCTCATATTAAACTCATCATCTAGTCTCATTGGACTTTAATTTAAATCATCAAACTCATCTCATTTCATGTTCATCAATCATTATACTTCCAAAAACATCCTTTACATCTTATCAAAACATCTTGCTCAAAATATCATTTTCTCAAATTCATTCAAATTCAACTCTTTTGCTCTTTCAAAACTCAATAAAATACATATATAGTATTAATTCATATAACTCTCTTTTTATCAATAAAAATAATAAAAAGCCAACATCTTTACTCAAAACATGTGTAAAAATATTCATGAACATCAAATCAATTAGGATTCATGGGAAAGTAGCCATGAACAATAATTCCAATAATATGAGAGATAACAATAATAATAATATTAATGCATAAATATATCTAACTCAATAGAAGAAGAATTAATTCATTTAGAATTTAAGATTTGGATAAAACTCAACTATAACTCAATTATAATGAATTTAAATATTGGGCGCATGGACGAACTCAATCCGATGCTATGAAAGCCTTACATACCTTAAATCCGAAGGTTTACTCCGAATTGGAACACTCTTGGACCCCTAGCCTTTTCTTCTCGCCGGAGCGTTTTGTGTACTACCCGGAGTATAAGAATCACCGGAGTAGTATTTTTATACTACTAAAACAAAAACTATATTTGCGAAGAAGTATATAGAGAGAAGAAATGCTTAAGATAGCTTGATGAATAAAATGGGGAAATAAGGTGAGTATTTATAGGTGGGAAAGAGGGACCTAACAATAAATAAAATAATTATAAAGAAAAATCTGAAAATTTAATGGAATATATTGATGTCATGGATGATGTTAAATGGAGGATAATTTATGTCATGCATGATGTCAAATGCATCTAAATGTTTCCATGGTAGGTAAGATGAGTTCTTTTTAACAGAATACTCGTTTTCGAAGCTGCGTTTGAATAAGATAAATTCCTTATTAGGATTTGGTGTCTCATAAGAATTGTAGATATGGAAGTCTAGTTTCATATCGTTCAAGAATCAACCAATTTGGAGCAACCTACAGTGAGATATGAATTTTCTTCTATCAACACTCAATTCTGTCACAGCACTATATCTTGCAAAGATTAATTTATTTGACCTACTTATACTCCGAATTTATAGTTATGTTCTTCATAAAAGTTGTAGGTAAGGATGTTGTGATTACCCAGAAATTTGAATCACCTAATTTGGACCAACCTATGAAAAGTTATGGCCAAAATACAGAGGCTATATTATTTTCGTCAAGAATTGAAATACCGACATACAATATTTTAGGGGTTGTTACATTATTGGTGGTTAAACATAATTCTTGTAAGAACAAAAAAAGAGAACCATAAATAGTAAGAGGGAATAATAAATCAATGTTAAGAACACATACCATAGACGGTCCTCGAAGCTTTTTCCAACAGAAAATAAGTAAAGCGATGTGACCTAGACATTTGAATCAATTCAGAGCTAACATCCGAAACTTACTGCTTTGCTGATGCTTTCTTGACAATGTCGGAGTTCTGTTTGTTGCCGACCTTGACCATGGCGGAGAGGCGGAGGTCGTCCAATGTCTTCTGTCTTTGCTCATCTCCACAGTGAGATTTTGCCAAAGACAGTAGATGAGAGTGAGAGATGTGGGCTATTTGCAAGTGGTTCGCCAGTGGTTCTCTGTGGTTGCTGCTGGTCGAAGATCTCTCATTGCCGACCTTCGTCTTTCCAACGTCTAGTTCTCGCCGGAGTTGGCAGGAATAATGAGATTCAAAGAGACGGAGACAACGGTCTCCCTGTGGCTAAGCATCGATGATGGAGAGGGGATTTTAGAGAGAGGGGAGGCGACTCCTCTTCTCTTTTGGAGAAGGGTGCTGCTGAGATGGATCCGGTGGTTTCTCATCGAAACCACTGATGGACCGATGTGTGAGAGAGAAGAAGCAACGACGGGTGTGGTATCTCGTTGGTTGGAGGTGAAGAGATGCGGTAATCTCTGGTGGTTGTCTTCTTGATTTCAATAGAGAAGGAGGTATGGCGGCATTGATGTTCTTCTCTTTGTAGAAGATGAAGAAGAGTGAAGGTTGAGGAGAGGAAGAGAGTGCGGTGGGTAGAGAGAGTTTAGAGAGAGAGTGAGGTCTTTGATGAGGGAAAAATAAAAATAAAATTAGTTTTAGGGTTTTGGGTGTTTGGTATATTGAAAATAGAAAAAATAATAGATTAAATTATGTCAATGATCAAGATGTAATGTACGGTTGTGATTGATAGTTTGGGATTTAAAATTAGGCCATGTTGAATTCAATTAGGTTAGAATTGAAATGAATTGAAAGCGGATTGGCTAGAATTAAATAAATTGGATAGAGAAGAATATGATTTAAATAATTTGAAAGATAATTAAATAAATTGGCATCTAATTAATAACCAATATATATATAGGTAGATCATAATTTTTATTAAATAATAACTTTACATATAAATACCTATGTACATATCATGTCAATATATATAATAGTACTAAAATAGAAGTATAATATATATAACTTAATTAAGTAAAATATATAAAGGGCAGTCCGGTGCACTAAAACTCCCGCTATGCGCAGGGTTCGGGGAAGAGCCCGACCACAAGGGTCTATTGTACGCAGCCTTACCTTGTATTTCTGCCAGAGGCTGTTTCCAAGGCTTGAACCCGTGACCTCCTAATCACATGACAACAATTTTACCAGTTACTCCAAGGCTCCCCTTCAATTAAGTAAAATATATAATAAACTTAATTATGTAATAACCTTTTATATGCATATGTATATAAGATGTATTAAAATAGATATGTAATATATATATATATATATATATATATATATATATATATATAAAATAAACTTAATGAAGTAATATTTTACATATAAAGAAAATACACACATATACATAAAATAGACACATAAAAATATGTGAACGTATGAAGCTTGTTATTTTAAACATAAAAATAATGAAGAGAAAAGTAATAATATAATAAATAGAAAAATATTGTAAATTATGAATGTCAAAATATATGATTTATTGGATAAAACTAAATAGAAATTTATTTATTTAATAAAGAAATAATTTTATGAAATGCCTATCTATTAAGATAGCGATCCGAAAGGTAGTTATGAGTTGGTCAAAATTGGGTGTCAACACCCACCACGAATCGTGGTGACCCCTCGTGGATGACACCATGAAACCCAACTGCAAGGCATGGACCATGGTGGCCCTTTACGACCCGTTAAGGGCCTCGTGAAGGCCACCTAGTGTCAAAAGCTGAGTTTTTATGGAAAATCATCTTTGAACTCGTTTTGGAAATCTTCAACTTTTGAGGTCTTACAATATCTCTCACTTGGAAACATTCGTACTCGAATGAGACTCAAACTAGCATAAATGAAAGTAAGGAAGGACTCTAACAGCACAACATAAATGCAAAACATCTCGATAATGCATAAAATATGAAATCTTAAATCTCAAGTTAAATCATGACTTTAAAACTCCTTTCATGAACATGAATGCATATGATATCATGAGAATGACCAAAACACATAGTTTGGGCTGAACGGATCCTGAAGGAACTAAATACCTCAACTATGCATGAAAGAAAATAGATGAGGATATCGGGACATCATATCGGCTTCGGCTTCCCATGTAGCACCCTCGACCTCTTAGTTCCTTTATAACACCTTAGTTGAAGCTATTTCATTGTTCCTCAACTCTCTAACTTGTCGGTCCAAGATCTCAACCGAAGCCTCCTCATAGGAGAGACTCTCCCTCACTTTATTGTTGTCTAATGGAGCTAGGATCACCAAAAAACTTCCTCAATAGGGACATATGAAACACTGAATGCACCGATGCCAACTCAAAAGGCAAATCCAACTCATAATCTACCTTACCAATCCGCCTCAAAATTTAATATGTGCCAACATAGCAGGGACTGATCTTCCTTCCTTACCAAAATGCATCACACCTTTCATGGGTGAAATTTTCAAGTAAACCCAAACATTAATCTCAAATTTAAGTTCTCTTCTTCTCATATCCGAATAGAACTTTTGTCGGCTTTGTGCTATTTTCGATCTTTCTCTAATGAGTCTAACCTTCTTCATAGACTTAAATACCAACTCGAGTCCTATCAAAGAAACTTCACCAACCTCAAACCAACCAATAGGAGACATCTGAATGCTGGAATGGTAATTGTTATTATAGGCAAATTCTATCAATGGGAAATGATCATCCCAATTACCGTTAAAATCGATAACACATGCCCTCAACATATCCTCTAATGTATTAATGGTATGCTCGACCTAACCATCCTTCTGTGGGTGAAAAATCGTGCTAAGCTTCACTTGAGTACAAAAACCCTTTTAGAAAAATCTCCAAAACTAAGATGTGAACTGAGTACCTCAATCCGAGATGATTGACAATGGAACACCATGAAGTTTAACCAACTCTTGGATATACAATATAGCATAGTTCTCGGCTGAATATAAAGTTTTAATAGGAAGAAAATAAGCCGACTTAGTCATCCAATCAACAACCACCCAAATAGAGTCACGTTGCCTACGAGTACGAGGCAATCCCGTAATGAAATCCATGTTTAGGACTTCCCACTTCCAAGTAGGAATCTCAATCTCTTGAGCCAAACTTCCTGATTTTTGATGCTCAACTTTCACTTGTTGACAATTTGGACATTTAGCCACAAACTCCGTAATATCCCTCTTCATACCATTCCACTAATACACTTTCCTCAAATCATGATACATCTTTGTGGAACTCGGATGAATAGAATACCGCAAACTATGAGCTTTGGACAATATCATTTTCCTCAAACCATCAACATCAGTAACACATAATCGGCCTTGCTATTTCAAAATACCATATCCACCTTGGGAGAAAGCCTCAATGGCTTTTTTGACAACCATTTTCTTCAATTCCACTAAGAAAGGATCATTATCTAGTTTTGCCTTAACATCCGCCGCAAAAAATGATTCGGAACCATTTTGAAAAATCACACTACCATCCTCTGAATCAACCAATCGAACACCCAAGTGGGATAATCTATGCACATCCCAAATCAAATCTTTTTTCTCATCTCGACATGGGCAACACTATTTATTGACAATCTACTAAGAGAATCGACAACCACATTTGTCTTTTTCCGGATGGTATAAGATACTCATGTCATAATCCTTCAATAATACAAGCCATCTCCTTTATCGAAGGTTCAAGTCCTTTTGAGTGAACACAAATTGCATATTCTTATAATCGGTGAAAACATCCACGTGGACACTATAAAAGTAGTGTGTCCACAACTTCAAAGCAAATACCACGACCTCTAACTCCAAATCATAGGTTGGGTAAATCTTTTAATGAACCTTAATTTGTCTTGAATCATAAGCTTTGACTTTACCATTTTGCATTAGAACACAACCAAGACCAACATGTGAAGCATCACAATACAAAACAAATCCATCAGAAACCTTTTGGTAAAGTCAACACCAGAGTGGAGGTAAGCCTATCCTTCAACTCTTGAAAGCTCATATGCCTTGGACCATTGTAATTTCACCTTCTTTTGAGTCAAAGTAGTCAAGGCGATGTAATGGAAGTGAAACCTTCCACAAACAGTCTATAATAACTAGCTAAGCCTAACAAGCTCTGAATATCAAAAGGAGACAACGGTCTAGGCCAATTCTTAACCACTTCGATCTTTTTAGGATTAACCATGATTCCTTCATCGAAGATAATATGGCCAAGAAAAGCAATCGACCTTAACCAAAACTCACACTTACTAAATTTTGCAAATAATTGACGTTCCTTGAGAATTTGCAACACAATCCTTAAATGATCTATATGCTCTTCCTCACTCTAAGAGTAGATCAAAATATCATCAATGAACACAATAATGAATATAACCAAATACCACTTGAACACCCTGTTCATCAAATCCATAAAAGTTGCAGGGGCATTCGTTAGTCCAAAAGACATAACCAAGAATTCAAAGTGACCATACCGACTTCTAAAAGTCATCTTTGGAATGTCACATTACCTTAGTCGGAGTTGATAATAACCCACTCTAAGATCAATCTTTGAAAAGTAACTTGCTCATTTGAGTTGGTCGAACAAATCATCAAACCTAAGAATAGAATACTTATTCTTAATTGTGACCTTGTTTAATTGCCGATAATCAATACACATACGAAGGCAACCATCCTTCGTTTTGACAAAGAGAACTGGAGTGCCCCATGGAGAGATACTTGATCTAATGAAACCCTTATCTAGAAAATCCTTCAACTGATCCTTTAATTCTTTCAATTCTGCCGGATTCATTGGATAAGTAGGAATATAGATAGGTTGAGTATTGGGGAGGAGATCGATACCAAAGTTTATTTCCCTTTTGGGAGCAATTCTTAAGAGATCATCGGAGAAAACTTTCAGAAACTCATTAGCAACTGAAATTGACTCAAGAGTAGGAACTTCAGAATTATTATCTCTAACCCTAACTAGATGATAGATGCAACCTTTGGAAATTATTTTCCGAGCTTTAAGGCATAAAATAAATTTACCCTTAAACATAGAATTGATACCCTTCCATACTAGGACTGGCTCATTAGAAAACCGAAACTTGATCACATGGGTCCTACAACATATAGAAGAATAACATGCATGAAGCCAATCCATACCGAGAATAACATCGACATCGATCATATAAAGTTCTAAAAGATAAACTGAGGTGATTTTATAAAAAACTAAAACTGGACAATTTCTAGACTCTTTTAGCCACAACTGAATCACCCACAGGAGTATATACCAAAAATGGCTCTAGCAAGACCTCGGGACTAACAATAAATCTCATAGAAAGATAAGGAATAACAACTAATAGAGTAGCACCCAAATATAACAATGCATATACATCAAAGTCGAAGATTTTCAACATACCCATGACCACATCCGGAGACTCTTCCACCTCTTGCCTAGCTTGAAGGGCATAAAATCTATTTTTGCATGGGCCGCCACCTTGTGAAGCTCATCCACCTTGAGTAGTTTGACCTTGATGACACCCTTCTCTCTCCTTGTTAGGAAATTTGGAGATCTTGTGCTCCATCTTACTGCATCCAAAACATGCACCCATTCCAACCAAACATTTGCCTCTATGGTTTCTCCCACATTCGTTACACTTAGAAAGTGTAGGTCCTCTAACATTACCACCGTAGGCCTTAGGGTTGGAGGCCCTATCTTTATCAAATCGTTGAGCCGGAGCTTGTGAAGAAGCTTGGCCTTGAGACCTTTGGCCTTGTAGGAAACGACCATTACCATCACTCGGTTTTGATTGAGCAAACCCACCTTCATACCGAGCTCTCTTGGAATCCCTTACTTTCCTCTCCTTAAGCTTCTCCCCTTCAATTTGTTCGACATAAGTCATGAGCCTAGAAATATGCATCTCCTTGATGAGAATAATGGTTCGACATTCTTTCATCACCAAGTCCGACACACCCGAAATAAATTTACTTATGCGGGCACGCGGGCCAGCTACCAAAGAAGGAGCATATTTGAACAACTTATCAACTTGAGGGCATATTCCCTCACACTCATGTTTCCTTGTTTGAGGTTGATAAAATCCAACACCTTTACCTCCTTCAACTCAAGTAGGAAGAAATGGTCAAAAAATACAACTTTGAACTTCTCCGATCCTATGGAGCCCTCTTCAACTCTTTCGTCCTTCCATTGATTATACCCCACTAGAGTGACACCTTTGAGTTGGTAGGCAGATGATTTTGCCTTCTCCTCCAAATACACTCCCATGATATCAATGATCTTATATACTTCATCAATAAAGTCTTGAAGATCCTTATCAACCTTGGATCTATAAAACTCGAAAGGGTTTATACTTGTGATGTCTCTAACCCTTGAGGTCGGAGTAGACACATTTAGAGGAAAAACCACCTCTCGATTCAATTGAGTAGACATAACTTGGGGTAGCATCTGAAAAGAAGCTCAGAGCTCCATATTAGTCACTTGTTCATTCAAAGGGCCATTCGGAGCTTGTTGCTCCTCTTCGACATTTCTTCAGTTGGAAGCTCTTTGTGGAGGCATGATTTTGTAATCTTAACGAGAAAGCGTTGGAGGAGGAAACCATAGAGTTCAACTCTATAACATGATGTGATCATGAAAGAAGTGAAGTTTTTCCTAGGATGCCTCATAGCCTCCTATTCATAGATGTGACACACTTCACATCGATAAATAAGACTCTACTTGGCATGGCATGTTAAACTCCATAGGATGCTTAAACCTTGTGCTCTAATACCAAGTTTATCACGACCTGAACTAGGGCCTAGCCGTGAAATGATGATTAGAATCCCAAGAGATCCAAACCAAGACTCTTAGTATGTCATACATGAGCATACATAAGGTAAAAAAGGTAAATAAAACTAAATCAAGGTATAGAAACATAATCTCGATAAAAGGAACATAAGTCTCAAAAGAGAAAAAGTGACAAAATAGACTCCATGAATATCTAACATGTCTCTATTAACTCGATGGGGGCATAAGAAAAGCTCCTAGCTTACCCATGACAACATAAGAGTAATGAAGTAGCAACTGTCAAATATGAAATAAGTGTCATATCCTCGAACTGTGAGAACTCACCAACAGTAAGGTAATATCAAGCACTAGCCATAAGTGGGAGAAGGTAAGCATGATCATCGGACCCTACATTATGATACAATGTAGAAAAAATTATGCATTAGTACATGAAATGCACTAAGTATGTGAGAAGTATGCATGAAAAATAAACACAGGACATAATCAATATGAATCATAAGACGCAAGACCAATATCTTAAAACATGAGTGAAACCATGAAAATCTTGAAAGATCATAATCATTGGCCAATACATAAAAATATCACCATTATAGGAAACATACATATGTGGGAGATAACCGTAACCGATATTAAGTTCATGTGAGCTATTACATGGAATTCGATGATTTTCACATTGAGAAGGGGGAGGCTACTTGCCAAGGTAGGCTCCGTCTAACATGAACATAAACATGACCTATATGTGGATCCACTATCTAGGCCATATTGGCAAACGTATAGTGTCAACGTAGTTAAAGTTCTGGAGGTGCTACTAAGGCTTAGGTCGAGCCCCCACCTTAAATTCCTCTCGGTGCTAAGTCAATATCCCATGAAATATTTATCATGTCATAAATCATAAATCATACTTGTCATAAATCATACTTGTCATAAATCATAAGCTTATCATAATCATACTTCATAAACTTGTGCATAGGAATAGCTTATTATCATGTGATTAATCTAATGTGGTGTAGCCCTTCCATCATTACGAATCCTTTTTCGTAAAACATCATTAGGGTCTTGAGTCACCCTCATTCATAAAGCATCATTGCATACTTGAAATTCATGATCATAACTTATACTTGACATTAGGGTAGAAACTTGAATACATGAAAGATTTACTTGCAAATCACGAAATTGGATTGATAACATGCATGATTATATACCTTATATCAACCCATACTTAATTCATGAAAATAACATCAATTGAATGCATAATTTAATCAATAATTATAGAATATATCATGAATAAGAGAACACAATGCATTATCATAAAATTAGGGCTTTTTGATTGAAAATCATAAAGAAATTGAAGAGAAAACTTTGGGATTTCATGGATGAAAGGTACCCATGAATGAAGTCCTACATACCTTGACCTTTTGGAGCCCTAGACTCAAGTGAATCGAAGCTTGACCTTGAAGAAATCCTTTGAAATTTCTTGGAGAAAAAGAGGACTCTTGAGAGGAAACTAGGGAGATAAGATTTTTGTGATTTGGGGGTTAATGAGAGGGTTAAGGGTACACATGTTATTTAATAGATGAGAACATAGTCCCAAAAACCATCTACATTCATTAATGAAATATATGGAATGACCAAAATGACCCTGATTAAAAACTGGAACAGGGCACCTAGACAGGACCTCACACGGACCGTGGTAGGAAATATGGTCCATGGTCCTATTCGTGGTAAGTGACTTGAACTTTCTGAAAAAAGGTCTTGGAAAGGGATGTCCACCACGAGATACACCACGGCCCATTATGGGCACCACAACTCATGGTGGTAGACTTAGACTTGGGATTTTGGGGTTGCAGGAGGGGGTTTCAGGACTTTCTCCACGGAGACCTTCACGGTCCACGGAGAGCAATACGACCTGTGGAGGGTGGCTGTGGTGAAGGACCTGACAAGGGCCTCCAGGGGGTGACTACCATGGGAGCCATAACGGTTCGTGGTGGCCCCTCATGGACAGCACCCCCGAAACCCAACTGCAAGGCATGGACCACGGCGACCATTCACGGCCCGTTAAGGGCCTCGTGAAGGCCAACTGGTGCCAAAAGCTAGTTTTTCTAGAAAATCGTCTTTGAACCTCGTTTTGGGACTTCTCAACTTCTGGGATCTTACAAAAATCATAAAATTTTCTTGTCGCATTAAAATTTAAATTTTATCCACTAAAGTAGAATTATAAGCCTTTACCCATAGAATGGTAGAGTGATGCGTATGTAGATTTTGTCCTTAATTATAATGTATATATTTTAGACATTTTATTCTTATAATGGTTAAAGGTTAATGATTGTATTGTTATTTTAAGTAAAGTAATTAGTTACTTTAATTTTAAAAAATATTTTTGTAATTTCTTCATGTTACAGTAAATAAAAATTGGGATGATTATGTGTGTGTTTGGTAGAAAGGAAAATGTTTTCGAAAATAGGTGAAATTTTACTTATTTTCTAATGTGGGTAAACAAAAAATTTTGCTTCAAGAGAGTTTATATATATATATATATATATATATATATATATATATATATATATATATATATAATATTTAAATAAAAATATAATAATGGATCGGGCTAATGAGAATGAAATGCGGGGAGCAGCCGCAAGGGGGATTATAGGAGAGAATGTGTGGACATGTGATAATCAAACTCGAAATGTGGTTCATCAAACTTGTTTTTTTCTACTTTTAACTAAAAAAAAATGTTTTTCTAATTTTTAGAACTTGCTTTATTAAAATCTTTTAAAAATATTTTAATTAATAAAATATGTAAAATAAAATAAAAATATTTTCCTCCCTACCTATCACACCATGTATGGCAAAAAGTAAAAACTGTCACAGGAATGTATCCTTGAGATTGTTTCATGCCCTCTTCTCTCACAAAAGTATTTCGATTATTACGCATCTGAACTTTTTCCTTCTGAGAGATTAATAAGAACCTTCCTCTTGAAGAAATTATTAAAGCATAGAATAAAGTTATTCATTTTAATTTCATTGGAGAGTGGACAAGTACTGGATAAGAAAAATGCCATAAGAATCGAACATTGCATCTTGGTCGAAAATGTAAATAATAATTTCACACAATTCCACTATAAAGATACCACTCAATTCTTAATGCTGTAATTAGTGTCATAATTAGACATCAAATAAATGGATTTAATAAGGCAAATACTCATATATAACGAGTAGTAAATTATCACTATCTAGTTTCACTAAAACAAAAATAATTTTTAGCGACAATAATGATGCAAATTAACAAAAAGTGCTAAAATCTTTACCCTGCATTAATTAATTGTCATTTGATTCAATAATGCTATAAATTTTAATGTCATTTACAAAAAAATGCTAAAATATTATTGTTACTAATAATTACTTCTAAAAAATATTTAGCAATAATTTAAGTTATTATCGTTGATTAATTATCGTTTGAAAATCACTAATTTAGTGTAGTGTCTAGAAAGTAATAGTAAACCTTAAACATATGTAAAGAAACAAAAAGATAGTGCTCTAATTTAATTTAATTTTTGGTTGTGAATTTACAGTCACTGAATAAAATGAGTGCAATGTTAATGTTTTCTTGTAAGTCCAAATTTAGATAATTTTATAAAATAGAAAGAAAAAGAAGAAAGCTAGTTGTTAAACAAGCATATAGCATGTAGAAAGTGAAAAAGGAGTGTTAAAAGTGAGGAATAAATGCTGTGCTTGAATTCTTAGCCATTAAGGCTGAGCTTTGAGAACATGCATATTCCCCCTTTTATATAATATGTTTTTATTTTGTAATAATATTACCCCCTTTATATTCCTTTTCTGTAACTTTTATTTGTGGGATATAAAGATTAGAGAAAAATTAAGAAAAAGTCAACCTTTTCCGAGTATGAAAGAGAAGCAAATTAAAGAAAGAAAAAGGTTTGAAGCCTTAGGCCTTCAAATCTGACATCATTTGTGTGCGAGACACGTCGACATCCCATACTTGCTTGGTCGCAATTTATAAGACAAAATATTACTCCATAAATATTTATTATGTAATTATGATATAATATTTTAAAATATAATTTTTGTCATGTAGATATAAAAGGAGTTGGCATTTATATTAGAGTATTTTTTTCTACAGTTTTCAAATATCTAAATTTTAAAATTTTAATATAAAATTAATGTAATTCAATTTAGATTAAATAATTAGTTAAATTAACTTTCTAAGAGTAAAAACGATAAGTTTTTTGAGACGGAGAAATTCATTCTGTGTATATGAACTGGTCTCAAATTTGAATAAAACAAATTGCAATAATTTACCAATCAACATAAAATTAATTAATTCATAATGAATTATTGTAATACAAAACATTTAAAATATTTTTTCCCTCATAATCTGTTTCAAATGTTCATACGATGTCACTACATCATTTATAATTCAACTTGGTAAAGCCGAACCCTAAGAAACTCTATGTAGGAGAAAAATAAAGAATTTTGCTAGATTATGAGCTAGAACATTTCATGCTCGAGGAATATATAAAAAATTGATATATTCAAAAGAGCTCATAAATCTTCATATATCCTCGCAAGTGGTAGCTATTTTTCAGGATACCATTATCTTCTTTTGTAACATTTGTGTCACATTCTTTGCATCTAATAAAATATGAATCCTTGACCAACCATCCATAAAGCTTGTTCCAAAGAGTTATGAATTGCTAGCGCTAAAGCGCCTTCCCTACAAATTGAATAGGAGTGCAAAGGGCATGAAACAAATGTCCACAACTATTATAACGATCCGTTTCGATCGTTATGGATAGATCAATGGTGAAAGAATTGGACTAACAAACTTTTTGGAAAGAATTTGACTAACAAACTTTTTGGGTAGTAACTTGAAAATTCTAGGAAGGTCAGTCTCAGATGGAATCCTATTGAGGTGAGATTTAGAGAACATCGGGAAAGCATTGGGATTAATGTCTAATCTTGGGTATGCTTTTAGGTTAGCTAAGACATTAAGGAATTGGTATGGCTTTTTGGAAGTCAATAGGGTGAGTAAAACTCCAAATACCGATCTTAGCATGAAAAGTGATTTTAGAACGTCAAGATTTGAGGGTAGGTTGCGAAATGTGGGCTTGGGGAATTGTAACACCCAAAAATTTTAAGCAAAGGACCAGAACAATTCTTCATATGACTATAGGTCCGTATGAGGTGATTCTTAAATGTTAATAGGTGTTAGAGTCAATTCTTTAGTGTGTGAATATATTTGAGAATGTTTTAAGGTCGAAAGAGTCCTCTAGCACAAAGTTGAGTTGAAAGCTTCCTTACCGATTGAGTTTTAATATAAGATTTTACTTAGGTCAACTTCAAACAATAATATCTCATAGAATAAAAATAATTAGGTAGTTTATGATCTATCAAATTAAAGGTCTTTGATTCCTCTTTCCAACGTCACCGAGTTTGCCTCATTTAGAGTAGAGTAAAAATTTATGCTCATTTTAGGTGTTTTTAAAGGAGAATATCATTTAATAACTAGTTTTCCTCTCATAATCATCAATCTAAACATCCTAGTCTTAAGAAATTCTCTCAAAACAAACCTAGGGTTACTCTTCTCCATCAAAACCCCTAAAACATTCAAGTCAAAAAGTTCAAGAATCAAGAGAAGCCTTCTATCCAAGGTTTTCCCAAGGTTTTTTCTCAAATCAAGCTAAGGGTTCAAGAACTCAAGCCTCTTTTTCAATTTTAAGGCTAGAATTCATGAAGTTATGTGGGAATTCATACATGGATCCTTTCATCCATGGAGTCCAAAGGTTTTCTTCAAATCTCTTTCATTAATTCTTCTACTAAGCCCTAATTTTCCATGAATTCATTAGGTCTTCTTAATTATGATTTATCTTATGATTATTGATCAAATTATGCATAATTCACATCATGTTGCATGATTTCATGTTGATTTTCACTGACCCATGCTATATGTTATTTTTAAGAAATTATGATCATGAATGTTTATGAATGATTATCAAGTCTTATGAATGACTCATGATAGATAATGAATGATGTTTTCTCTGAGGTTTCATGTAATGAATTAATCACGAAGGTTTTCATGATTTAGTCACTTGATTGAAGTGTGACTTTGCTATGAATGTCTCTCCATGAATTAGATGCTTTCGATTAAATCTCTTATGGGTTGTCTATGTCATGAGATCATGATGTTTAAACAGCTACTCTTATGACTATTAATGTTTTTCATTGAGAGTTGTACTTGGCACCAAGAGGACTAGTGTCGATTACCCATGTCCCATAACTATTTTCTACCATAGGTTCAAAGGTGATTAGAGGCGAGTACTCGATCTCAAATACTAGAGGCAAGTACCCAATTTAAGAAATAGAGGCAAGTACCCGGATAATGCCTCAACATCCTAGCAAGATATATTAGGACCTTTTCAATGGGTCAATACATCGAACTCCATGTTATAGCTTACATAGTTATATGTCAGTTGATGGTCTCTCCCATAAAAAGGTCACAATAGGACTATGATAGGTTTAGACTATGACTCCCATTAAGACTTATGAATTTTTCACTATATTAAATTGACATATGATTTTCTTATAAGTTTGCATTGACCATGTGTTATATTTTACATATGTTTTCAAAGGTTTTTAACTATGTTAGATTATTCATTGCATTATCATAATTTATGACATGCATTGCATATTCTCCATACTCAGTACATTTCATGTACTAATGCATACATTTGCCTACATTGTCTCATAATGTAGTATCTGACTCTTATCCTACCGCATGCTAGCTGGTGATCTACTTAGAGTTATTCGAGAGTGAACTCATCATTGTATTTCCCAATTTTCAAATTTATGTTCTTTTATTCTATTTGGTGATCAATGAGCTTGTCCTATGCCCCTCTAAAGTTAGTAGAGGTATGTCTAGACTGTATGAGTATGTTTAAGTCCATTGGAATTTATATTTGATTTCTCCTATTATTGAGATTCATTATATTGAGACTTTTCTGCACTTTAAGTTATCTTCTGTTTAATGCTTGAAATTGTTATGCTACGTACGCTAAGAGGCTTGGTTGGAGCCCCTCGAAATTCTAATCGACGTGTCATGCCTAGGGTCTAGCTTGGTTCATGGAAGGAATGAATTTTGAGTTTCTGTCTCCATATAAGTCACCGTAGTGTGTGAAATACTACTATGGAGGGGCGGCCGCTATAGCGGGCCTATCACAAATTTAATACAGAAAAGTCCCAAAATCAATTTTATTTTTGCAACTTCGTACTTGGGAGAGAAAGAGGTTACTTAGGGCTATTTTCTTCAGTTTTCCACCAATTTTTGCATTAAAGGTATGTTCATTGCTCCTCTAACTTGTATTTTAATTCTTAGATATTAGAACCTACGGTGATTATCTTAGAGGAGGGTTCTTGACCTGATATTGATGATGGGAAAAACCCTTGTTGGGTGGTATGATCATGAAATTTGCCAAGGGTTAGGATTTAAGTATAATTTGAGTATTTTAGGCCATTGTTAATTTATTGTTAGATTTTGTATTTGTTTTAGACCAAAAACAAGCCTAGGAATTTTAAAAAGAGAAAGCTCAGGTTCTTTAGAGCATTCAGGCTTGATTTAGGTAGGTGATGGTTGTATTTTTTCCATTTATGTTATATGTATTTATTAACTACTTCATTAATATTGCATGTATGATATATGATTAGGTAAAATGAAAGAAGATAAATTGAATGGTATTTATTTTCAAATTGCATGGAATGAATGTGTGACTTGGCTGTCAAAGTGTGCTTTCTATTAGTTGATGTTGTGATTGTGATATGTGATTTTTTCTATTTTATTGTGTGCCACGCCGGTACATTTGAATTGGGTACCACACTAGTATACTAATAGATTGGGATAGGGTAACACACCGGTACATTAATATTTTGAGTGTGGATTAAATGAGAGAACCAGATTGGTTGATATGTTGTGATTAATCATGCTTATTATGTATAATAATTGGAATATAAGGATTGGGAGTCCCATTATTGTTATAATTTTGATGAAATTGCGTATTATCTGCTTTACCAAGTTATAATTTCTTGTTCATATTTTATTTACTAGTGTACTGATTCTGTTCTTGCTCTATTTTTGTTGAGTATAGAGCATATTCAGGCGAGCTGAAAGACTTAATTATGAAACTTCACTATTTGAATCCAAGGGTGATCTATCTCGTCAAGGCTACAATGGATTCCTCTTAATGTCTTTGTCCATATCTTTGGATACATACATTTAGACATAGCCTATTAATTCTTGTTTTGAGTTTTCATACTCTGATTTCTAGACTTTGTTAGAGTTTTGATACAATGATTTTCAGCTTCTAGGGAGTTTATTTCTGTAGTGTTTTATTAAACTTCATTGAGTTTATTGGAACTCAGTCTTTTACTTATTTTAAATTAATTTTCTAGTATTCTATTGGAGGATTATTTTATTAATGGGTTAAATTGGTTAAGTGGGGGGGAGGGGGGGGGGGGGGTTAAGTTTGGTTCTCCCACTAGAGAATTAGTGTGGGTGTAACTCATAGTTGGTCAGGATCATGAAGTTGGTATCTGAGCCCTGGATTCATTGATCTCATAATATCAAAACGAGTCTAGTAGAGTCTTGTAAAACGGTACAGAGATATTTATATTTTTTTTCGAGAATCTTCAGGACTTTAGAAAAACTCTCTCTCTTTTTCCTCTTTTGTGATATAACTTTATTCCAATTAGTATATGGCGATCCTAATTGGTTTCTAGCTTCCTTCACTCTTTTTTATGTAGATGGTTGACATGAGAAGTAACGATGTGAGGATACTAGATTCAATGATGGATCCAGAAGCAAAGCTAACATCACAAGGATGTAGCAGATGTCGATTTTGAGGTGGAGGTAGAGGAAGAGGCAAAGAAAGAGCAACACCTACCAGAGTAGGAGCTGAGGCAGGAGAAATACCAAGGCAAGAGAACCCTTCCCCACCACAAGATCATGTTGAGGAAGAGGTTGAGGTTGAGATTGAAAAGAAGGTTGAGCCAGAGGTAGCAGTACAAAATGGGGGTTCAGGTCTTCCCCCCTATGTCTTCTAAAGCAGTTCTACATATATTGGCATTTTTGATGAGTTGGCAGGCATTAGTGCCACACCCATTGTCTCTACTTCTCAGGATCAGTGTACTTTTCCTTTTATACTACAACCTCTAGGATGGAGGGAGCTTTTGACACTCATGCATTTTTTCGTCCTTTGATGTGCCCTGTGATGTTTAACATAGAATATGAGATACTGACTAAGTTCTTAAAGTTAAAGTATCTAGTGTTCCACGAGTTAGAGAATAAGGATGATTTTCTATTCATCTTGAATTATTATGAGAGGTTGAACAAGTTGGGCATCATATAACAACATGGGGTTGAATTTATGTCATTTTAGCTGGAAGGCGAGGCCAAGTAGTGGTGGAGAGCTTATATGGAGTGTTGTTCATCAATTTTACCTCCATTGACTTGGACTCAGTTTCATGATTTGTTGTATGAGAAGTACATTCCTCGTAGGAAGAAAAATGAGTTTCTGGCTCTTGAGCAGAGTAGTATGACAGTTGCAGCCTATGAGGCTAAGTTCCATGCCTTGTCCCATTTTTTACTCAACTTGTGAAAACTGAGGATGAGAGAATCTAATTATGTGTGAAGGGATTAAACACTGAATTGCAGGTATTATCTGTGCATCCGATTTCTTCAAAAAGAGGTTTAGTGAGGTGTCTGACTATATTAAGAGAATTAAATGAGTTAGACAGGTTGGGGAGGTCAAGGCTTTAGCTAAGAATACCAAGAATCTGGGCAACTAAAGTAGTTCTTACTCCATGGGTTCGGGTCAGTAGGTGTATTCATCCCATCTAATTCAGTCAACCTTACCCACTTCTACGGGCAATTAATTAGAGGTCTCATCTTAGACATTGACTCCAGATGGTCAGAGAGCCGCTTACTCATCATACAGCTCGTAGACCATCTCTTTACTGGGCATATTTTAATAGTGGAGAGAAGGGACACTTGAAGAGAGAATTCCCTCACTCGTAGGCAGTTGATCAGGAGTAAGAGCAGGCAAGGGAAGTGGTATCGATAGGTAGAGGTAATAATTGTAGAGGACATTCATAGGGTGGGCGAGTAGGTAATTAGAGAAGCTATGGAGGCCGATGGAATGGTAGTGTAGTCAGGTAGAGGGATTTCCCATAATGATGACAGAGCAAAGTGTTACGCCTTTCCAGGAAGGACTGAGGCTGAGACGTCCGACACAGGGATCACGGGTACTATTCTTATATATGAACGAATGACTACTGTGTTGTTTGATCTGGCCTCTGCTGATTCATATATGTTAGTTAAATTTGCTTTGGAATTTGACTTCATTTGTGATATCCTTGATGCTCTTATCCATGTTTCTACACTAGTTGGAGAGTCTATCATAGTTACTCATGTTTACCGTGCTTGTTTTATTTTGTTTATGGGTTTTAAGACTTGGGTAGATTTAGTTATACAAGACATGGTTGATTTTGATGTGATCTTGGGTATGACTTGGTTGTCCCTATATTATATTGTGGTTAATTGTAATGCTAAGATTGCGACTCTAGAGATCTTGGATAGGGTAAGATAAGAGTGGGAAGGGGTGTACAAGCCTAATCTATCCAAGAATATATCTTTTATTCAGTCTAGAAGCCTAGTGGGGAAGGGTTGTTTAGCCTATTTGGCTCATATTAGGGATGTTAGTATAAAGTCCACTTCCATTCAGCCAATCCTAGTAGTTTCAGAATTTTAGGAAGTCTTTCCTAGGTTTGCCTGGTATACCTCCAAATAGGGACATTGATTTGACTTGCCTAATATCTATTCCTCCCTATTGCATGGCTTCCATAGAGTTGAGGCAAATTATGACTTAGATTCAAGAACTTTTTGATAAACATTTTATTCTTCCTAGTGCTTCTCCTTGGGGTGCTCCAGTTTTGTTTGTGAAGAAAAAAAATGGTAGCATGAGGATGTGCGTAGACTATAGACAGTTGAATAAGGTCACCATCTAGAATAAGTACCCCTTACTTCGTATAGATGATCTCTTTGACCAGATGCAAGGTGCCTCAGTTTTCTATAAGTTTGATTCGAGGTTAGGCTACCATCAGTTTAAGATTTGGCCTAAGGATGTACCTAAAAAGACTTTCAAAACTCGGTATGGGAACTATGATTTTTTAGTGATGTCGTTTGGGTTGACTAATGCGCCAATGATATTTATGAGTTTGATGAATGGGGTTTTCAAAACATTCTTGTATTCTTTTGTAATTGTGTTCCTTGATGACATCTTGATCTCCTCAAAGAGTAAGAAAGAGCATGTACTTTATCTTTTTGTTGTTCTAGGTATCCCGGGAAATATAATTTGTATGCAAAAGTTTCTAAGTGTGAATTTTTTCTATTTTCTATTGGCTTCTTAGTTCATGTGGTTAAAGAAAGGGTCATGGTAGACCCCAAAAGATCGAGGTAGTTAATAATTGGGTCTGACCTAGTTTTGTGAATGAAGTTGCGAGTTTTGTGGGGCTTGTAGGTACTATCACCAATTTTTTAAGAATTTTTCTTCTATTGCTATGCATCTGACAAGGTTGACTCAAAAAGAGGAACCATTTGAGTTGTCTAACAAGTATTAAGAGATATTTCAAAAGCTTAAGACCCTCTTTACTACAATCCCTACCCTGACATTGCCCCTGGAAGGTAAGGACTTTATTTTTATTGTAATGCTTTGCATTCAGGTTTGGGTGTTGTGTTGATGCGTGATAGTAATGTAAAATCTTATGCTTCAAGGCAGTTGAAAATTCATGAGAGAAACTACCCATCGCATGATTTGGAGTAGGCAACTGCAATGTTTGCTTTCAAAATCTGGCAATACTATCTATATGGTGTCAAGTGTGAGGTGTTCATAAATCATCCAGTGTTCAACATATGTTTAGTCAGAAAGATTCGAACATAAGGAAGAGAAAATGGATGTAGTTGCTCAAAGATTATGACGTCACCATTCAGTACCATCTAGGTATGACCAAGGATGTAGCAGATGTATTGAGCCGGAAGATAGTTAACATGGACAGTCTGGATTGCTTGGGGGTGTCTATTTTGTTATCTTATTTCACATATATTGTGATAAGGTACTAATATTCTTCGTTAGAAATGTTGATGGTTATATGAAAACACAATCACATACGAGGGGGAGATGAGGTGATCTTATTTTTTATTAATTTTCTTATTTTTTTAATTAATTTTCTTCTAAAACATACTATCGATGTAATATTTAAGTACTAAATTTTTAACTTTTTTATTTTATAATTCTCTTGGTTGTACACATTCAAATATAAAAATAACAGTCTTAATTGTTCAATGTTCTGCTCTAGAGACAACATGTTAATCATTCAGATGTGCATTCAGATTCAGACGCCTTATCTTAATAAAAATAAATTAGGCCTTTTGCTGCAAAGTATATTCTATGATTAAGGCAATTAATTTTTTAAGAATCTTATGGCTATCTCAAGGAGGTAGGAGAGGAGAGAGGAGAGGTTTTTTTACGACTACATACACGGTATGAAGAAGAAAATAAAGAACAAAGTTTCAAGCTTCAAACTATCTTGACATTTTTCTGAACATTCCAATATCTCTTTTGTACTACTTGTCCTTATGACCTTACATATACAATATTTCTTGAGGTATGTTTATATGCTTAAATCAACGCACTTAAATCCAGCCAGAGCAGATTATAATGCTCAACAGTTGGCAAAGATATATGTCAATGAGATAGTAAGGTTGCACGGAGCTCCCCTTTCTACCAATTCAGACAGTGGTACTCAGTTTACTTCAAAGTTTTGGAGTAAGTTGCATGAAGAGTTAGGCACTCAACTCACTTTTAATACAATTTTTTATCTCCAGACTGATGGTGGGTTGAAGAGGATGATTCAAATATTACAGAAAATGTTGAGAGCATATGTAATTCACTTTGAAAGCCATTGGAATTAGTTCTTACCCCTGTGTGAGTTCTCTTACAATAATAACTATCACTCCAACATTGATATAGCACTATTTGAATCACTCTATAGGAAGGGATGTATATCACCCATAGAGTGGTTTGAGGCTAGAGATGTGAAACCTTTGAGAGTTGACTTGGTGAGGGAAGCTTAGGAAAAATGTAAGGGGTATTCAAGACAAGCTTTTGGAAGCTCAAAGCAGACAAAAAGTGCAGACCGTAAAGTAAGAGATATGACATTTTAGGTTGGTGAGAAAGTACTATTGAAGGTTTCACTTGTAAAAGGATTCATGAGGTTTGGCAAAAAAGGAAAGCTTAGCTATCACTATATTGGTTCATTTGAGACTCTAGAGTTTGTGAGGGTCTATAGCTTATAAGTTAGCTCTACCACCTAGATTATTGTAACGACCTGATTTCTCAGGTCATGATGACACCTACCATAACCAACTAGTTGGTAAACCAAACCGTAACCCAAAATGACTAGTAATGGGTTTAAGGGTAGAAACTGAATAAAAATAAGCAATTCTAACATAAATAGCATAAATAAGTGGAAGACAAACTAAAATGAATATATACAATTGATCCCTCCAGAACCTGAAAGTCATTAGTAGGGAGCTAGCTAAAAAAAAGAGTACAAGTCCCAAAAGTTGACCACTGAAACAAGACCTGTCTCAAAAAGCAAAAGACTAGTCTCTCTCTCTCTCTCTCTCTCTATATATATATATATATAGACAGAGACTAGAGTAGTACAAAATGCCAAGGGCTCACCCCCGTCTCCAGATTAGATTGCACCAAGGTTGAATCAATGCTGGCCGCTGGTGTTCAGACCGATATCACAAAAATAGATGCAGAGTGTAGTATGCATACCAAAACAATAGGTACCCAGTAGGCATCATATGCCAACTAAGCTTGAAAAATAAAGGCGATATGAAAAGAGAATAAAACAGAATAGAGGTCAAGAGAAAAAATCTATGGTAAGGTAAATAAATGAGATGCACACAAGTATAGAAAGAACTAATTAAGTAATCTATAACTAAACTACACCTAACAGGACCCTATAAGCCCAGAAGGTACACTCATGCACAAGTTTAAATAAAAACCTAATCGAAACCTCATAATCCCTAAGAGTACACATATTAGCTATAACTACTGAGAACTGAAATAGAGAACCCAAACCGAAGAATATAGAACTGGAACCTCAACCCAATCCAATAGAATCTGACAGTACGGTGGCTGGAACCCTCACCGAATGCTCCCTAGAAATATGCAAGAAATGAACAAGTATCAAGTAACTGAGGTCAAACCTCTAATCGGATGCTCTTTATAAGGACCTGAATGTTCGAGTCCAGACCTCCAACCGGATGCTTACGGAAGTGCCGATACAATCAAGACATGAGCTTGAATTTGGATGCTAGACAAAGTTGCGCAATATATCTACTGTAAGTTCTCCCAAAGATCAATAGATGCCAAACTCCGTAGATCGCTCTACACACTTAATCAATAAAACCATCATAAATAAACCCCCAAGAAATATTAAATCATATAATGAAACCCAGTGTTATCGCCGAAACTCGTGAAGCCAGAGAATTAGGGAAGTAGAGTTAGAATTTCATCAGAGAAAGCATATCGCCTAGCTAATGCCCAAAAAAGCAAACTCAAGTTTGCTACACCAATCTGCAAAGCTCTAAGCTGGCTGAATGATGTTGAGGCAAAACTAAGGCTTACCCGGTCCGAATCATGCATTTCTAACCCAAGTTCCAGTCAAACCTAGACTAAGGACAAACCTGCTTCAAATAGATGATAAAACAAGCATACTAATACATCACTAGGCCTGGATAATCAACAAGACAAATAGCATATTCACAAGTACCCGATAAAACCCCGAAAAGGCCTAAAATATGATTTTTAAATGTCTAAGCATGATTCAATACTACCCAATCCCAAATTTCAGCTAATCAACACACATTACATTCTCATGCTTAATCTAATAAAAGGGAAATCGTAGCCTACATGTAGGCCGATCAAACATGCTCAAAATCATAGAATTGGCGCTTTCCCTTTCCTAACGACCTCTGAACCCTACCGCACTATAAAAAATAGGTACACATTGTTAATAGAGTCATTTTGACATTAAAATCATTGAATTTGGATACAGACCAATTTTGGAGTCAAAATCTGGAATGTAGGACCCGCTCTAATAATTTTAGAATTAACTCCGTACAAAGGTTGTAAATGCTATCTAGAACTTGCGTTCTAAAAAGAAACACAATTCGGGGCTCGAATCAATCCAAACATAGACATACACAATTCACCATTTTATACATGAAACTAAGCAAGGTAGCTGGTTTACAAGGGATTTTACCTTAAACAAAGATTCCAAATCACTTTTCAAAGCCCCCAATGCCTTCTCCTAATAATTGCCCACAAATTGTCCTTTGAATCATCCAAAATTGCCTTAAAATGAGAGAGATACAAATTTTTGAACCTATAGGAAATAACAGAAATTTAAGTCTAAAAATGATTCTCAGGTGTCGCTAAAGAGACCTAAAAGATCAGTTAAGCAATCCCCACAAAGATGTGGGCTTAGCTTTAGCGTATCAGGTAATTTAAGCGAGGGGTCAATCACTTTAGCAACCAGGGATCACTTAAGCGATGGCACCAAACATAGCTTGTGCAAAATAAGTTTTGGCATGTCCAAGTCTCCGATAGGGTGCTCGAGATTCATTTAGAACCCTGTACGGATAGATGATATATGCTACCCCACCAAATTTGACGTTATGGACTCAATGGCACATTTGAAATTCCCATACCTAGTCATTTTAATGAAAAGTAGGTCCCATACTCAAGTGCCATTTTAAGCCAAATTCCACAACGAGCCTCGAGATTAGACCAAAAGCCTCGAGAAGTGTACAAAGGGTCATTCTAGATCAAAATTGATATTTTAAAACTAATCGCATTAATGAAATTTTCATTTGAGTGCGTTTTTCAAGAATTTTGACCAAGGTCAACCTTAGGCCAAATTTTAATGACTAAAGAACCAAATAGCCTCAAACTCGTACCGATTGCCTCAATACTCATGCCGAACATGGTCCTAGCCTTATTTGGATATTTTGAGTTAATCGAACTGTCAAAATTCCACTCTGAGGTTGTTTACCTAAAATAATGACTAAAATTAACTTTTCTATTTATAAAAGATCCAAAATAGGGAAACAGGCCTAAAGCTCAAACGAACAACCAACTGACTGAACAATCAGTGCTAGCAGTCATAAATGACTTGGGGTAACTATAGTAGAACTCTAAGCAATGAAAAGGAGGCATTAAGGCAAAAATGACTTGGAGGGTCGTTACAACATTGACTACTAAAAAGGAATTTTGTCCTCAAAATTAAGAATTAAGAAGTACCCAAAGACTCAAATAAGCCAGAGAACTGCTCCTGCATATCCTCCTCGGTCTCCCAGGTAGCCTCCTCAAATGGACGATGCCTCCAACAGACCTTAACAACAAGAATGAATCTTGATCGCAGTTGCCTGCCATCTCTGGCTAGAATGGCCACTAGCTCCTCCACAAAGGTCAAACGATCATCCCACTCAACTAAATTATACTGGAGCACATGAGACTTATCTAGAACATACTGGTGCAACACTAAAATATGAAAGGTTGTGTATAGATGATAGTGTTGGAGGCAAGGTTAACTGATAGGCAACATCACCAACTATCCTCATTATCTTAAAAGGGCCAATATACTTGGGGCTGAGCTTGCCCCTCCTCTCAAATATCATCATGCTATTCAGGAATGATACTCAGAAGAATATCCAATCACCAACTGCAAACCTCAACGGTTGACACTTATGATCTGCATAACTATGATGTAGACTCTGAGCCATCTTGAGCCTATCTTAAATCACCCTCACCTGATCCAAAGCCTCTTGAAGCAGATCTGTACCACATGGCCTAGGCTCCATAGAGTCAAACAAACCAACCAGAGATTGGTAATGCCTACTATATAAGGACTCAAACAGGGCCATTTAAATGCTAGAGTGGTAGCTTTTATTATACATAAACTCCGCCACAGGCAAGAACTGGTCCCACTAACCCCCAAAATCCATAACACAAGACCATAACATGTCCTCAAGGACTTGAATAGTGCACTCTGACTGGCCATTATTCTGTGGGTATAAAGCTGTGCTAAGATAAACACAAGTGCCCAACTCCTCCTAAAAAGGCCTCCAAAAGCAGGACGTGAGTTATGAACCTTGGTCTGAAATGATAGATATAGGAACACCATGATGAAGAACCACCTCCTAAATGTAAATACGAGGCAACCTCTCAACACTGAAGAAAGTATGAATAGGTAGGAAGTATGAAGACTTGGTCAATTGATCTATGAAAATACAAATACTATCAATACTTCTAGAAGTCCGAGGCAAACCAACAACAAAGTCCATGGTTATACGCAACCACTTCCACTCTAGAATTTGTGATCTTTCAAACTCTTCACCAGGCCTCAAATGCTCAGCCTTCACTTGTTGGCAATGCAAGAAATACAATACATAGTCTTAGAGTTCTCTGCTCATACAGCTCCATCAATAATGCTGCCTCAAATAATGATACATCTTAGCTGTGTCCGAATGAATAGAATATATGGAATCATGGTCCGCACTAAGAATAAGATGAATTAAACCCCAACTCTCAAAACACATAATCAACCATTGAATATCAAAACTCTATCCGAATCTTAAGTAGCCTTCCTAGCATTACCTGCTAATCCCCTATCTATGGGTGCCACCAAAGACTTATTCTCAAAATGATGACCCATATCTAATCTAGCAAAGATGACTAAACCTCTAGATGGGCTAATATCCATCTGGAATTTAAGATATCATGTTGAGTAATCCGGTTAGCTAAGGACTAGATGTCCAAAGCGAATGATCGCTCTAAAATAGAAAGGAAGGCTAGACTACCCATACTCGTTGCCTTTTGACTCAAGGAGTTCACTACTATATTTGCCTTGCCTGTATGGTAGAGAATAGAGAGGTCATAGTCCTTCAAGAGCTCAATCTACCGATGCTGCCTTAAATTAAGGTCCCTCTAGCACATAATGTATTAAAGACTCATGTGATCAGTGTAGATCTCACAATGAAATCCATGTAGGTAGTACATCTATAACTTAAGCATGAAAACTACTGCTGTTAAATCCAAGTCATGATTGGGGTAGTTTCACTAATGAAACTTAAGCGGCCTCAATGTATAAGTAATAACTTGGCCCTGCTGTATCAATACACAACCCAAACCATATCTAGATATGTCACTATATACCATGAATCCCTCGCCTTAAACTGGAAGAGTCAAAACAAGAGTGGTGGTAAGTAACTCCTTGAGCCTCTGAAAGCTCATACCATATTCCTCTAACCACACAAAAGGAACATACTTGCGAGTCAACCAAGTCAATGAGGCTACAATAGTAGATTAGCCCTCAACATAGCATTTGTAGTACTTTGTTAATCCAATAAATCTATGAACTTCAATAATAGAAGTAGGCCTATCCCAATCTCAAATAGCCTTAATCTTTACCGGACTAACCATAATACCCTCCTTAGACACCACGTTCCTCAAGAATACTACAGACTTAATTCAAAAATTTTATTTTGAGAACTTCGCATAAAGCCATTGGTCTCTCAAATTTTGGAGCACTCAAATACTGTTCATGCTCATTCCAGCTCCGTGAGTATACTAGTTTGTCATCACTGAAGATAATAACAAAAAAAGGTATGGCCTGAAAACTTGAGTCATCAATTCCATGAAGGCGGTAGAGGCATTAGTCAACCTAAAAGATATCAAAAGGAACTTATAGTGCCCATATCGAGTCCTAAATACGGTCTTAGAGATGTCCGCTTCCCTAATCCTCATCTGATGGTAATCGAATCTCAAGTATATTTTAGAAAATAATGTGGCAACCTGAAGCTGATTAAATAGGTCATGAATGCGATGCATTGGGTAATGGTTCTTCATCATTACCTTATTCAACTGCCTGTAGTCGATGTACATATTTATGGTCTGGTGCTTCTTCTTCACAAATAAGATAGTAGCACCCTATGGCAAAATACTCATACGGATGAAACCCTTACCTAGGAGGTCATCATGCTGAACACTAAGCTACTTGATCTCTATAGGTGCCATCCAATAAGGTGGAATAGAAATAGGTTGGGTGCCTGGCTCCAATTCTATGGAAAAATTAATATCACGCTCTAGGGAAGGCCAGGTAGGTCCGTAGGGAACACATCCAAAAAATCTATAACCACTAGAACTAATTCAATTGAAGGGTTATCTCTACTAACATCGCGTACATAGATCAAGTAATCTAGACATCCTGAAGCAACCAACCGCAAAGCCTATATAAAAGCGATAGTCCCCATCGGTGAGTGATAACCTTTAATTATACCTCTTGAAAGAAATATAGAGGGTTGTTAGCAATATTTTTATCCAACTAAGAGTCTGGGTCGATCCTACAAGAAATGGGTTGAAACAAGTCTATTAGAAAGCACTTTTCAATTGTAATTACTACTTCCCGAAAACAAAAGTGCATAGAATAAAATGGGGGTGTTGTTGATTGATTTAGTAATAATTAGTAGTGCATCAACAAAGTAACTTGTAGTTTGGTTGTGAAAAATATAAGAGTTTAGCTATAATTGTGTTCCCCATGACGTTTAACCTCAGTAGACTAATCGTGTTAGTGGTAACGTTTCAATGATTTGCATGCAAAATCTAACGAGTTACATAACATCTAATTCATCTCCCACTACTTCTTAGACGCATTTTATTCATCTCCTCCAAGTCTCAGAATGTATTCTTTACTAACCCTCGCTCTAGTTCTCAGAGTACTATCCCCTCCTGGGCTCAAGTGACTAAGATGAAGTTTTGTTCCTCTCAATTTCTGTTGTGATAATATTTTCCTAATTAGTTCCTCCCTTCTAGGCAAGAAATGAATATGGTTAGGTTCCCAATGCGTTCATTCCTTAAGAAATACTTTTAAACAAAGAAAATCACAATATATGCAAGACACCTAACAAAGATCCCGTACACATTTGTCTACTTTATTATTTTGTCATGGTTCCCACAACCATAGTTGTGGGTTTAACTACTAATAATTGTAAGTAAAGCAATAAGAATTTAAGTAGAATTTATGAATAAATACCTACGTGAATGAAGAAGTAAATCTTGAATCACACACACGAACCACGAATCAAGAATGAGAGATTAGCTAGGATTATGTTCCCCATGACATTTAAATCAGCAAACTAAGTGTTAGTGTTAACGTTTCAATGAGTTGCATGCGAAATCTAACAAGTTATGTAACATATAATTCACCTTCTGATCATTATTAGACACATTTCATTTATATCTTCTCGGTCTCAGAGTGTGTGCTTTACTAACCATCGCTCTAGATCTTAGAGTTCTATCCCCTCTCGGGCTCAAGTGATTTGGATGAAGTTTTGTTCCTCTGAATTTCTATTGTGATAATATTTTCCTAATAATTACCTCCCTCCTGAGAAAGAAATTAATATGGGCAGGTTCCTAATGCATGCATTCATCAATAAAGACTTTTAAACATAGAAAATAACAATATATGCAAGACACCTAAAGAAAATCACCTTATACGTTTGCCTACTTCATTATTTTGTCATGGTTCCCACAACCCTAGTTGTGTCTTTGGCTACTCATAATTGTATGTAAAGGAATAAGAATTTGTGCAGAATTCACGAATCAATACCTATGTGAATGAAGAAGTAAACCTTGAATCACACATACGAACCACAAATCAAGAATGAAAACCAAAATTGTATTTCAAAAATCAATCTGAATATGTAGTGGAGTGTGTCTTCCAATGCCGTTCACAATAATACTACAGAAAAATAATAATAATACGTAACCCTAAAAATATAAAGAATTTGGATATTTATAGAAGTACAAGAAATATTAATAATAATACGCTAACGGTCATCTCATCTCTCTCTCCTCATACTGTTCATCAGCTCCGGTCAGTTCTGAATGGCTTCACCGCCGCCGGTGAAGCTCCCTTGGCCGCCGAATATAGATCATCAAACACCACCCCTTCATACGGCTAATAACACTCTGAATGTGCAAAATAACACTGCAATTTCAAGTGAAGCTGGTTTGAATCAACAACAATCGATCGGTTAACAAAATACTGATGCAATCACTGTCTCTGAAGAGGAGGTGAGAATTGCACACAAGATCATCAATTTTCAGAAACATGGTTTGATTCGAGTATCAAAAGCTGTGGTAGATGAGTCCTTATCATTTGGACTACATACAATCCAAAAATTGGAACAAACCACCGCACCTTTTGAGAGCACTGAACAGGAGACTCCTGAGAGAGACATCGCAGAGTCGCCGGAATTGCGCCTTCATATTCGAAGGGGTTCCGGCGACATTCGAGACAGAGAACCCCCTGGAGTTTGTTCCCCACCTCATGGCGCTCCTACCACCAAAATGTTAACCCAAATGGACGATGAAATCATCGGGGAAGATGTTACCGGCGAGGTTGCCGGAGCTCAGGCGACATTCTCAGGTGGAAACCAATGCAAAAAGGGGCGATTCAATGATACAAATACACCCCACCAGGTGAACTCTCTCGAATATATGACCAGCACTCATCAGAAGATTTCTTCAAGCATCGATGCACACACACAGGAATTGCTTCTTCAAATTCGAGCAGATTTCAGCTTCGTTCGTGATGGCGCAGTAGCAGGGGTTTGCTCTCCATGCCAAGATGAATCTTTGGGTATAAGTTTTGATGGAGGAACCATTGCCGGCGATCAGAGTGATGGCGGCGCCGGAGCTCCAATGACCCAAATCGAACAAGATGAATGACAACATTTTCAACAAGATGCTGTGCATCTTCCCACCCATGAGCACCATCTCAGGTCCTCACCAAAAGCTTCGAATATCTACAAGAACACTGACAGTACATTTCTCGCTGGAGCTCCGATGAATTTTCCGGCACAAAATCAACCCCAAAAGAACCACAATGGGGGTTCGCATCATCCTATCCAGGTAGGGAACTTCGAATCTTCCCCAAATTGCTCAAATTCAAAAAGTCGTCAAGACGATTGTGGTGGTGCCGGAGCTCCGGTGATTCAATTGACTAGCGACCAATGCCAAAAGGTTCATCAACGTGTTATACAGCTTCCAAGCTATCAAGGGTACCTCGAATCAGTGCCAAAAAGCTCAAATTCAAAATGTCGTCGAGACACTTTTCAAGCGGAAGAACACTGTAACATCAATGTTCAAGCTAAAACAGTGGATGGTGTGTTGGTTCATGACCAATACCAGCAGAAAAAGGGTAAAGTGCATACATTGGAATGCATTGAGAATCATGATCATGTCCCAAAAGGAGGTGCTGATCAGCAATGCAACAGTAGTCCTACAGTAGCTCCTCCAATTCAATATGTTGGTCATGTGGATAAACACAATGCAAAAGGGAATACTGCTATTGGAAATGTGCAAAAACAACCAACACATTTGAGTGAGGGACACAATGTGAATCTGCAACCAGTACAAAGACCTTATATCCCTAATAGTAATCCTATGAGAGTGTCAAATAACTTTGAAAGGCATAACTCCAATAACCCAGCTACTGCTATCATTAGAAACAAGCCTAGCCACATAAATCCTAACCTGAGTGTCTCTCAAAATAAGACTCCTAATACCAATATAACCACCCCTCCTAACCCTGTCATCCCTCACACTTTAGCTACTAAATTGAGAGCCCAAGAGGCAAGAAAAAATGATGAGATTGATATTACCCCTCCTAAAATTACTACAAAACAGGGATATCCTGCTGTGGTTTTTACAAAAGAAGATTTCATGGTAAACCTAGCCACTGACTATAAGTATACATTAGTAGGTAAATTCACCAACACCATGCCCAAAATGGAAATCATTAGAAAGGAATTCATCCTTCAAACAGAACTCAGAGGAGGAGTGAAACTTACACATTTTAACTCTAGACATCTTTACATAGACTTGGACAATGAGTATGACTACTCTACTGTATGGTCCAAAGGAAAAATGTATATAAATGGGCAACTTATGAGACTCCAACTATGGACTCCCACCTTCAAGCCTGAAGAAGAAACACCTCTGGTTCCTATATGGGCTATCTTACCTGAACTGCCATGGCACTGCTATAGGCTTAAAGTGGTAACCCCTTTACTGTCTCCAATTGGAAAGGCATTATTCTTGGACTTGGCAACTTACAAGAAAACAAGAGGTAGTGTACCCAAAGTCAAAATTCAAATTGATCTAACCAAACAGAGACCCCAGCACATTTGGATGGGCTTTGATGAAGATGAAAATGGAGATGGCATGTGGCAATCCATTCAATATGAGGGAGTGCCAGATTACTGTCCTTACTGTAAGCATCAAGGGCACACCATACATGTTTGTAATGTTAAAAAAAGAGATGAAGATAATAAGAAAAAGAATGATCAAGACGAAGAGGTCAGGAATACCAACAAAAACATCACTGATAAGAGAAAGGCTCAGCAACAGGCTACTGATCAACACAAGGAAACACAGCACCAAGAAGACCAACACATTAAGGAACAACAAAACACTAACAGGGCTGAAGCTGAACAGAGAAATCAAGAACATGCAGGGTGGCAATCTCAAAAGAGGAAAGGCAAGAAAGATGGACACCACCACCAACAACAAACACAAAAGAATAAAACACAAAGCCTCATGCTACAAGGGGAAAGTTCTGTACCTCTCCAACACAAGACCAACAACAACCATCAAGTAAGAAATCAGCAGCAGGCAGGTATGATTATTAACTCTAACTCTAATACTTCTAATATCCAAACTTGTAATGTTGACTCTGGAGTCCAGAGCCAACCCCCCCCATCCCCATACAATAGTGAATCCCGGTCCTCATAATCCCATACAGCAGGTACTACATGTGAAGAAAGCAAGCAAACCTGCAGATACTACCAGATCTGATCCTAATACTGATTTGCTTAATGTGGAATGCAACAATGCCATCACAGGTATTGACTCAATGCTCCCACACCACCATGGCCCCCCAATACTTTTAATGTCTTAAATAATTTTGCTGTTGTGGCTGAAGAAGTCTGTGGAGGTGAGGTTGGGGGAATATAGGAGAAACTCACTAATCTGCAGGAAGGGGAACCCAGGGGGAGGGAACATCTATTGGTAGACCATAGGAGAGACTATACAGCCCCTGCAACCACTTTTGCAGCAGCCATAAAGTCCAACAGGCAGGTTCAACAAGAGGATGTTCAACAGATCTCTGAGGACATGCTCCAGATTAATGTGATTGATAAGGAAGATGCTAAATCTCCAAAGAGCAGTGAACAAAACCAGGGTGCAGTAGCTCAGCTTCTGAACAATAAAAGTACTCTATCTTTGAGTAAAAAGAAGAGGGATGCTATTAAAAAGAAATTTGTTCAGGACATGAAATCTGGAAAACCAAGTGTGAACTATGTTCTAGTGCCAGAACAAGCAGGCATACATGTGACCCCTCTACAAATTCAAGATACATCTAATGAGAAGTGTGCACTTAGAAAAGGAGACATCTCAGAAGATTTAACTGATGAGTACAGGGTCACTCATTCTGAAGATGAGGATGATCCTGACCAAAGGGAGGAAATAAACCCGGAAGATCAAATAAAAGCCTTTAGAACCACTATGGAAGTTTTGTTGCAGAAGGAAAAGCAGCAGGTTAATGAGGAAAATGATCCATCTTCAACAAGTAAACAAACAAAGAAGAAGAATAAGAAAAATACCATCAACAGTTCTGATAATGTTGCTTTCAAAAGCAACATCAACACAAGGTCTAAATCCCACAAACTTTGATGATTAGTATAATTTGCTGGAATGCAAGGAGTATTAATACTCAAGGTGCCTTAGACAGACTTCAAAAACTCAAGGATTACCACAACCTATCCATGTTAACAATTCTGGAACCATTTGCAAATCAATCACAGCTCAACCACTACAAAAATCAATTGAGAATGGACAGTACCATCCATAATCCCAATAACAAAATTTGGTTGTTTTGGAATCAGGATGTGGACTGCACTGTTATAGATCAAGATGAACAGCAGGTTACTTGTGAAATCAAACATGTGGCTAATCCTAATTCCCATATTATTACCTTTGTTTATGCCAAGTGTAAGGATTACATGAGAAGGAGCCTCTAGGATAAGATGCTGCAGTATGCTAACACAAATAAACCATGGTGCACTATTGGAGACTTTAATGTGATCACATATGTTGAAGAAAAACTAGGAGGGAAACCATACAATATGAACAAAAGTTTTGAGTTCATAAGTGTAATTGAAGCATGTGGTCTCACTGATTTGGGCTTCCATGGGCAGAATTTTACATGGTGCAACAACAAGGACATGGAAGCTAGAATATGGAAGAGGTTGGACAGGGCCATGGTGAATGATAGGTGGTTAGAGATAATGCCTATGACTACCATGACTCATCTTGCTTCTACAGGTTCAGACCACTGTCCTCTTTTACTTGAATGCAAGGAGAATCACAATAATCCTATAAAATACTTCAAGTTCCTTAATTGCTGGGTGGAGAATGAGTCCTTTTTAGACACAGTTAGAGCATGCTGGGAAGAATCTATTGAAGGTAATCCAATGAGAATATTCCATATGAAACTTAAGAGGGTGGCAAACACTCTTAGCACTTGGTCAAGACAACAGTATGGAGACATATATGAAGCTGTCAAGGATTTTGAACAGAAGGTACAACAAGCAGAAGAGGCTATCATCCAACACAATTCTGAAAGTAATAGGAGCAAGCTTAATCAGGTGAATGCTCAGTACATTAGATATTTGAAGACAGAGCATTCCATCCTTAAGCAAAAAACTCAGCTTCAGTGGTTTAAGGATGGAGATGCCAACTCCAAATATTTTCATGCTATCATCAGAGGAAGGAGAAGAAGATTATTTATTCCTAAAATTACTGATGACCAAGAAAACACCATTCAAGGTGATCAAAACATAGCTATTGCTGCCTGTGAATACTTTGAGAAGATCTTTACTGGAAAAAAGGATTTGATCAATGAAGATATCCTAAAATGCATACCCAATACCATCACAGCTCAGCAAAACCAAATTCTTAATGCTATGCCTACCAAGGAGGAGTTGAAAGCTGCTGTATTTTCTCTCAGTGATGTGTCTGCTGCAGGTCCTGATGGATTTAATGGCAAATTCTTCCATACTTGTTGGGATATTATCAGTGAAGATTTGTTAAACTTAGTAAAGTACTTTTGTTGTGGACATTCTATTCCCAAGTTCATCACACATGCTTGTTTGGTTCTACTCCCAAAAGTAGACCATCCTAATAAACTTTCAGATTTCAGGCCTATATCACTCAGCAACTTCACCAATAAAGTGATTTCTAAAGTCCTTTACCTCAGACTAGCCCCAATTCTCCCTCAGGTAATCTCTGAAAATCAGTCTGGGTTTGTACAGGGAAGAAGCATTTCTGAAAATATTATGTTAGCACAAGAGATCATTCATGGCATCAAAAAACCAAAGATTGGAGACAATGTTATTATCAAACTAGACATGGCCAAAGCCTATGACAGGGTGTCTTGGTCATTTATATGTCTAGTCATGAGAAGAATGGGTTTTGGAGATGTATTTATTGATATGGTTTGGAGGTTAATGGCTAATAACTGGTACTCAGTTATTGTGAATGGAGGTAGGCATGGTTTCTTTCATTCTACAAGAGGCCTCAAACAGGGAGATCCTTTGTCTCCAGCCCTATTTATTTTAGGTGCCGAGGTACTGTCAAGACTACTCAACAACCTTCATCAACACTATTTGTACACAGGCTTTCACATGGAGAAGAAGGGTCCTTCAATTAATCACCTAAGCTTTGCTGATGATGTAATTATTTTCACTTCAACCTCCAACTTTTCCCTCAAGCTGATCATGAAGACTATGCAGCTATATGAACACACATCAGGATATCTTATTAACAAAGAAAAGAGTCAATGTATGATCCCTTTGAATACTAATCCAGCTATTATTGAAAGGGTAACTTTTATCACTGGTTTCAAATCAACTCATGGCCCTATTACCTATTTAGGATGTCCCTTATATATTGGAGGTCAAAGAATCATTTACTTTAATAATATGGTCTCCAAAGTGATCTCCAGGATTAGAGGATGGCAGACCAAAATATTGAGCTATGGGGGAAGAGCTACTCTTATTAAGTCAGTGTTGCAATCCCTTCCAATCCACCTTTTGTCAGCTCTCACCCCTACAGTCACTACCCTTAAACAAATTACAAGGCTTATGGCAGACTTTTTCTGGGGCTGGGACAAAGAAAAGAGAAAATACCATTGGGCATCCTGGAAGACACTCACCTACCCTGTGGAGGAACGGGGTATTGGTATGAAAAACATACAAGATGTGTGCTTGGCCTTGCAATACAAACAGTGGTGGACCTTCAGGTCCAAGAAGACACTATGGGGAGAATTCTTAAAGGCTAAGTACTGCCAAAGAGCACATCCAGTGATAAAAAAATGGAATACAGGTCAATCTCTTATGTGGAAGAATATGGTGGCAAATAAAATGAATATTGAGCCTCATATAAATTGGCACATCAATTCAGGTACATGCAGCTTTTGGTGGGATGATTGGATGGGTATAGGACCACTAGCTAATCACAATAGCTATCTACCAAGGCTCAATAATACTACAGTCTCTGAATATCTAGAGAATGGGGAATGGAATGTGCAGAAAATCAGAAAAGATGCCCCTCCTTAGCTGGTGCAGCAGATACTTAGCACTGATATTGTCTACAAACACAACATACCTGATCAAGCTTGCTGGAAACTTAATTCTCATGGTGGCTTCACATGCAAATCTGCTTGGGAACAAATCAGGGAGAAAAAAGCTAGGACCTTAACTGATGGCAGCACTTGGCACACCAACATTCCTTTCAAAGCTTCCTTTCTACTTTGGAGAGCTCTCAGATATAAGTTGCCCACCAATAATAAACTTGGCCAGTTTGGAGTAGCACCAGCAGCATGCTCTTGTTGCTACAAACCTGGATTGGATGATATAGAGCACATATTTGCTTTTGGAGATTTTGCCAAGCATATTTGGCAACAATTCTCCAGTTCCTGGGGGATCCTGCATGACACCATGTCCCTGAGATGCATCCTGATGAAGTGATGGACTTCCAAGCCCAATAATGATGTCCATAAGCTCATGCTGCAGGCCACTCCTATCATTGTTTGTTGGCATATATGGAAGAATAGATGTGCAAGCAAGTATGGAGGAAAGAAATCTAGTGTGACTAGAGTTAAATTCTCCATAGGTAAGGATCTATACATGCTGATAAACAATGCTTACCCATATATTAAGTGGCCAGAGAGTTGGAAGGAGCTAGTTACTATGGTAGAAAAATGCCAGCATGATATGAGAGTGATCAAAGTGGTGTGGATCAGGCCTCCACCTTCCATAGTGAAGTTGAATACTGATGGAAGTGCACTAGACAACCCTGGGAAAATTGGAGCAGGGGGAATATTAAGAGACCACAATGGGAACTTAATATATGCCTTTGCAACTCCATTGGGACAGGGTACTAACAACCAAGCAGAGGTGCAAGCAGCAACTATTGGCATCAAATGGTACCTTCAACATGGCTATAATAGAGTGATATTGGAAGTTGATTCAGAATTATTGACCAAGTGGCTGAAAAAAGATATCAAACCACCTTGGAACATTTACAAATATGTTGCAAATTTGCAGTCTTTGGTCCAGCTATTGGAATTCTTTCAGTGCATACACATATTCAGAGAAACAAATCACCCTGCAGATACCTTATCTAAATGCAGCCACATGTTCAATCAGACACAACAATTCTACAACTTACAGCAGCTTCCAAAAGAAACAAAGGGTTACTTCAAGATGGACAAGCTAGGACTGGCAAGTTTCAGAAGGAAAAGCCTAAAAAGGATCAAACAACCTCCTTGATTAATATATCTTAAGTCAGATTGTGTAATAGTTTCCTATATGTATTTGCAATGTACTTTTTCTTAGTCAACATAGCTATGTCATATTGTAAAGGGAGAGTCTCTCTAGTTTATTGCTTTCATAGAATAATCAGCATACCACTAGAGGTAAAGAATAGAGTAGAGGTCTTCTCCTTTCTTCTCATTCTTGGATGTGCAGGTAGGTGCAGACTTACAATAGACCATCCAGCAATTGGAGGCCCATTCATGGTTGCAACACACATGCAGCATCCCACAACAAGATCACCAACACCCTACAACACCTTGATGAATCACATAACACCAACAACAACCAACAGGAATCTGCAGAACACCATCAACCAATGGAGTGCAAGCCTACTGTTTATTTTGTTGATTGGTTCTTGTTTGATTGTTTTTGTCCAGGTGGAAAAAATCCATCAACTTCCAACAGGAAGCACTCACTATAGCTGTTTCTCAACAATGAAACTACACCAGATGAGGAAACCAAACAACCACTGCTGGAGCAACTGTTGGAACCAACAAGAGCTCCACTACCTTTGTGTTTTCTTGTTTGTTTATGCAGGGTGCTGGAGCATCACTGCAAACTCTAATAAGATGCAGTTGCACAAGGCATGTACTATAACAGCAGCAGCTTACCTGAAAGATCTTCAACCATTTCCAGCACACAACAACAACCCTAAATCCCTTGTAGATACCAGAGCAACAACAATAGTACTTATTTGTAGTCCAACTGATTCTGCAGGTCACACAGAAGCTCCATATGCATCAACCACTCAACAGCATCAGCAACAACACAAGCCAAAAGAGATAATTGGAGGCGTTAGGTGAACGACATTGAAATATTCAGCTGCCTTAAGCCTAAAGAGAGGGCCTTTAGTAATTTGGATCCTCCAACTTGGGAAACAATCCTTCAAACTTTGCATGGCTAAAGGAGAGGATATATATGCTAATTTCATAAAGTTTCAGCTTAGATGGACAAGTGGAGACGTTAGTCGAGCGACTTGGAAAATGATAACACTCTCCAAAGCTCTTACTGAGGTCCCTTCTTTAATGCTAGTCTGTCTACACTATGTTTTGTTTGGGCTTACTTGCTGTATTATTGCAGGTGTATGGAGTGATATATCATCATTCTTCAACAACAGATACATAGAGAAGAGCACAACTACAACTTCCACACACCCTGCAACCTCTAATCAGTAGGGCAGCAGGTGCAGGGTGAGGAGTAACTTGTGGACCTGTCCAAAGGCCCCCAAACTTTGCAGGATTGCAGCATATATTATTTTGATAAGGCCCAAGAAATTTCATCCCAAACAGATAATTGGAGACGTTAGGCGAGCGAGCTTGAAACAATCAGCTGTGTTAAGCTTAAAAAGGAAGAATTTTGCTAACTGGAAGCTCCAACTTGGGAAACAAGCCTTCAAACCAAGCATGTCTAAAGGAAAGGATATATATGCAAACTCCAGAAAGTTTCAGCTCAAACGGATAAGTGGAGACGTTAGTCGAGCGACATGGAAAATGCTAACAGGCTCCAAAATTCTCTTTGAGATCCATTCTTTTCTATTAACCTGTACAGGTCTTTGCTTGTCCTTGGTTATTTGTTGTGTATTTGCAGGTTGTTGGAGATATACACCAACATGCTTTAACAACAAATACATAGAGGACAACACTGCTACAGGACTATCCATGACTGAAACAAAAGGATTGTGCAGAAATGGAGACCCCTCTTGTTTTTGGTGCTTGTTTGACTGTATGTATTCCTTTGATTGTTTTTGTTTAGGTGCAATAACTACTGGGGAGCCAAACACAAGCAACCTGAACCAGATCACAAGAGAGGACTTTCTTTTCTGTGAAGCATGCTCCAACAAGTTCCTTAACCTCTCATATGAAAGAAACTTGGAGCTGCACACAAACCTACAGCAGCATCTCCATTCTCCCCATTTGGTTGTTTCTTTGATACTTCCTTATGTAGGTTCAAAGATTCCCAATAGAAGGGAGACAGCAGCTGGGCATAAATGGACCTCCTCTCCTAATCACTACTCCACCTATACCTTCTCCAATAGCTCAATAACTGCAGCAGCTCCCTATGCAAAACTTTTATTAACTGCAATAGCTCAACAACTGCAGCAGCTCAACACCTGTTTGTTTGGTTGCTTGTCTTTGGTTGAATGTTTTTGTTTAGAACCTCTTTGGAACTGCTATGAGGGATGTAATAACCTGGGGCTTCTATGGAGCAGTACACTCACATTGCCATCCATACTCTCTATTATCAACACACCACAGCAACAACTCCACCAACCTGCAGCAAACAAGGAACAAATACAAGCTAGTTACAGCAGCATGCAGATCTCTTTGGTTGTGTGGTTTGTTGGTTTTGTTTGTTTGTATAGGTACTCCAAGAAGCTGAACCTGATCACAACAAAGGACCTCCCTTCTTGTGTAATTGACACCAACAAGCAGCCTAATCACAAAGAAAGCAACAAGGAGATGCACATTTGCTTGTTCCTATACTCTTCTGCTTTTGTTTGTCCATGCAGGTATCCCAAATCCAAAAGAGGGATCTACAATAAGCATATTACCACTTCAGCTACAGAGGCAACAAAAAGCTGGTTACAGGACTGCAGCAATCTTCATTGCTTGCTTCTTCTGCTATTTGTATATGCAGGTTCACAATTGCACACCTGCTGCAACTTCAAAGTTGAGTATGCTTGGCTTCTCAGGGATCCTACAGCCATCATCACCCACCCTCTGTACCTCCTATATGCAGCACAGCAGCAGCAGTATGCAGCATATGCAGCACACAATAGCCATTGTTTGCTTGTGGGTTTTTCTGGTGTTGTTTGCCTGTGCAGGTACCAAAAGAGAGATCTCCTATTGAATCTAACCTGCAACAACAAGCATGCTATCACTGCAGCTAGAGAGGTAGCAAGGAACTGGATACAAGACTGCAACAACCATGTTTGTTTGTTTCCTTGGCTACTTGTAGGTGCAGATCCTCATAATTGTAAACAACTGGATACTGAAGCATGGCTTACTAGGGCCTCTGCAACACATCAAGATCTGCAGCAACCATATATTTGGACCCCCATGCAGGTGGTCGAATGCAGCTACACTTGTTCTGATATTCAGGCTCTCAATTTTCTCCACAACAACTCCAAGGCTGTTGGATACTATAGCTCTACATATTTCCTTTCCTTTCAGCCACCATAGCTGATAATCATGATACTGATGCAATGGCGCATTTCACCTGGATTTACTTGGTACGACAAGACTAAAAAGAGCAAAGATGAAAAGAATTTTCCCATCCCATGTGAGATAGAAGTTTCGTATACTTGTTCTTATTCAATGTAGCTATGTCTGGTACGTAGCATAGTTGGAATAGGACTAGTGTAGGTTACTTTTCTTTTTTCTCATGGAAGGGGAGAGTCTCCCTCATTTATGCTTTCATAGTTGAATTGTACCGGGAGGAGTCCTCTCACAGGTTTACTGCTTTCTAGTTATAGTTAGTCTCTTCTTTGTATCGGGGATGAGTTAGCCGACCTTAATAGGTTAGCCGACTTATGAACCACCATAGGATCGGAGGTAAGGTTTATGTCCCCCTCCTTGTATTTTTATTTTTGATTATTTATGTTAAGGCTTGGGGGTGTTGCTTAACCCCTGACTGTGCACGAGAGGTGGGAGCCTCGTGTAGGGTCTGTTCCCAAAAAAAAAAAAAAAAAAACTCCTAAACCAAGTAGGAAAACTTAAGTCGACACAGTTTATGATCAAGTACTACGGTCCATATTGAATTTCACGGTGAGTGATCCTTCTCCATGATGATTGACTTGGCTCCAAAAAACTCGTGCGCAACTTAGTTTTCCTAAAAAATAAACAAAGCACACATCATATCGAAAGAAACATGCTTGCAACATACACTAATTCATCATTTTGAGTGTCAAAAGTGTCATAAATATGCGACACATCAACACCATCAACTTACAACCATTATTTATCCTCAAGCAACGAAACCAAACAATACAACACGAAGTGAAAACACAAATGACTATAAGAAGACATATAGCAATCCAACACATCAACTATGACCCTCCTTTTCAATTTGCTCGACTATACAATACACTGGCAGTCCAACTAACTAACAAGGATCGAGTTACAACATCACACTACTCATAGTCAACCAAGAAAATGCAAATGACAGTGTACTAGTCAATATATCAACTTAATAATATAATCATAGTGCCCTCACAACTAAGACATCTCTCGCACGGTATGCAAAAAAAGAATAGATATTGAGATGAACTCGCTCATACTCACAAATAAAGTTCAATCAGTGCATATTTACAGACCATAGGCCCTTATTTTCTACCCTGCACTTTCGAATAACTCTTTTAGGATCACATTAGGACTTCCTTTGCTTGTAACATAGGCTCGGGATTAGGTAGGATACATTTAGGGTGAAAGTGACTACTTTACCCCTCCAGACGCGACTTTGACATAGCTACTTGTTTTCAATCCCCTAAATTCTTATTTTTTACTTATTCCTTCTTTGTTTTTTCTCGTGAGTGGTTTTCACTTTTCTTCATTCTTTTTCTTTCTTTATTACTCATTTTTTGTGCTTATTTTCTCTTTCACTTGCAGTAACAACCCATGATTTTCTTTAATTCCCATCACCATTCTTTTCATACCTTTTTCTTTTTGTCACACCATTCTTTTCATACCCTAACTTTTGTGGTTCTCCTTATAGTAGCCACCCTCAACTTAGGCCAAATGCCTAAGTTGAGGTACATATTCACGTAAGACGTACCAAGGCCAAAATAATGGTTGAACGACTTTTTCTCATTATAGTAGCCACCCTCAACTTAGGCTATTAGCTTGAGTTGAGGTACACATTGTCCTTGGATGGACCAGGGCCAAAATAGAGATTCACAGAAAAAAGGGAAGGTGAATTGTGTTTAATCAAAGGAAAAGTCTATTAAACTTGAATCTATCATGACTCAAGACTTAGGCCTAGACGTGACATAGTGAATGAAGCGTCCGGAGGTACCTCACTCAAACGTCTTAGCATTTATCAAGCAATTTATCGGCAATGATAATAAACAAGAAGAAATATAAAGTTGATAATAGGGACTATGGGACTTCACATTACACAAAAGTCAAACTCAACATAACGTCACTTACTATGGCTAATAATACCTTCTACATTTTAAGACTTGGCGGGAGATAAGACATGTCCCTAGCTCACCCTCAATATTTAATGAAGGATACCAAAATGAAACTCAATGTCTAAGCATAATATAAGCTAGAAAAGGGTAGGAGTGTTCTTCCCGGATCATGGGAAATCACCACTAGTAGTATCCTTCGACCATTAATCTAGCCATGAGGAGAAGCATGTGGGGAAGCACCGGTTCCTACATGATGATATCATAAAGGCAAAAATATGCGTTAGTACTTTAAATGTACTAAGTATGTGAGTGTACTATGAAATGAAGAACATAAAGAGAGAGATTTATAAGAAGTATGCATAAGTGCATGCATGCATGATAAATCATCGTGTGAAACCTTAAAACTTTCATTTTGTGGGGAAGTGACCATAACTGACATTGAAGACCACGCGAGCTATTATATAGAATCTAATAACTCCGGCATTGGGGCAGGACAATGACTCCATCATTGAGGCAGGGGAGGTTACCTTACCAAGGCACACTCCATTAAATATTTCCTTTAATCCTTAACATTAAATTTAACTTTACGGGATTTTATGGATCCACTAGCCTAAAATAGCCTACAAGGTCCCCTATGGTGGCACATAGTTAATAAAATACGAGACTTTATGTAAGGACCCCTTTGGTCGAGTTCCCATCTACATGCTACATTCTTTTTTAGATCAAATCCCACGAAATAATATTTAAATATCATAATAACATAAGCATTCATATAACTTTAACATAAATCATCATTAAATGGAGTATCTCATTAAAACATTTTATTTGATTCAATGCAAGACTTTTCCTTTCACATTGAAACCTTACTTTGGCTAACAAGCCCTTTCACCAATCAATCATTTCATAAAGACTTCCTTTTATCAAAATCATAGGCCTTTGCTTCATAAACATTCATTTAGAGTCAAAACCTTTAATTCAACTTTACTTTAAGGTAAGGAAAACTAGGTGGGTTCAATTCATAAAACCTTTAAATGTATATAAAGGAATATTGCATGCATGACAGTGTTGAAAAATGCATCAAATTACACATCTTAAAACAACCCACCATATACACTTTAAACCCACCTTTAAACCTTCATTTAGGAACTTTAGCAAATCATTCATTTAATGAAATTGAGAGTCAATATATATCAATATAAGTAAATTACCTTCAAATATATCATAATCTATGCATTTTGAATCATCATATAAAATCCCATAAGATTTCATCATTAAAGATTAAGATGCTAAGTTGAGAAAATATTTGGGCTCAATGGATGGAAAAATCCATGGATGAAAATCCACATACCTTGGGGACACAAAATTCCTATAAGAACTTGAGGACGAATGGAGAATTGAATGCCTTGAATTAGAAACCCTAACATTGCCTTGGTACTCTTGGGAGAGTTTGAGAGGAGGGAAATTTAGTATATTGTGTCGAAGTATAAAGAATGAGGGTTTAGGTTTTAGAGTCTTTAGATAGAAGCATTCAACCTCCAAAACGACATCATTTTGAATTAAAATGCAGGAAAAGAGTAAAATGACCCTTTAAAAATCTGGCCAAAAAAGACGTCATGGGGACCCTTCATGGTCCATGTTTCTCACCACGGTATATGGTGGGGTCCCACGATGAGGGACTTAGAAAAACTTGGAAAAGGGCCTGCAGGGGTAGTCTCTGAAGTTTCACCACGGGTCATCTTCACGGTCCGTAAATATCACTACAGGCCATGAAATATGGCCATGGTACAGGTCTGCAAGTAGAACTGCAGAGTGTCTACCATGAGGACTCACCATATTTCGTGGAGAGTTCTATGACCCGTGGTGGGCGTCTATAGACCCTGCCTTGATAAAATTCCTTGGGGTCCTAGGGAAAGTCTCACCACAGTTCATTGTCTTCCATTATGGTAGATCCCCTACAGTAAGATCTCTGAATCTCTAGCATGGTGGCTCACCATGGCCCATGATCCTTATCTTAGTCCGTGACGGCTTCTGTGGTCGGCTTTAGGTGCTAGTTTCTGCAACCTCTCTAAACATTCATCCTTTGTTCCTTGGTTTAGGAACTTTCACATTTTCAGGGTCTTACAATATCTCCTCCTTGGGAATATTTGACCTTGAATGAGAACCATTGACATAAAAGAGGACATGGCATGAGGATTAGCAACCCATCATATATACAATGACATTTTAAGTGTGTCAAACATGAAACCTTTAAGTTTTTGTATAAAAGATAACTTTAAAATTCAACTTCATGAATATGCATGCATATGAAGACTTGGAAAACTGAAACATAAGAGTCTTAAATACTTGAGCACGGAGGACTTATTACTTTAGGCTTAAGTAGAATGAAAAAGATGAGGGTTACGTTTTATCATGTCTTCTTCAGCTTTCCATGTGGTACGTTCAACTTGTTGATTCTTCCAAAGGACTTTAATGGATGCAACCTCTTTGTTCCTCAATCTCTTGACTTGCTGGTCCAAAATTTCAACCGGGACCTCTTCATAGGTCAAGTTCTCTTCAATATTCACTACTTTCAAAGGCACAATGGAACTAGGATCTCCCACAAATTTCCTCAATATAGACACATGGACCACCGGATGAACATGGCTATTTCCATAGGTAATTCCAACTCATAAGCTAATTTACCAATCCACTTTAAAATACTATAAGGCCCCACATATCTAGGGCGTAATTTACCTTTCTTGACTAACCTAACCACACCCTTCATGAGTGAAACCTTCAAATACACCCAATCATCCACTTTAAAATCAAGATCCCTTCTTCTAATATCGAAATAGACTTCTGATGACTTTAGGCCATCTTCAACTTCTGTCTAATGACTTTCACTTTCTCTAAAGCATCAAGTACCAAATTGGGACCTAATAAGGTCATCTCACAAAATTCGAACCAACCAACAAAAGATCTACATCATCTCACATACAAAGCCTCAAATGCGCCATCTCAATACTCTAATGGTAGCTATTATTATAAGTAAACTCGATGAGCGGTAGGTAATCATTCCAATTTCCCTTGAACTCCAACACACAAGCCCTTAACATAACCTCTAGCATCTGTATCATCCTTTTGGCTTGCCCATCGATTTGAGGATGGAATGTGGTGCTTGACTTCACCTTAGTACCACGGCCCTTTGGTAACGATCTCCAAATGTGAAAGGTGAATTGGGCACCACGATCTAAAATAATAGTAAACGGAACACCATGCAACCTTACCAACTCTCGAATATACAACTTACCATAATCTTCGGCATGATATAAAGTCTTGACCGATAGAAAGTGAGCTGACTTAGTCATTCTATCCTTTCCGGGTATAAGGCAAACCCACTACAAATTCCATATTCATCTTTTCCCACTTCCAATTAGGTATTTTAATATCTTGTGCTAGGCCAATTGGCATTTGATGTTTGGCCTTCACTTATTGACAATTTGGACATTTGACATGAACTTTGCTATGTCCTTCATCATGCCACCCCACCAGTACAACTCCTTTAAGTCTCGGTACATTTTCATCGAACTAGGATAAATGGAGTATGAAGAGTTATGAGCCTCCATCAAGATCAAATTCCTTAGGCCACCCACATCTGGAACACTTAACCGACCTTGGTAGTATAGCACCCTATTTCCCATTAAGAAAAGACTTCTACCTTCTTTTCCTTCACTAACTTCTTTAATTGAAGAAGTGTCGGGCCAAGGTTCTTTTTGAATTGACATCCACCACCAAAGAGGATTCAGACCAATTTTGGACAATCATACCACCATCATTTGTACCACACAACTTTACCCCTAGTCTAGCCAACCGATGAACATCTTTCACCAACTCCTTCTTCCCTACATCAAAATGGGCCATACTACCCAAGACACTCTACTAAGTGCATCATCAACCATATTGGCTTTACTCGGATGATATTGCATACTCATTTCATAGTCCTTGAGGAGTTCTAGCCACCTTCTTTGCCTTAACTTAAGGACCCTTTTGGGTGAACACATATTGAAGACTTCTATGATTGATAAACATATCCACATGCACCCCATAGAGGTAATGCCGCCTAATCTTCAAAGAAAAAACAACGGCTACAAACTCAAGATTATGGGTAGGGTAGTTACATTCGTGCACCTTCAATTGCCTAGAAGCATAGGCTATGACCTTTCCATTTTCCATTAAGACACAACCTAAACAAATTTTCAAAGCATCACAATAAACCACAAAGCCTTATAATCCTTTCAGTAGAGTTAAGATAGGAGCGGATGTAAGTCTATCTTTCAAGGTTTGAAAACTCTTTTCACACTCATCCGTCCATATGGATTTTGCTTTCTTTTAGGCCAATTTTGTCATAGGGGATGAGATGGAAGAAAACCCTTCTATGAACCTTCTAAAATACCCGACTAGACGCAAAAAGATCCTAATGTCTGTAGGAGACAATGGTCTAGGCCAATTCTTGACCACCTCCATTTTCTTAGGATCAACCTTGATCCTACCTCAGACACTATGTGACCAAGAGATGCCACCTCCTTCACCAAAACTCACACTTACTAAATTTTGCAAATAATTGTCTATCCCTCAACATTTGGAGAACAACCCTCAAGTGATTCATATGTTCTTCCTCACCCGAGAGTAGATTAAAACATCATCAATAAAGACCACAACAAAAGTATCAAGGTAAGGTGTGAACACCCTATTCATCCATAAACATATCCGATGTATTAGTTAACCCAAAACTCATCACTACAAACTCAAATTGACCATACCTTGTTTGAAAAACCATCTTGGGAATGTCACACTCCCTCACCCTTAGCTTATGGTAGCTGGACAGAAGGTCAATCTTGGAGAAGTGGCTTGCCCCTTGAAACTGATCAAATAAGTCATATATCCTAGGTATTGGGTATTTGTTCTTAATGGTATTGCTGATAGTGTATGCTTATTTGGTGCGACCCATCCTTCTTTATTACAAATAGAACGGGAGTACTCCATGGTGAAATACTTTGCCTTATGAACCCTTGTTCTAACAAATCCTTTAATTATTCCTTCAACTCCTTTAATTTTGTTGGGGCAATTCAGTAAGGAGGAATAGATATAGGTTGGGTGTTAGGGAGAAGATCGATACCAAAATCAACTTTCCTTTCTGGAGGGACACTAAGAAGGTCATAGGGAAAGACATTGGAAAACTCATTTACTATGGGGACCGAATCAAGAAGAGGACCTTCAGAGTTGACATCCCTAACCCTCACTATGTGGTAAATATACCCCTTAGAAATCAATTTTTGTGCCTTAAGACAAGAGATGAACTCCTTTCACCACCAAATCACGACCCTCCTATTCAAGAACGGACTAATTTAGAAATTGGAACTTGACTCGATGAGTCCTACAATCTATGGAAGCATAAGATGTATGTAACCAATCCATCCCAATTATAACATCAAAATATACCATATCAAGCTTTATTAAATCACAAAGGACAAATTTATGCATGATGGACATGGGACAAACCTTATAGACTTTTCTAGCCACAACTGACTCACCCACAAAGGTAGACACCAAATAAGGCTCTACTAACATTTCGGGAAAGATACCAAACCTATTAGCTAAGAATGGAGTAACAAATAACAAGTTTGCACGTGGGTCCAACATGGCATACACATCAAAAGTACATACCTTTAACATACCAAAACAACATTTGGTGCTTCCTTAACCTCTTTCCTCCCATGTAGCACATAAAAATGGTTCGTGCATTTTGCCACCTCCTTGAGCTTGTTGGCCATGATCAACTTGGACTTGAGGCCGACCAGCCCTACCTCCTCAACAATCTCGAGCATAGTAACCTTGTCCCATAAACCGTTGCCCACCTTGGTCTTGGCCTTTTCCATTGCTACCATAACTGGACCTTTAAGGGTTGAATCCTTCACCATCTGCTCTAGCTTTCTTGAACCCTCTAGACCTCTCTCTACTTCTCTTCTTCGATTAGTTTGACATAATTCATTAACTGGGAGATGTCCATTTGCTTGACCAATATGTCCATCTTGTACTCCTTGGACATCAAGCTTGATACACTAGAAATAAAATTGCTCATTCTAGCATGGGGCTCAGAGATCATGAAGGGAGCATACTTTGATAATTTTATGAATTTGAGGGAATATTTCCTCACATTCATACTCCGTTGATAGAGGTTGATGAACTCTTGGATTTTGGCCTCCTTAACTCTAATGGAAAGAAGCAGTTAAGGAAGGAACCTTTGAACTCTTCCCATCTTATCGACCCCATCCTTTCATCCCTCTCTACAACCCATTGCTTATATCATACTCAAGATACACCTTTAAGTTTATATGCCACTAGCTCAGCCTTCTCATTTGGTGGCGCACCCATGATGGCTATAATTCGGTACACCTCATTGATAAACTCCATAGGATCCTCATCTAGTTTAGAACTATCAAAATCAGGCAGATTTATCCTTTTGAAATCTTAAATCCTAGAGGCCGAATTTTGCATTTGAGGAGGAGGTACACCTTGATACCCTTAGTTGGGTATGTCTTAAGCTAACTATGTAATGATATTTCAAAACTCGGCATGGGTTACCCCTTCCTCAAGATGTAGGACATTGGGAACCGAAGGAGCTTGGTCTTTATTGTTAACCCTTGCTCTTGGAGGTGCTCTTCCTCGAGGCATTATCAAGAGAATATAAAATGGGTTATTAGTTAGAGGAAGGATTAGTACACTCTCTAGCACAACATGGACTTGAAAGAAGTGAAAACTTTTCTAAATATCTCATAGTCTCCTATTCGTAATTGTGGTGCCCTTCACAACCATGAACAAAATCCAATTTGATGTGGTATGTTGAACTCTGAGGATCATTTCATAACCTCGTGCTCTGATACTAAGTTTTTCATGAACCAAGCCTAGGTCCTAGATTTGACACTTTGAATGAAGCGCCTAGAGGTACCTCACCCAAGCCTCTTAGAATTCATCAAGAAATTCAATGGCAATGATAATCAACAAGAGAAAACATAAATGGGATAATCGAGACTAAGGACTTCCCATTACACAAGAGTCAAACTCAATAAAATGTCACTTATTATGTCCAACAATACCTTCTATATTTTAAAGACTTGGTGGGGGCTAAGACATGTCCCTAGCTCAATCTCAAGATTTAATCAAGGATACCAAAATGAAACTCAATGTCTAAACATAATATAAGCTAGAAAAGGGTAGGAGTGTTGTTCCCCGATCATAGGAACTCACCACTCGTAGTAGCCTTTGATGATCAATCTATCCACGAGGAGGAGAGTGTGGGGAAACATCGGTTCCTACATGGTGATATCATGTAGGCAAAAGTATGCATTAATACTTTGAATATACTAACTATGTGAGTGTGCTATGAAATGAAGAACATAAAGAGAGACATTTATAAGCAATATGCATAAGTGGATGCATGCATGATAAATCATCGTGTGAAACCTTAAAACATTTATTTTGTGGAGAAGTGACCATAACTAACATTTAAGACTATGCGAGCTATTACATGGAATCCGTTGACTCCTGCATTGGGGTAGGCCGATAACTCTTGCACCAATATAGGGGAGGTTACCTTGCCAGGGTACACTCCATTAAATCTTTCCTTCAATGGGATTTTGTGGATCCACTAGCCTAAAATAGACTACAAGGCCCCCTATGGTGGCAAGTAGTTAATCCAACATGAGACTTTACGTAAGGACCCCTTTGGTTGAGTTCCCATCTATATGCTAAATTCATTGCTAGATCAAATCCCATAGAATAACATTAAATATCATAATAACACAAGCATTTTTATAAATTTAACATAAATCATCATTCCGTGGAATATCTCATTAAAATTTTTTATTTGATTCAACGCGAGAATTGTCCTTTCATATTGAAAACCTTACTTTGGCTAACAAGCCCTTTCACCAATCAATTATTTCATAAAGACTTTCTTTTATCAAAACATAGGCATTTGCTTCATAAACATTCATTTGGAGTCAAAACTTTCAATTCAACTTTATTTTAAGGTAAGGAAAATTAGGTGGGTTCATTTCATAAAACCTTCAAATGTATATAAAGGATTCTTGCATGCATGACAGTGTTGGAAAATACATCAAATTACTCATCTTAAAACAACCACCATATACACTTTAAAGTCACCTTTAAACCTTCATTTATGCACTTTAGAAAATTATTCATTTCATGAAATTGAGAGTTAATAAATATCAATATAAGTGAATTAACTTCAAATATATCATAATCTATGCATTTTGAATCATCATGTAAAAGCCATAAGATTTCATCATTAAAGATTAAGGTGCTAAGTTGAGAAAATATTTGTGCTCCATGGGTGGAAGAACCCATGGATGAAAACCCACATTCCTTGGAGGCAATAAATCCCTATAAGAACTTGAGGAAGAATGGAGACTTGAATGCCTTGAATTGGAAACCCTAACTTTTCCTAGAAGCTCTTGGGAGAGTTTGAGAGGAGAGAAATTTAGTATATTCAGTCTAGGAGAGTTTGAGAGGAGAGAAATTTAGTATATTGAGTCTAAGTATAAAGAATAAGGTAGGGTATTTATATAGAAGGATTCATCCTCCAAAATGACACCATTTTGAATTAAAATGCAGGAAAAGACTAAAATGTCCCTTTCAAAAATTTAGCTGGAAAGGACTTCACGGGGACCCTTCCCGGTCCATGGTGGGGTCCTGTGATGAGGGGATTAGAAAAACTTAGAAAAGGTCCTACAGGGGTAGTCTCTTAAGTTTTCCCATGGGACATCTTCATGGTCCGTGAAGATCACTACGACCCGTGAAAAATGTCTGTGGTGTAGGTATACAAGTGGACCTGCAGAGTGTCCACCACAAGGACTCACCAAATTCCATAGAGATTTCCATGACTCGTGGTGGGCATCCATGAACCCTACCTTAAGAAAATTCCTGGGGTCCTGGAAAAGGCTCACCACGAAGGGTTTCACGTCCTGTGGTGTCACCACAGTCTATGATCCTCCATCGTGGTTCGTCCCCTGCAGTCCGAGTCTCTGAATATCTGCCATGGTGTCTCACCATGGCCGTGGTCTTTACCACAGTCCATGATAGCTCTTATGGTCGGCGTCAGGTGTCAGTTTTTGCAACCTCTCTGAAAATTCATCCTTGATTCTTTGGATTATGACCTTTCACATTTCCAGGGTCTTACACAATATTTTGGTTCAAAGGGTACAACTTTATTTGGTCAGTTATTTTTAGGATGAATGACTCATTTTCAACAACAACCTATGATTCTATCCTAATCAAGATATTCAATCATTTCACTAAGACAAACTAGGCAAGTTCTAGCATACAGATGCATTGTTCGAACTAAGTAGTTAAGCTCACACGCACATGGCACATATGTTACACTATTTAGCACTAATCAACAGAATCATGTCCTAGATAGCATTTGATTGACCAGTCATTATGTACAATGTACTATAATGATCCTAACAAGTCAGTTTTCACAGTCTAGACCAATCATATAATATTTTACAATTTTTTTAGTTTGAAGTCCTTTTTGGTTCAATTCTACTCATTCTATTCATAGTGTACTATATAATTTAATAGACCCTTGTAGTTACACACACAAATAACCAAAACATGCCAGTTCTTAGATATTACGCTTGAGAAAAATGAAATATGGCAAAAAAAACTCCAAGCATCAGGATGTCCCACGCCATTAAAAAAATTGTGCATTGTCCTCAATTGCATGTCAAAAAGCACAAAAATAAATACAAGGGAAGTGATCATACCTACGACGCCTTAAGCGTCAGTCAGTGGTGATGTAGTAGCATTAGCATCGGTCAATACACTCAATGATGTAGTCTCTTCGAAGGGTCATCGCTTATAGTAGGAGTGAGCATGCTGGAAGCACCTCACTCGTAGTCACATCTAGAGCCGAGATCCTAGCAACCTCAGAAAGGGAAGCTTCACTAGATGATGGTCCAAATTTTGCATCCTTAAACTACTGCCTCTTTAGATACGGTCTCTCCTGGGCTTCCTTTATGGAGGCACACTTAACTCTCTTTAGTTCTTTCTTCTTATCCCTCTTTTCCCTTTCGACCTCATTCGGGGAGTTATCTCTTTGCCGTTACTTTTTTCCCTTACCCTTTTTATTGGGCTCAGTTTCCAAGATGGAGCCCCTTGCCCCATCTAGTTGCATGGGTATAGGAGGTACTGATAGCAGCTTGAGAAACGTATCTATAGTATTAGTAGGGACAATAGAGGACTCTCTTTCTTCCAGTCTACCAATGACCTCGCATAAGATGGCCAACTCTTTCCATATGGACACAATCTCCTCATCACCTAAACTACCATTCTGAGCAAGGATATGGGTCTCAAGGCCATCTATGCGACCCTACACTAGTGTAATCTCCTACTTGAGCTGGGTACGAAGCTGAGTCATTTCCTGCTATATCTGTATCTGGACAACCCTAGGTAGCCACTCAATCACTTGATCTACCAATACCTATGTCTACTGCTGATCCTGCACTAATCTCTCAATAAATGTGTAAGGAACAATGGTTATCATACCTAAAACTGCAGGCGTAGAAGGGGTAGGCCTAGTGTAGCCCTCGGGTTGCTTTGCAGTCTCTTCCATTAGAGTGACTGAACTTTCACCCTCTAAAGCTAAAGTAGGAAGGGGTGGGAATGTGGTCATAAAGATTGTCACAATAGGTCTACCCAGTTTGGTCTTGTAAAGCGGGTTGTCCAAGTCCTTTATAAGTGCCATATTTATGGATTTCATAACTGTGATGTGCTTGTCAAAGTGTCTGCACACTAGGGTACCATCGGACTCACACAAACTTCTGATCAGACACGAGAATAAAAGCTGATCTTGCTCATGAAATGCTTGATCCCAAATTTTGGCTGCAATTAGGCATACTATAGGCTATTAGTGATGCCTGTGTGGGCTGGAAGGAGTTGTCATTCCCTATTGGACAGAGATAGACGTAGACAATGGCCTATCAAAATTTTCGGGACTATGATGGATAACTTAGTAATCAATTCCCTGGGGTTGGTGACCCAAGGAGAATTTACACCCTCAATGGCAATGCGCCTGATAATCCACCACATAATATGATGTCGCTCATCTGCTCTTCATTAATAACCACATGGTGGCGGTACTCATAGAAACCCGTCTGATCATCGGTCTGGAATTCTGGACCATATAAGAATCTATTTAACTTTGTCTCAGAAATGTCAACTGCCTTTCCACAAACTATAACCTCACTCAGCGATGGTGACTTTAAGACCAATGCCCTTTTCTTTTTTTTTCTAGGTCTCCTTGGGCATCACATTCATCATTGCGGTAGCATAGGCCGAATAGAACTCTCAAACTAGATTTTCACCATAATACCCTAGTCTTTCATCATCCACTCAAAATGATGCTTGTAGTAGAAATCTTTAAGCTCAGGTAGGGCGGAGAGGTTATCAGTGATCAAACGTATATCTGGTACTATGGGTCATTTAGTCAAGCCTTTGGAACCTTTAGTTAGACCATTGGCAAAGATGTCGTATTGCCTATAACATGCCACCTATTTCGCAAAAAAACAATAAGTTTATGATACACAATAGGGTTTCTCTCTCTTTCATGAGCAAACTTCTTAATATCATCCATATCATCTCTATTGCTACCAGTTGTACTTGTTTTACTACGTTGTTTATTGGATTGTGACTTGTTCACTCTTGCCTCATTGTCTATGCTGGCTGACCACTTTTTAGACTAAGAGGTAGCAACATCAGCCTCGACAGATGCCTTGGATCTAGTAGTGGGAGGTGTGAGAGGAAAGATATTTATGGCAACCTATACCTTAGATCCACTGCATGCATCGATTTCCTACTCCTACTTCACTTCATTAACTGATTCCTTAGATGTGGAGTCATGGAGTTGGGATGCATTCTTTTTGGGCGATCGTGTTATGGTACCTGAAATAGTGACAAATGGTTAGCATTTCTACAAACGAATGTGATGTATTTCAATGGGTACTTAGACTTCCATGTGTTTTGTACAAGCATGATAATAACCCTTAAGAAATGACGTCTTATAATCTATCATAGGGTGTTCACAAGCGGAAACAAAAATAAAACTCTCTTTGGGATTTTTAGTTTTTTAGAAATTTTGTTCAAGTTTTACAATATGGTAGACCTTCACAAGTTGTGTAGGTCTTCACGATCATGAAGGATTTTTTGGTGCTTTACAGAAGCTAGTCTTCAGAGAGTTTCCTAAAATTTTTCCAAGTGTTGGTACCACGGAGCAAAACCACGGCCCGTGATGAAGTTAATGTTCCGCAATGCCTTCTGTGATCCTACACTTAGAGAATTTTTAGAAGTGGATACAATGGGCCTCTACCATGGATGTGAAGTGAAATATGGTCCATGGTGAAGGTATTTTCCCCCAACTTCTCAGTTCTTCCATTACCCGAACTTCCTCACATTTGACAACTCAATACATAATCTGTATTAAACATATTCCACCAATGCAGCCCATACTAAAAACTATTAGTAATTGGAATAAAAACTATCAGTAATTCCATGGACAAGAATTTGACTCTCTTAATCCCAAATACTTACTCTACTCGTGTTCCCATATGTGAACTACCGTATCAAACAAACACATTCAATAATATCAAACCAAATATGCAAAATTGATTATGAACACACCTACTTTCATTTACACCAAAGAGAATGAGAGAAGAACCCACCAAGATTATGAATGTATGCACATAGTGAGTTGACCTAGGGTGGGTGAATACACACACAAATATGTTTCACAACTTAAAGTCAGAGGTAGTTTGATTGATCTACTCGATTTGGACTCGGAGGGGTTAGAGAGTTCTTTGGTTCGTAGTGGGGAAGATGAAACATGGCCTAAATTTTAGGTGAAAAGGAGGGGGGGTTAAAACCTAATAACCCTAATTTAGTTGGGACTAGGTCAAAATCGGGTTGGTTAAAAAGTAATTAGTCGACTAGGCTTCACGACCCATGGTGGCTACTCATGAAGAGCACCATAGGGCTGTAATCCCTTTTGTGACATGGGAGTTGGAAAAAGAAGAAGTGATCTTACCTAGGCTTCACGGAAGGCAAAATGGTCCGTGAGTTCATCACGGGCCTTAATCCCTTTCTTGAAATTGGACTTTGGACAAAAAAGAAGGGACCTTACCTAGGATTCACGGAAGGCGAAATGGTTCATGAAGTTGATCACGGGCCGTAATCCCTCCCGTAATCTTAAAGGTCATTAAGATTGTGCCTACTATGCCACTCCACTATGGGACATGGTGCCCAATACGATCCGTATTAGTGTCCGTGGTGGGGAACCATGGCTAATTTTCAATGTTTCCCCTTCTTTGAGACCCTGCACTTAAAGAACACACTTTGACTGTAGCTTACTAGGAAACAACCTTAGACTGGAATTAAATAGCAATACTTTATCCCCAATGCTAAATTTGCGCTTCTCAATATGCCTGTTATGATGCAGTTTCATCATCTCTTTGTAAAGAGCAGCACTCTCATACACATACAAGCAAAACTCATCCAATCTCATTGATTTGATCTAGCCTCATATGCGCAACTTCACTCCAACTCACGCTTTGTGCTCTAGATCCACAGGAAAATGACATGCCTTTCCAAACTCTACAATTCATGTCTTCCTCCGCTTCCCATGTGGCTTTCTCAACAAATTGATTTCTCCATAGAAATTTAACTGAGGCGATCTCTTTGTTCCTCAATTTATGGATTTGGCGATCAAGAATTTAGACCGGAACTTCTTCATAGGATAAGCTATCCTTAACTCCAATACATTCAGTGGGGACTACCAACGAGGTATCACCTAAGCACTTCTTCAACATCGAAACATGGAATACCAGATGAATAGAGGCTAGCTCTGAGGGTAACTCTAACTCATAGGCAACACTCCCAATCCGCCTCGCAATCTAGTAAGGAACAATGTATCGAGGACTAAGCTTCCCCTTCTTTCCAAACCTCATGACGCCCTTCATGGGTGACACTTTCAAGTATACCCAATCACCCACCTCAAACTCCAAGTCTCTTCTCCTCAATCGGTGTAAGATTTTTGGCGGCTTTGGGCTGTCTTTAGCCTATCTTGAATAACTCTCACCTTCTCCATGGCTTAGTAAACAAAATCAAGCCCAATCAACTCGACTTCACCCACCTCAAACCACCCAATAGGTGATCTACACCTCCTCCCATACAAAGCTTCATAAGAAGCCATTTGAATATTTGCATGATAGCTATTATTATATGCAAACTCTATGAGAGGTAAGTGTTCGTCCCAATTTCCTTTGAAGTCGAGCACACAAGCTCTCAACATATCCTCCAACGTCTGAATGGTGCACTCCGCTGGGCCATCCATCTGGGGATGAAAGGCCGTACTAAGGTTCACCTTTGAACCCAGTCCCTTCTGAAAAGATCTCCAGAATTGGGAAGTGAATTGAGATCCTTTGTCCGAGATGATGGACAAGGGGACTCCATGCAGTCTGACAATCTCTTGTATATACAATTTTGCATAATCTTCTGCGGTGTCAGTAGCCTTAACTGCCAAGAAGTGAGTTGATTTTATCATTCTATCCACAATCACCCAAATTGAGTCATGTTGTTTTAGGGACCTTGGCAAACCCGTAATAAAGTCCATGTTGATCATCTCCCACTTCAATTCTGGAATTTTTATGTTTTGAGCTAAACCACATGGCCTTTGATGCTTGACTTTCACCTGTTGGCAATTTGGGCACTTGGAAACAAACTTCGCAATATCTCTGTTCATCCCACTCCACCAATAGATTTCCCTCAAATCATGATACATTTTTGTGGAGCCCGGATGAATAGAGTATCTAGAATTATGCGCTTTGACCATAATCCTCTCTCAAACATCATCGACATCAGGCACGCACAATCTATTTTGATACCTCAACACACCATCTCCCCCTTTGGTAAAAACCATTACCTCTTGTTTGTGAACAACTCCCTTCAATTGGAGAAGGACGGGATCTTGGTCTTGATTCTCCTTTACCTCTGCCACAAGTGAGGATATAGACCTATCCTGAATAGTAACTCTACCTTTATTGTTCTCTTCAAGACAAACTCCCAATCGGTCTAATCTGTGTACCTCTCTAGCCAATTCTTTCCTTCCCTCCTCCATATGGGCAGTACTACCCATAAACCTACTAAGAGCATCAGCAACAACATTAGCTTTACCTGGATGGTAGAGGATGCTCATATCATAGTCTTTGAGTAGCTCGAGCCATCTCCTCTGCCTCAGATTGAGTTCCTTCTGGGTGAAGACATATTGTAAGCTCTTGTGATCAGTGACTACATCAACATGCACTCCATATAAGTAGTGGCACCAAAATTTAAGCGCAAACACCACAACTGCCAGTTCAAGGTCATGAGTTGGGTAATTCCTCTCATGAACCTTAAGCTGTCTTGAAGCATAGGCTATCACCTTCCCCTTTTGTATCAACACACAGCCTAAACCAATTCTAGATGCATCGCAATAGATCACAAAGCCCTCTGTTCCATCAGGCAAGGTTAGAACAGGATCAGTGGTTAGATTGGTCTTCAACTTCTGGAAACTCTCCTCACAAGCATCAGACCATTAGAACTTCGCCTTCTTTTGGGTCAGCTTGGTCAATGGTGATGATATGGATGAGAATCCCTCTACAAACCTTCGGTAGTAGCCAGCCAAACCCAAAAAGCTCCTTATCTTTGTCTGAGATGTAGGTCTGGGCCAATTTTTCACTGCCTCAATCTTCTAAGCATCCACCTGAATACCGTCTCCAGATACAATGTTGCCTAGAAAAGCCACTGATGCAAGCCAAAATTCACATTTAGAGAACTTTGCATACAATACCTGGTCTTTTAAGGTTTGCAAGATGACTCTAAGATGATGGGCGTGCTCCTCCTCATTCTTGGAGTAAACCAAAATATCATCTATGAATACAATCACAAACATATCAAGATACGGTTTAAATACTCGGTTTATGAGATCTATAAAAGCTGCAGGGGCATTAGTCAACCCAAAAGACATAACCAATAATTCAAAGTGGCCATAATGGGTCCAAAAAGCTATCTTTGGGATATCACACTCCCTCACCTTCAACTGATGGTAGCCCGATCTTAGGTCTATCTTTGAGAAATAGGTGGCACCCTGAAGTTGATCAAACAAATCATCTATTCTGGGGAGAGGGTACTTGTTCTTTATGGTGACCTTGTTCAGCTACTTGTAATCAATTCACATCCTAAGTGATCCATTTTTCTTTTGCACAAATTGGACCGGAGCACTCCACGGTCAGACACTCGGCTTAATGAATCCCTTATCTAACAAGTCCTTCAACTGTTCTTTCAACTCTTTCAACTCAGCCGAAGCCATTCTATAAGGAGAGATTGAGATAGGCTGGGTATCAGGAAGAACATCAATCCCAAAGTCGATCTCCCTATTAGGAGGGACTCTAGGAAGGTCTTCAAGAAAGACTTTGGGAAACTCATTGACAATCAGGACCAACTCAAGGGATGGAGACTCAATATTATCGTCTTTCACTCGGACAATATGATAGATACACCCTTTTGAGATCAGCTTCCTGGCCCTAAGGTAAGAAATAAACTTACCCCTAGGCATAATAGGACTACCCTTCCACTCTATGACAATCTCATTCGGGAATTTAAACTTGATAATCTGAGTTTTACAATCGATAGAGGCATATCAGACATAAAGCTAGTCCATGCCAAGGATCACATAGAAATTAACCATGTCTAACTCAACCAAGTCAGCCAAGGTATCTCTGTGATGAATTGACACAGTGCAATCTCTATAGACTTTCTCAGCTACGACAGAATCGCTGACAGGGGTAGTTACGCAGAAAGGCTCATAAAGACATTCAGGAATTTTATTGAATTTACTTGCCACGTAAGGAGTCAAAAAAGATAGGGTGGCACCCGGATCCATCAAAACAAACAGTCAAGAGAAGAGACTCGAATCATACCCATCACAACGTTTAGAGAGTTCTCCTGATCTTGGCGACTACCCATGGCATATAGGCGGTTTGTGCCCCCACTCGTACTTGAAGTAGTGCCCCTCTATTTACCTCTAGCTGGCGGGGAAGTGGTCAATAATTGGGCTTTGTTCCCCCATCCTGGGCATTCCTTCTGAAAATGGTCTATTTGGCCGCATTTATAACAACCAACCCTTCCCTCTCTACACTCTCCCAAGTGGAGTTTACCACACTTGACGCATGGTGGCTTCCCTTGCAAACCTTGACCCACGCTAGCCTGGGATTGGTAACCCTGGGGTCTGAAATTTTGGCGACTCTGTCCCTGTCGATCATACATGTTCTGCGGTATAGGTGCACTGGCGGTAGATGAGGCATAGTTGGAAGGCCTCTTCTGGAAGAAGGACCTGTTGCCCTTGTTTTGCCTCTGTTCATTCTCATACCCCGTTGATTTTGTCTTTTTGCTCAGATGCTCCTCTCTGTCTTTCCTATTTTCTTCCTCCACCTATTGAGCATATACCATCAATCTGGAAATATCCATGTCAGAGATCAATAACGCTGCCTTGCACTCCTTCTTCACATGTCTCCCTAATCCGAAGATGAACTTTCTCATCTTCGACCTCATATCTGGGATCATTTCCGGAGCATACCTGGATAACTGGATGAATTTTAAGTTATACTCCTTAACAGTCATGCCTTCTTATTTCAGATTTACAAACTCCTCCACTTTCGCTTCCCTTAATTCTCGGGGAAAGAAATGGTCAAGAAAGGCTCCCTCAAATTCATCCCACATAGCAGGTTCAGTATCTTCACCTCTACCTTATTTCCATTGGCTATACCAGATGTTTGCCATATCCTAGAGCTTGTAATACACCAACTCAACCCCCTCAACCTCCGTAGCATGCATAGCTTTCAGAATTTTCCATATCTCATCAATAAAATTTTGGGGGTCTTCATCAACCTTAGAACTCGTGAATACCCATGGATTCATTCTCAGAAAGTCTCTAATTCTGGTAGTAGCAGACGACTCTTGGGAACTAGAGATAAGAGTTAGCGAACTCTGGTTACCATTTCGGGGAGCTACTAATTGAGTGAGCATGGTTTCATAGACTCCCTAGGACTCTTGAACTTTGTTCTCTGATACCATGTTTGTCACGCCCCGAGAGGGTTTCATAGACATCACCGGCACTTGAAAGACATTTATGACCTTCAAGCAAACCACCTAATTCAGTGACAATATCATTCAATCACATTCACTCAAAGGAGGGTTCAATCATAACATATTATTCACAATATATGGTCCGAAGGCCAAACATTATCAACTCAACAAAACAAGTATAATAAGACTCCTCAAAATAACAGTCCAACCTCCCCACACTCTAGTCCATTGTAACAACCCCTAAAATGTTGTATGTCGGTATTTCAATTCTCGACAAAAATAATACAGCATCTGTATTTTGGGCATAACTTTTCATAGGTTGGTCCAAATTAGGTGATTCAAATATCTGGGTAATCACAACATCCTTACCTACAACTTTCATGAAGAACATAACTTCAAATTCGGAGTATAAGTAGGTCAAATAAATTAATCTTTGCAAGATATAGTGCTGTGACGAAATTGAGTGTTGATAGAAGAAAATTCATATCTCACTGTAGGTTGATCCAAATTGGTTGATTCTTGAACGATATGAAACTAGACTTCCATATCTACAATTCTTATGAAGAAACCAAATCCTAATAAGGAATTTATCTTATTCAAACGTAGCTTCGAAAATGAGTATTTTGTTAAAAAGAACTCATCTTACCTACCATGGAAACATCTAGATGCATTTGACATCATGCATGACATAAATTGTCCTCCATTTAACATCATCCATGACATCAATATATTCCATTAAATTTTCAGATTTTTCTTTATAATTATTTTATTTATTGTTAGGTCCCTCTTTCCCACCTATAAATACCCACCTTATTTCCTCATTTTATTCATCAAGCTTTCCTAAGCATTTCTTCTCTCTATATACTTCTTCTCAAATATAGTTTTAGTTTTAGTAGTATAAAAATACTACTCCGGTTATTCTTATACTTCGGGTAGTACACAAAACGCTCCGGCGAGAAGAAAAGGCTAGGGATCCAAGAGTATTCCAATTCGGAGTAAACCTTCGGATTTAAGGTATGTAAGGCTTTCATAGCATTGGATTGAGTTCGTCCATGCGCCAAATATTTAAATTTATTATAATTGAGTTATAGTTGAGTTTTATTCAAATTTTGAATTCTAGATGAATTAATTCTTCTTCTATTGAGTTTGATATATTTATGCATTAATATTATTATTATTGTTATCTCTCATATTATTGGAATTATTGTTCATGGCTACTTTCCCATGAATTCTAATTGATTTGATGTTCATGAATATTTTTACATATGTTTTGCGTAAAGATGTTGGCTTTTTATTATTTTTATTGATAAAAAGAGAGTTATATGAATTAATACTATATATGTATTTTATTGAGTTTGAAAGAGTAAAAGAGTTGAATTTGAATGAATTTGAGAAAATGATATTTTGAGCAAGATGTTTTGATGAGATGTAAATGATGTTTTTGGAAGTATAATGATTGATGAACATGAAATGAGATGAGTTTGATGATTTAAATTAAAGTCCAATGAGACTAGATGATGAGTTTAATATGAGCACATATTTTGGGAGTAGTATTGAGCACCGACTTGGGTAAGAGTTTAATTGACTCAAACTCCAGAACTACGTAGCCAGCGTAGGATGGAGGCTATGCCTCTTAAGTCCCAAAAAGAGGACTTTGATGAATGGATCCAAGATGGTGATGTCCTTTACCCTGGCAAGGTATTGGATGGATGTGGCAACGACATCGCTTCGTTGTATCATCGCTAGCTCATAAGTGATGGTTGTCGGTTAGAGAAACTCCCAACTGAGTAAGCATTGCTTATTACTATTATTTTTATTATTATATTTTAAACTTGCATTACATATTCATGTTGAGATGATGTTGAGTTCTGAGCTGAGTTTTATTGAGAGGAGTATCTTGATATCTATCCTTACCTTCCTGCCATTTTACATACTCGTACATTCCACGTACTGACGTCATTCGACCTGCATCGTTTTATGATGCAGATACAGGTGTTAGAGATCCTCAACAGGCGCATCGTTGAAGATCATTTCTTTTCAGCTATTTGGTGAGTCCTTCTTGTATTCGAAGGAACTCCTTATCCTTTTATTATTGTTGAGTGTGATGTTTCTTTTGAGGTAGCCATGGACATGTCATTGGCACCATCTAAGAGTATTAGAGGCTTCATAGACAGAGTCTGATGATGTAATCAGAGTAGTTCTCCTTAGAAACTACTTCTTCTAATAATTATCTATTTTTCCTTTGATTATGACAAGCCCACATTAGTATTCTTAAGTCTTCCGCTCATGAATAAATAAGAAATGAGACCAAGTGGTTCTCTCAGAAGTCAGAAATGGTTTCTGAGTGCCGGCCACGTCTAGGGTACCCTCTCGGGGCGTGACAACCTTGGTATCAGAGCCCAGAATTCAAGAGTCCTAGGGTGTCTATGAAGCCGTGTCTAGTTGAGTCTTGTTTATAGGTGTGTCGTGCACCACACTTATAATCAGGAAGCTATAGGACATTAGGAATTATTTCACTTCTTTCATAATCTGAGTTCGTGCGATAGAGTTTAACTCTATAAAAGCTTTCTTTCTAATTCGTGCGTTTACACGTTTCAGACATGCCTCCTAAACGTTCAGCTAGTCAGAGGAACGCTCCCAGCACTGAGGTTCCACAGTCAGTGATGCCTCCACGGAGAACTAGGGGCCGACCTGCAAGGTCTACTGAGGTACCCCAAGTACCTACTGTTCAGACCACTCCTACTTCTGAGGATGATTTTCGAGGAGCGATTGCTATGCTCACCCAGTTGGTGGCTGCTCGAAATAGTAGCCAGAGTTCACCAACTCCTAGCTCTAGTTATCAAGAGCTGTCTGCTGCCACGAGGATCAGAGATTTTCTGAGAATGAATCCACCGGTCTTCACGGGTTCTAACGTTGATGAAGACCCCCAAAATTTCATTGATGAGATGTGGAAGATACTAAAAGCGATGCATGCTACAGAGATTGAGGGTGTTGAGTTGGTGTCTTATCAACTCAAGGATGTCGCAAATGTCTGGTATAACCAGTGGGAAGAAAGTAGAGGTGAAGATGCAGAGCCTGCTCTTTGGGATGAGTTTGAAAGAGCATTTCTTGATAACTTTTTTCCCCAAGAGCTACGTGAAGCAAAAATTGAGGAGTTTGTGAACCTCAAGCAAGAGAGTATGACTGTGAAAGAATATAGTTTGAAGTTTATTCAATTGTCCAAATATGCCCCAGAAATGATTCCCCATATGAGGTCTAAGATGAGGAAGTTTGTCTCTGGCCTAGGCAAACATGTAAAGAAAGAATGTAAGGCAATGCTAATGATTTCTGACATGGATTTTTCTAGATTGATGGTGTATGCTCAGCAGGTTGAGGATGATAAGAAAAAGGACCGAGAAGAACACCTAAGCAAGAAGGCTAAGTATGCTGGGCATGAGAATGAGCAGAAGCAAGGGAAGGGTAACAAGTCTTTCTTTCAGAAAAGGTCTTCCAATTATGCACCTTCCCCAACAAATACTTTTACACCTAATACCAGGTATGATCAAAGATCTCTAAGTCACCAAAACTTCCGATCTCAAGGTTCTCAGTCCCAATTAAGTATGGCTCAAGGTTCTAGAGGGAAACCACCATGTGCTAGATGTGGAAGGCTCCATTTGGGAGAGTGTCGTGTGGGCACCAATGCTTGCTACGGATGTGGAAAGATAGGTCACTTCCAGAATGAGTGTCCTTCAAAAGGCAGGGAGATGGAAGTAGTAGAGCTCAGTTTTCTTCTGCAGCTCCACAGAATAGAGGTAATCATAGAGGTGCAGCTTCAAGTGCAGGTGGGGGAACCAACCGTCTGTATGCTATGGGTAGTCGCCAAGACCAAGAAAACGCACCCGATGTTGTTACTGGTATGCTTCGAGTCCTTTCTTTTGATGTGTATGCATTACTTGATCCGGGTGCTACATTATCTTTTGTGACTCCTTACTTGGCTAGTAAATTTGAGATCCTTCCTGAGTGTCTTCTTGAGCCTTTCAGTGTGTCTACTCCTATTGGTGATTCTATCTTAGCTGAGAGGGTCTATAGAAATTGTACTGTGTCAATCTATCATAGGGATACCATGGCTGACTTAGTTGAGTTGGACATGGTTGATTTTGATGTGATTCTTGGTATGGACTGGATTTATTCTTGTTATGCTTCGGTTGATTGTAGGACCCGAATTGTCAAGTTTCAATTTCCAAACGAGCCTATCTTAGAGTGGAAGGGGAATTCTGTAGTGCCTAGGGGTAAATTTATTTCCTACCTTAAGGCCAGAAAATTAATCTCTAAGGGATGTATATATCATATAGTTCGAGTCAAAAATATTAATGATCAGACTCCATCTCTTGAGTCAGTTCCCATTGTGAATGAGTTTCCTGAAGTCTTTCCTGAGGATCTACCCGGAATTCCTCCTGATAGAGAGATAAACTTTGGTATTGATATCCTTCCTGATACACAACCTATCTCCATTCCTCCTTATAGGATGGCTCCTGCTGAGTTGAAAGAGTTGAAAGAACAACTGAAAGACCTCCTAGATAAGGGGTTTATTAGGCCAAGTGTCTCACCCTGGGGCGCTCCTGTCCTATTCGTGCGAAAGAAAGATGGGTCCCTTAGAATGTGCATTGATTACCGACAACTAAACAAGGTCACCATTAAAAACAAGTACCCTCTCCCCAGAATAGATGATTTATTTGACCAACTTCAGGGTGCCACATGTTTCTCTAAGATAGACCTCAGATCAGGCTATCACCAGTTGAAAGTGAGAGAATGTGACATCCCGAAGACGGCTTTTCGAACCCGCTATGGTCATTTTGAGTTTCTTGTTATGTCCTTTGGATTGACAAATGCTCCAGCAGCTTTTATGGACCTCATGAACCGAGTATTCAAGCCATACCTAGATACGTTTGTAATTGTCTTCATCGATGATATTTTGGTCTACTCTAGAAGTAAGAGTGAGCATGCTAATCACCTTAGGATTGTCCTTCAAACTCTTAAGGAGAAGGAGTTGTATGCTAAGTTTTCAAAGTGTGAGTTTTGGCTTGAGTCTGTAGCATTCCTAGGTCATATTATATCTGGGGATGGAATCCAAGTTGATACTCAAAAGATTGAGACAGTTAAGAACTGGCCCCAACCCACCTCTCCAACCGACATAAGGAGTTTCTTAGGTTTGGCTGGTTACTACAGGAGGTTTGTTGAGGGATTTTCATCCATATCCTCACCATTGACTAAGCTGACTCAGAAAAAGGCTAAGTTTCAATGGTCTGATGCTTGTGAGAAAAGTTTTCAAGAGTTGAAAGCTAGATTGACTACTGCTCCAGTACTATCCCTACCCGAAGGAATGGATGGTTTTGTAATCTATTGTGATGCTTCAAGAGTTGGGTTGGGATGTGTATTGATGCAGAAAGGTAAGGTCATTGCCTATGCCTCTAGGCAGCTTAAGACTCATGAGAGGAACTACCCCACTCATGACCTTGAGTTGGCAGCTGTGGTATTTGCTCTTAAGATTTGGCGTCACTATCTTTATGGTGTACATGTGGATGTGTTCACAGACCATAAGAGCTTGCAGTATGTATTTAGCCAGAAGGAGCTGAATTTGAGGCAAAGGAGATGGCTAGAGTTGCTCAAGGATTATGACATGAGCATTCTCTACCACCCAGGTAAAGCAAATGTAGTTGCTGATGCTCTTAGCAGGTTATCTATGGGAAGTACAACTCATGTGGAAGAGGAAAAGAAGGAGTTGGCAAAGGAAGTGCATAGACTTGCGCGTTTGGGAGTTCAACTTATTGACTCTAGTGAGGGTGGTACAATAGTATGAAATGGAGCCGAATCATCTCTAGTTGCAGAGGTGAAAGAAAAGCAAGATCAGGACCCTATTCTTCTTCAACTGAAGGATGAGGTTCACAAGCAGAAGGTAATGGCTTTTACCAAAGGGGGAGATGGAGTGTTGAGATATCAAGAAAGATTATGTGTTCCAAGTGTTGATGGTATTAGGGAGAGAATCATGAAAGAAGCCCATAATTCTAAGTATTCCATCCATCCAGGTTCAACAAAGATGTATCATGACTTGAGAGAAGTATACTGGTGGAGTGGAATAAAGAGAGATATAGCAGAGTTTGTGTCCAAGTGCCCAAATTGCCAACAAGTTAAAGTTGAGCACCAAAGGCCTTGTGAAGTGGCTCAGAATATAGAGATACCGGAATGGAAGTGGGAAATGATCAATATGGACTTCATTACCGGTTTACCACGAACCCGCAAACAACATGACTCTATTTGGGTGATTGTGGATAGGATGACCAAATCGGCCCATTTCTTGCCGGTTAAGACTACGAACACTGCAGAGGATTATGCCAAACTGTATCTTAGAGAGATTGTTAGACTGCATGGAGTTCTTTTGTCTAGCATCTCTGATAGGGGAGCTCAATTTACTGCTCAGTTTTGGAAGTCATTTCAGAAGGGCTTGGGTTCAAGAGTGAACCTTAGTACTGCTTTTCATCCGCAAACAGATGGCCAGGCAGAGCGTACGATACAGACTTTGGAGGATATGTTAAGAGCCTGTGTCATTGACTTCAAAGGTAATTGGGATGATCATTTACCTCTTATTGAGTTTGCATACAATAATAGTTTCCATTCGAGTATTCAAATGGCTCCTTATGAAGCTCTGTATGGGAGGAGATGTAGATCACCAATTGGTTGGTTTGAAGTTGGTGAAGCTGAGTTGATTGGACCAGACTTGGTTCACCAAGCTATGGAGAAGGTGAAAACCATACAAGAGAGGTTGAGAACTACTCAAAGTCGCCAAAAATCCTACACTGATGTTAGAAGAAGAGATTTAGAGTTCGAAGTGTACGATTGGGTATACTTGAAAGTTTCACCCATGAAGGGTGTGATGAGATTTGGAAAGAAAGGGAAGCTTAGTCCCCGCTACATTGGTCCTTATCAGATTATGAGGAGGGTAGGTAACATAGCCTATGAATTGGAGTTGCCTCCAGAATTAGCTGCTATTCATCCCGTGTTTCACATCTCTATGCTTAAGAAGTGTTTGGGAGATCCTTCACTTGTTGTCCCAGCTGAGAGCATTGGGGTGAAAGAGAGTTTGAGTTATGAAGAGATTCCAGTTCAAATTCTTGATCGTCAGGTTCGCAAATTAAGAACTAAGGAAGTGGCATCTGTCAAAGTCTTATGGCGAAATCAATTTGTTGAAGAGACTACATGGGAAGCTGAAGAAGATATGAAGGCTAACTATCCTCATCTATTTATGCCTTCTGATGACGATATTCAAGGTAATATTCCTTACTTCTACCTTTGAGTCGATGTTTATTCTTGAGTTTGAGTCATTAACCATTTGAGTATCGGAGTTGATGTATTGATGATATTCATTCTTTATGTCTCCTATTTTCATCTTCATTCGAGGACGAATGATCCCAAGGGGGAGATATTGTAACAACCCCTAAAATGTTGTATGTCGGTATTTCAATTCTCGACAAAAATAATACAGCATCTGTATTTTGGGTATAACGTTTCATAGGTTGGTCCAAATTAGGTGATTCAAATTTCTGGGTAATCACAACATCCTTACCTACAACTTTCATGAAGAACATAACTTCAAATTCGGAGTATAAGTAGGTCAAATAAATTAATCTTTGCAAGATATAGTGCTGTGACGAAATTGAGTGTTGATAGAAGAAATTTCATATCTCACTGTAGGTTGCTCCAAATTGGTTGATTCTTGAACGATATGAAACTAGACTTCCATATCTACAATTCTTATGAAGAAACCAAATCCTAATAAGGAATTTATCTTATTCAAACGTAGCTTCGAAAATGAGTATTTTGTTAAAAAGAACTCATCTTACCTACCATGGAAACATCTAGATGCATTTGACATCATGCATGACATAAATTGTCCTCCATTTAACATCATCCATGACATCAATATATTCCATTAAATTTTCAGATTTTTCTTTATAATTATTTTATTTATTGTTAGGTCCCTCTTTCCCACCTATAAATACCCATCTTATTTCCTCATTTTATTCATCAAGCTTTCCTAAGCATTTCTTCTCTCTATATACTTCTTCTCAAATATAGTTTTAGTTTTAGTAGTATAAAAATACTACTCCGGTTATTCTTATACTTCGGGTAGTACACAAAACGCTCCGGCGAGAAGAAAAGGCTAGGGATCCAAGAGTATTCCAATTCGGAGTAAACCTTCGGATTTAAGGTATGTAAGGCTTTCATAGCATTGGATTGAGTTCGTCCATGCGCCCAATATTTAAATTTATTATAATTGAGTTATAGTTGAGTTTTATTCAAATCTTGAATTCTAGATGAATTAATTCTTCTTCTATTGAGTTTGATATATTTATGCATTAATATTATTATTATTGTTATCTCTCATATTATTGGAATTATTGTTCATGGCTACTTTCCCATAAATTCTAATTGATTTGATGTTCATGAATATTTTTACATATGTTTTGAGTAAAGATGTTGGCTTTTTATTATTTTTATTGATAAAAAGAGAGTTATATGAATTAATACTATATATGTATTTTATTGAGTTTTGAAAGAGTAAAAGAGTTGAATTTGAATGAATTTGAGAAAATGATATTTTGAGCAAGATGTTTTGATGAGATGTAAATGATGTTTTTGGAAGTATAATGATTGATGAACATGAAATGAGATGAGTTTGATGATTTAAATTAAAGTCCAATGAGACTAGATGATGAGTTTAATATGAGCACATATTTTGGGAGTAGTATTGAGCACCGAGTTGGGTAAGAGTTTAATTGACTCAAACTCCAGAACTACGTAGCCAGCGTAGGATGGAGGCTATGCCTCTTAAGTCCCAAAAAGAGGACTTTGATGAATGGATCCAAGATGGTGATGTCCTTTACCCTGGCAAGGTATTGGATGGATGTGGCAACGACATCGCTTCGTTGTATCATCGCTAGCTCATAAGTGATGGTTGTCGGTTAGAGAAACTCCCAACTGAGTAAGCATTGCTTATTACTATTATTTTTATTATTATATTTTAAACTTGCATTACATATTCATGTTGAGATGATGTTGAGTTCTGAGCTGAGTTTTATTGAGAGGAGTATCTTGATATCTATCCTTACCTTCCTGCCATTTTACATACTCGTACATTCCACGTACTGACGTCATTCGACCTGCATCGTTTTATGATGCAGATACAGGTGTTAGAGATCCTCAACAGGCGCATCGTTGAAGATCATTTCTTTTCAGCTATTTGGTGAGTCCTTCTTGTATTCGAAGGAACTCCTTATCCTTTTATTATTGTTGAGTGTGATGTTTCTTTTGAGGTAGCCATGGACATGTCATTGGCACCATCTAAGAGTATTAGAGGCTTCATAGACAGAGTCTGATGATGTAATCGGAGTAGTTCTCCTTAGAAACTACTTCTTCTAATAATTATCTATTTTTCCTTTGATTATGACAAGCCCACATTAGTATTCTTAAGTCTTCCGCTCATGAATAAATAAGAAATGAGACCAAGTGGTTCTCTCAGAAGTCAGAAATGGTTTCTGAGTGCCGGCCACGCCTAGGGTACCCTCTCGGGGCGTGACATCCATGGAGCCTCTATCAAAGTCTAGGAGGTGCCAATGACAAGCCCATGGCTATCAACGATCAAATTAAAGGAAACGATGACAAAACTATACAAGAAAGCTCAATATCCTCCGAAAACTAGGAGGACTCACCAACTGGGAGTGTATGTAGATCTTCAATGGAGCACCGGTTGATGATCTATAGTACCTGTCGCTGCATCATGAAACGATGCAAGCCAAATGACATCAATACATGGAATGTACGAGTATGTAAAATAGCCGAATGAAACAACATCAAAAGGAACCAAATCAACTCGGAATCTCAACTCAAGAGAAATAACAACTCAATCAAGTGTCCTAAGTCTAAACAAGAATACGGTTTAGACAGGACCAACCACATACCACTCAACTCAATCCAACTCAGAGTACTATTAACACCTATATGGGAGTTTCTCTTATCTGACAACCATCACTTATGAGCCAGTGAAAGTACAACAAACCGACATTGTTGCCGTGTATGTTCATACTTTGCCGGGGTATGAACGAATCAACCAATCATGGATCCAATCCAACCAAGTCCTATAATGTTAGGATAATAAATTTGGGGAAGCATCCGACTTTAACGGTTCAATCCCCTCCTATGTTTGGCGACATAGTTATTGGGTTCAAGCATGGACTATACTCTTGCCCAATTCGGTGCTCTATACTCCTCCCAAGACTCAATGCTCATAAAACTCCATCCAATCAACTCAATCAAAACATATCGACAAGTCTCCTTATAACCTTGTTAACTCATCAACTCTATCACAATCAAACCTCTCCCAATCATATATTTCAAGAGTAAATTTAAATGTACGTTATAGCAATATACAAACATATCCAATCATTTCTCTATTCATTTAACACATCTTTGGAACTCACCACAACTCCAAGGTTTCAAATCAACAATTCAAGATAAACAACATATTTAAGAAAATTAACATTTGTTTATCAAAATCATCATAGTTTGGAAATTAACAATATATGCTCGACACCTCATCTCAATCAACTCATAACAACAGGTAGCATATAACTTTCCTGACTCCACAACATCATCATAAAGGGAATTAGGATAATAGATGAAAAAGGACCTATTTGGATATACCTCTACCAATAAACTTCATTCTTATGGACAATAAATCCAAAAGAAGATGTAGGGCCCATGGGTGGACTCAACCCATATTTTGGTTAGCCTTACATATCTTAGAATAGATTCTTGAAGAAACCTTGTTGTTGGGTCTTCAATGGCAACTTGAATCTTCAAGCTCTTGGAACAACTCTTTGTTAGAAATGGAGAAGAAGAAGAGAGAGAGAGAGAGAGACTTGTAGGTCTTTTAGAGAGAGAGAAAGGCTGAAAGTTATGTTCCCAAATGCTCTAGGATGATACATATATAATTTGGGACAATTCCCAAATTGCCCCTTCTTAAAAGTTCTGAAACATAGGCTAAAACGCTCCTGACATGATAGTAGCGCATCGCGCCACTGCAGCGCCAAGTCGATTAGGCGTAAAAACCCTACAACCCAATAGTGGCGCATCGCGCCAGGGACCAAACTACTGAGGCTGTTTTTTGGTACGATAGTGGTGCGTCACGCCACTGCGGCGCCAAGCCCAGATTCCCAGCAGTTGTAACCCAGGCCTAAAATTCTTTCCATGCTTGTTCGTCTTAGGATCATCATATCTTTTGACTCCAAACTCTAAAATTTACATTCTTGGTGGCGTTGGAAAGAAGACTCGACGACCTTTAATTTAATAGGTTGTGGGCCATCCAGATCATCATATTTCAAATGATATGGCCATTAGAAGTCGACCCTTATACAAACTCCCTCAACAACTTACCCAAGACGAATCCTTTTAGACTTAGCTTGGCTCTAAGGATCCCTTATGACCCCACATCACCTCTAACACTCTTTAATTACTCAGGGACTCATCTCAACTCAAGCATGTACTTCACAGTAATGAGTTCGACCCTATACATATACAAGAAAGGTCCGAATCTTAGGGAAAGTTTTTGGGGGATGTTACAAAAACTAAGCTATGACAGCTAGTTTACAAGGTATTTTACCATAAACGAAGATTCCAAATCACTTTTCGAAGCCCCCAATGCCTTCTCCTAATAATTACCCACAAATTGGTCTTTGAATCACCTAAAATCACTTCAATATAAGAGATACATCTAATTGCGTTTTCCTAAAATGTTGAACATGGTCAACCTTAGGCAAAATTTCAAAGACTAAAGCACCAAATGGCCTCAAACTTACACTAATTCCCTCGATACTCATAGTAACCATACTACTAGCCTAATTTGCCCATTCTAAAGCTGATGAAGCAATCAAAAATCCATTCTGAAGTCGTTTACATGATGCTATGACCGAAATTATCTTTCCAGGTTATAATAGCTCCAAAATAGAGAAATGGGCCTAAAACCTAAATGAATAACCAAAAGACCGAACAGTTTATGCCAGCAAGTCATATATGACTTAGGGTTGCTGCAAAAATGCTCTAAATAAATAAAAGGAGACATTAAGGTAACAATAACCTGGAGGGTCATTACCCTTATCTGGAATCCATTCTATGTTTCATGTATTTATGTTGAAGTGGTGCCATACGGATACAGATCACATTAATAATTGGGATTCATTTTTGTTGGACAAGTATCTTCAGTATGAGGAGGAATCAGTTGCAATTCTAGATTGTGATAGTTGGAAATTGAGAAATAAGGAGATCAAATTAGTGAAGGTAAAATGGAAGCATCATCTAATTAAGGAAGAAACTTGAAACCGAAAAGGACATGCGGGGCAAGTACCCTCATTTATTTGAGGATTCAATTACTATGCTATTTTTGACTTAACCATGTTTTTTTTGTTTTATCACTCAAGGATGTCTGATGGGTAAATTTGTATTTATTGTAATAATCCATTCTAATTGTTACGGATAGACCAATGGTTAAAGAATTGAGCAAGAAAACTTTTTGGATAATGACTTGAAAATTCTAGGCTAGACCAGTCTCAAATAAAATATGAGTGAGGTGGGGTCTAGGGAAATCTAGGAAAAAATTGAGGTAATGTTTAAGCATGGGTTTGATTTTACGTTAGCTAAGGTGTTAAGGAATTCATATGTCTTTTAGGAAGTGAATTTAGATGAGTAGAACTTTTGATACTAAACTTGGCGTGAAAGGGTGATTTTAGAATGTCAAGATTTAAGGATGTGTTGTAAAATGAGGAATTAGGGAATGAATTTAGAGTTTATGTCTTTGGTCAAGATGCCATAGTGGGTGAAATTCTGCTATGGCGGGACCACTATTGTAGGTTGTTGACCACTATAGGTGGCTTGTAGAAGATTTAATACAGAAAAGTCTCAATAACATTTTTATTTCTACAACTTCGTTCTTGGGAGAGAAAGAGTTGTTTTAGGGCTATTTTCTTTAGTTTTCCACCAATTCCTGCGTTAAAGGTAAGTTAAGTATTTGATTCTTAAAACTAAGAATATATGGTGATTATCTTAGGAGAGGGTTTTTGACCTTAAATTAATGGTGGAAAAAACCATAGTTGAGTGGTATGATCATGAAATTGGCAAAGAGTTAGAATTTGAGTATAATTCGGGTATTTTAGGCCATTATTCATTGATTTTTGCATTTTGTAATTTTTTAGACAAAGAATAAGCCAAGATACTTCAAAAAGGGAAAACTCAATGTTCTTTAGAGCTTTCAGGCTTGATTCGAGGTATGCGATATTTTTTTCTTTCCTATTTATGATATATGTGCTTTTTACCTACTTCATTAGTATTGCATGCATGATATAGGATTAGGAAAAAAGAATGAATATGAATTAAATCTTAATCGCGATAAAATTGCATTATATGAATGTGTTACTTGGTTGTACAATTGTAATATGTATTCATAATAGTTGTGACTGTGATATGTAATTTTTTGTTGGATAGGGTACCACACCAATATATCAGAATCAAGTACCATGCTGGTACACTATGATTGGGATTGGATACCACGCTGGTACACTAACTATGATTAAGATTGGGTACCACCCTGTTATATTAAAAATTTGTGTGTGTGTTCAATGATAGAACCGAATTGGTTGTTGTGTTGTGATTGGAATTCTCATTGTGTATAATAGTTTGAATGTAACAATTAGGAATCCGATTGTTTCTATAAATGGAATGTAATTGTTTATCATCTATTTTACTAAGTTGTGGTTTCTTGTTCATATTTCATTTACTGGAACTAGCCATGTGATCCTACTAGTACACTATGATTATTTACTGATACACTTACTTTATTTTTGTTGAGTACAGAGCATATTCAGGCGACTACTGAGAGACTTCAACCGTAAGAATAACAATACTCTAATACAAGGGTAAGCCAGTTTTCCCAGGCTTCCATGGATTCTTTTTTGTTTCTTTGTCCATCTCTTCGGACTCAGATATTTCATAGACATTAGCTTATTATTTCTTGTTTTTGTTTGCATCCCCTTATTTCTATACTTTCTTAGAGTTTTGGTATAATGAATTTCATGTTTTAGGGAGTTTATTTCTTTATTGTTTTATTAAAATCCATTGAGTTTATGGGAACTCAATCTTTTACACATTTTAAAATGATTTTCTAGTGTTCTATTTGAGTATCTCTTTCATTAATGAGTTAAATTGTCTTAGTGTTGGGTTAAGTTTGGTTCTCCCACTAGAGGGTTATTAAGGGTGTCACTCACGGTAGTTCAGGATCATGACAGTTATCCATAGTCTCCATTCCATTACTTTTCTTTTTCTTCTTCATTTGTAAACTTGCATCTCTGAAAACAACAACAATAATATTTTAATTTATTTGTTTTTATATCACTATTAACTATTTTATATTGAACCATTTAAAACATTGAACTATGAATATGATATATATTATTTCTACGTCAAACTAACTAGTTGGGTCATGTGTAAATATTTTTTGGGCAAACAACATAAAATTTCACTAGTTTAGGATCTAACTATGTAACATTTTGTGCGTTTTTAAAATTATCATTAGTGCTAGATTTTAGTTCCCAAATATATGTATTTGGTACGTATAGATACATATACATGAATTCAAAATTAAGTGTAATTTATTTCTGATACAATGATTCGCATGTATCTGTGATATGCTGGCGCTCTTGCTTGTCTCTATCCTATCTCACTCACTTCTCTCTTATCTCATTTGCCTGTCATTGTCACACCCTTTTTTTCTGGGTTTTTTCAATTTAAGTGATGGTATTGAAAATAGAATATTTTATTATTTACTAAGAGTCACCACTTTGAATTGATTTTTGGTGTTCCAAGGCACCTTATTTAAATTCCAAATCAAAACAAAGTTGACTCTTTTTTTTATTGGTCTGCAAACTAAAAATTCAGGTAAGGAATTTTGTTGACTGAGGGAAACACATTAGGTATCACTCGAGTCCCGTGGTTTTAGCACGGTCGCTTTTATCGACTTATACTTAACTTAAACTATTTTGGATATATTGTTATATACTATAATTTTTCTCCCATTTTTTATTATTGACTTTTATTGGTCTCATCCCAGATGCATAACCACATTCTTAGTCTTGACATACAATAACTTAGAAGCCTAACTATTTTTTCTCTTGATTGTATCACACCTAATATTCTCTGTCTAGACCTCTCAATTTAAATTTTCAAAAAAGTTAATTATTAAAATGATTTAGCCAAGATGTTCATGCAGCGTTGAAATTTTTTAAGTGGCGGTTCAAAAGTAGTATGGGATGGATAAAAGGCGATAACAAATACGAGACTTTAGTCTATGTCCAGGTATGGTGGGAAGGACTGTTTCAAAATGATGTGTGACAACATTCTTAATCGAACCAAATATTTTATCGTGTCAAAAAGTTTGTCTGACATTAAAAGAAAATATTTTTTCCTTATAAAGATAATCAAATAAAGTAAACAAATCTAAACTTCTAGGATACAATATAAAATTTTGGATCATTTCCATAGCTTTTTTACTCCTAAATTTAACATCAAAATTAAGCATATACATATTGCAATTTCTTTCTAACCCAACAAAATAATGGCGAATTGCTAAAATAAATCTCATTTTTGTTTGATAAAATAAAAACAACAATAATTTCTTTGAGCCTAATAATCACTACGTTATCATTATTTCCATCTAAATCAAGACAAGAACACCGCCATGACCTTTTCATTTTTTAGAAATAACAACTAACGAGTAAAAATAAATGAACAAAAATAATCAACAACTAAAGCTATCTTCATTCATTAAATAAAGATATAACACTTGATCCAATATTCATTTAAATAAAATTAAGAACAAAATGAAACTTATCATATAATTGTATCAAACTCCATTAATAATTTAAAGACATAAGGTAAAGTTGAAACTCAAATAAAGAAGGTAAGTACCACAAAATCTTGTCTGAAGCTCAATTAGAACACCCACGATCATTCTTTATTGTGTGTAATGACCCTCCAGGTCACTTTCCTAATACTGCTTCTATTTTGTCGTTTAGAGCATTCGTATAGAGACCCCAGACCATTTATGACCTGTTGGCGCCGATAGCTCAGTCTGCTGGTTGTTCGTTTGAGTTTTAGATCCGTTTTCCTGTTTTAGAGCTTTTATAATTTATAAAGTTGACTTCATTCATAACATCAAGTAAACAATCTCAGAATGAAATTATGATGGTTCTATCAGTGCTGAAATGGCCAAATTAGGCTAGTGGCATGGTGGGCATGAGTATCGAGGCAATCAATATGAGTTTGGGGCCATTTGAAACTTTTGCCTTTAAAATTTAGTCCATGGTTGACATTGTCAACATTCTTGGAAAACCCACTCATATGAAAATTCTGACAGGGCGATTAGTTCGAGAATGTCAATTTTGGTCTAGAATGACCCTTCGTTCACTTTCCAGGCTTCCGACCTAATTCTAAGGCCCATTGTGGAATTAGGCTGAAAATAGCACTTGGGTGTGGGACCCACTTTAAGTTGTAACGACCTCGTATGAAAAATTTTGACTGTGCCATTCAGATTGAAACTCAAATTTTGTATGGTAACATATCTCATTTGTACGCACGGAATTCTGAATTAATTCTGAGCCCCCCGTCGGAGTATTTGAACTTGGTGAAAATCAGTATTTCAGCTGATATCTGGTGCAGGAGAAATTGTTCTCCTTGATTGCGGGCCTATGGCCGAGTCTTTGTTCTCTATGTTCGCAGGGTCATGGCCGCATTTGCAGAGGTATGCCTCTTTTGCCTCCTCATTCAAGGACCTCTGGCCGCATTTAAGAAGGTCAGCTATCCTGACCTCTTCCTTCGCAGGCCACTTAGACCACATTCGTGATGGCCAAAACCTTGGTAATGTTTTAATAAAAGAACAAGGACGAACTCAACCTTGTTCTCCATTTTCAAACATCAATTTCTACTCCATTTCTCAACCATATTTGGTGACCAAGGGTCTAAATTTAAGCTAATTGCATGGGGAATCCATTGGTGAGCTCGGAAACTAGTTTAGGAGCTTCATGTGAGGTAAATTTCCTATCTTAGCTACTGTCATTATCATTTTTAGATTCAGAGTTTAATGAATTTTGAGTAATTGTATCTTGGCCATTTTATCTTCGCTCTTAGTGATTCTTGAGGCTAACTTGTGATCGTTTCCACAAGGAACATCGTAGTATTCTTGGTTTGGGTCATGGGGTTTTTATTTTTGATAAATTACTGCTTATAGATGCCATCATAGTTGTTCCTTTTAGCTTGAATTATGGGAATTTGTTTGCTTTATCGTTTCGTGTTTTTTTCTAACCTTAGACTGAGTTTCAATTTGATCCTTGAGTGTGTGTGTGTGTGTGGGGGGGTGTTAGGAACAATTTTTTAGGGTCAATTCTAGAATTCGGGATACGACTCCCATATTTCCCATTTTAGGCACCAAAATTTATCCGTCTTTGAAAATTATAAAATTAGTGTCTAAACGACCATAACAACATTATGATTTTGTTTTTGACAGCGTGGCAGCATTGCAAGGCTGTTCGTAAAAGAAAAGCTCCAGCACAATAGTTTAGAGCGCATGTGTTCATCTTCCAGGTAGGCTACGCCTTTTCTTTCTTTAGATTGAGCTAGAATGTCTGAAATCATGTTGAATTGATGGAATTTAGATTAGGTAGCTTATTTTTATATCTTAGGTGTTAGAAATCATGTTTTTGGATTTCATTGAGTTTTTCGGATAATTGGAAGTATGTGATCCTTTTCGTTAATTGTAGTATTGTAAGAGGAGTTGAATGCATATGATGTTGGTATTGTGGAGAATACTAGCCTTAGTATAGGTTGTAAACTTTCTTTAGATTTTCCGACGTTGGTCCGGCAGGCTTAGATCCTTGTAGAATGGTGTGGCAGGCTAGTGCCTGGTAGTTTGGCCTTAGCTAGGTGGTAACATTGATCTTATCAATATCATTGTCCATAATTCTCTATGATAGTGACTTTCAAGATGCGTCGGTGATACTAGACTTTGTGATCGCTTTGTAAAGGCTCCAGGTCAAGCTTGGCGGTATATCAGTCAATTCATTGAAAAGGAGATTTTCCGTAAGTGTTAGCATCCAGTTGGAAAGGAGCATGATTCTTACACTCAGATAAATTATTTGTGAGCATTCAGGTCCCAATCCCGTCCTCGATTCTGAGATTCTCTTGGGGAGTATCTAGGTAGCCAGTCCTGACCTCTGCCGACTGGCTAGTATGGTGAGCATTCGGGTACCCAATTTCGGCCTCGACCGTACCGATGGATTTGGGAAAATATTTGTGTTCCAAGCCCAGCCTTCACCATTTTGACATCTAGGTTCTAGCCCCATCCTTGACCACATTGAGAAATCGATGGAGCATCTGGGTATCCAGTCCCGACCTCTATCCTTAGAGCATTCTTGGTTCATCAATTCTCATAGAGTTTCATTTAGAAATGACATGGTTCTCCAGTTCTTGGCATCGCAGTTTCTTGTTTCCTAGCCTTGGTAGCTGTTGTTATTATGTGTACTCGATGGTCTTCTAGGGGTTCATCCGAGTTTTTACTTAAAAATACGCATGAGTGCCTCGACAGGGCTTATGGGGGCCAAACTGGGTATAGTTAGCTGTAGTTCTCTTAGATGGTACCTTCTTTACCTTAGATTCTTATTATGGTTTCTATTTAGGCTTATTCCTTTTTTTCATAGTGTTTTTACCTTTTCTGCTCAGTCGGCCTATGATGCCTACTAGATACCTATTGTCTTAGTACACATACTACATTTTGCATCTACTTTCGTGATGTAGGACCAAGCACCAGCTACCATCACGGATAGATTGAGCCTGTTGTAGTCAGCTTCAGAGACTAGGGTGAGCATCAAACATTTTTGAATCATTTCTGTCTCCTTCAGCATGGATGACCCGTCTTTTACCTTTTGAGACTAGCCAATTGTTGTATAAATTTTTTTTGGTCCACTTTCTAGACTTGTACCCGTCTTTTATTTTGTAGTAGCTCTGTACTTGTGACCTCCAGGTTCTGGGAGGGATCTTTAGTCATATATATATTGTTTTTGTTTGCTTTATCTATTCCTTTTATTTTATCAAATCCGTTACTTGCTGTTACGGTTTTATGAGTTGTCTTACCTACTGGTGGGTTATAGTAGGTGCCATCATAACTTGCGAAATCGGGTCGTGACAGTGTGAATATTGTTAGGGTCTTTTGTTTTGGATTTTAATTTTTTTTTGTGTGAGTTTTGTGTGTTTTTTCCTTTCCTTTCTGCTGAGTATAAGTCTTTTTTGTTTTCTTTGGGTGTGCTGTGTTATCTTTTCTTCTGCAGATTATGAATCCTTCTCTTTTTTTGTGTGGGTGTGTTTTTAGTATATAGTTGTAGTAGTGAGAGAGTATCTGAGGGTGAGAGTGGATGATTGTGGAGTGTATATAGGGGTAATGGGGTGAGGTGAGGATTAGCTGGTTTTGTTTTGGAAGAAAAAAATAAAAATAAAATAAAATGATAGAAATATTAAGAAACTATTTAAAACTGAATAAAATCAAAGAAAAAATAAATAGCTAATCTAAAAATATATTTAAGAAACAGTAGTTTATTTATAAAATTTTAACATAAAAGAAAAAGTATATTTTTTTATAAATTTTCTTTTCTTTTGAAGTAAATTGAAAAACAAAACTCACTAAAATGTGACTCTATTTTTGTAATTTTCAAATCTTTTAAAATAAACTTACTAAAAATATGATAAAATCAAAATATTTAAATTAGATATAAAAGAAATATTTAAGAACTAAATAGTGTAAAATTTTGGGTTCGGTCAAAAATTACGTTTCTATAAATTGCCCCTCTTTGACTGAAAACACGAAGAGATTTCAGACAAAAAAGTAGACAACGTGATAATTTTTGACTGGACTCTTATTTGAAAGGACAAATATGTGACCGAGTTCTGGTTTTAGACAGCCTACATAAGTCGGGTTATAAGGGAATTAGGCAATATGTAGTTCAAGGAGATGATATAGTGAGTTGGAAGTCAGGTGAAGTCCCATGGAGACTCCGGTTCACGACTCTTATTTCTTATATGAAATGAAAGACAAAACATTAAAAGAAAATACAAGCAGAAGATCCTATCTATATAACTTCTCTTGAATCTTAACTTGAGTCTTCAAACCTTCTCAAGTGGTGACATATTCATTTTCATCTCAACGAAATTTGTAGGTTAGCTTGTTCTCTATGTAGGCTTCTGCTACATGATCTTGGAAATTCAACTTATTCTTAAAGTGAGCTCATGCTACTTGAATTGAAAATGAGCTTGAAAGTTAACAATGCTTTCTAGATAAGATCATGAGCTTGAAGTATGGATTGACCTTATTCTGCAAGTGAATCACTGAAATTTAAACAAACAAAAGCAATAGCACAAAATCTTTGCCCCAGTTTACACTAAATAAATTTTTGTGAGAATGATTAAAAATGGTGCTTAGCTTTGAATTGACACTCTGAATAGCTCGAGTTTTTTTGCAATTTATTCTTTAAATGGACTCTGACGATTTGAGTCAACTCCAATTTTGTGAGGATCAAGTTAAATTAAAATCCTACTAGTCCCATTCTTAAGGAGGGTCCTACTACGCTAAAACTCATTACTCAAGAGGGTCCTACTATGCTAAATTCCATTATCCAGAATGGTCCTGCTATACTAAATATTATTATCCAGGAGGGTTTTTCTATACTAAATCTCATTATCCATAAATGTACTACTATGCCAAATTGTATTATCCAGAAGGGTCCCGCTATACTAAATCCTAAAGAAAAACAACATAGATAAAATTTTCCCCGGTTTTCATTGAAAAAGAAAAACTGATTTGTGTAAGTAACTATAAATTTTGAAAAATAAACTCAGAGTAAGAGGTGTTTATCCTATGAGAAAAATAAACATAAAAATATGTCAGACTAGGAATTGTTTATCCTAGGAGAAAAATGAAAGTAAATGTCTCACACTAGGAAGCGTTCATCCTAGGGGAACATGAATTTTTTTTGTCTTTGACTAGGAAGATTTTATTCTAGGAGAAAATGAAAAATAAATGTCACATACTTGGAAGTGTTTTTCCTAGGAGAAAAATAAAAAATAACTGTCTCAGATTAGGAAGTGTTTTTCCTAGGAGACAACGAAAAATAACTGTCTCATACTAGGAAATATTTATTCTAGGAGATAATAAAAAATAACTATATCAAAATTCGAAGTGTTTATCCTAGGAGAAAATAAAAAATAACTATCTCAGACTAGGAAGTGTTTATCATATAAGAAAATAAAAATAAATATTTCATACTAGGAAGTATTTATCCTAGGAGAAAATGAAAAATAACTGTCTCAGACTAGGAAGTGTTTATTCTAGGAGAAAGTAAAAGTACATGTTTCAGACTAGGAAATGTTTATCCTTGGAGAAAATAAAAAATAAATGTCTCAAACTAGGAAGTGTTTATCCTTTGAGAAAAATGAAAAATCACTGTCTTAGACTAGAAAATATTTATCCTAGGAGAAAATGAAAAATAACTATCTCAGACTAGTAAGTGTTTATCATATAAGAAAATAAAAAATAAATATCTCAGACGAGGAAGTGTTTATCTAATGAGAAAGTAAAAACTAACTGTCTTAGACTAGGAAGTGTTTATCCTTGGAGAAAATATGAAAAATAACTATATCAGACTAGGATATGTTTATCTTAGGAGAAAAATGAAAAATAAATGTCTTAGACTAGGAAGCATTTATCCTCATAGAAAAATGAAAAATATCCGTGCCTGCATGGAAAAAAGATTTTTTATTGTAACCATGTTTTCAAACTTGAATCTTTAAGATAAGTTTTATGTCAGTAACATTTTCCCTATTTATAAAAAGAATGAAAGAAGAAAATTTGTTAGTTTCAAAAATAGTGGCCGGTTTGTGGTCTTTTCTTTGAGGATGACCACTCTTGTTGTTTCCATATTTGACCCTGATTGCAACTTGAGTGGATTTTTCTTGTTGCCTAGCTAGCATATTTTGGTAGCCCTTACCATTGAAGGTCTCTCTAAATGTTTCCAAAACTTTAAACCTCATATTTGACATATTGTTCCACCATTCTAACAATCATTGAATTTGTCGACTACAATAAATTATTTTGTATATCATTCCTTCTTGAATATTATCACCGTAGGGTGTTGGCCAAACTTCACTTTTACCATTTGGAAAGTTGGTAGAAAATTTTGAAGTCATTTCTTGCTTGTTTTAACACAGAACGACTCAAAGAAAAATATTAAATCAATGCGAAAATAAAAAGAAAATATTCTTTTGCACATGGTGTCTAGATTGAAAATAAGAAAAGAAAAGACTCTTTGAAATGGTGTAGTTAGCTTCAATGATCATGACATGCATTTTGAATTATATGAGGTAATCCGTCCAATCAATCTAACCTTCATCCTTGTCGAGCTTTCAACTTTTGAAGTCAAACTTTTACAATCCAACTTTTGCACTAGATTACTAGCTCACCTTTGACTTATGGTGCCTCAAAAGGTTTTCACCAACAATTCTCTCTTATTTTATTTGTCTCTCATGCACCATCGTCTTACAATGCTCATGAGGTTTTTTACCAATAAGATTCTCTCATCTTTCACTTTCTCTCAACTCAATGATGCCTTACGGTGCTCGTGATATTTTTTATCAATAAGAGTCACTCATTTTTCACTTCTTATGCAAGTGATGTGATATGTTTCCTATACGATATCAATAGTGAAAGCTTTTTTTGACTTGTCATTCTAAAAAAATGATCAAAAGAACTTTCTTTGAATTTTTGTATTGACCTGAAGGTCATTTTCAATATTTTTGACAAAATTACAATTTTACCCCTCCTATCAGTTTCTCCGAGTAACTTTTGATTAGTTTTGAAAGTTGATTTTTGGAGAACTTGTGAAAAGTTGGGGTCTTGCTAGAGAAATGAGTTTTGCAGGTTTTAAGTTGTCAAAATTTGAGTTTCGGAGTCATTTGGAGTTTGAGTCTCAGAATAAAATTTTATTGATTCCATCAGTTCCGAAATGGGGAAATTGGTCTAAGAGAATTGTTTGAACCAGATTTAGAGTTAAAATGTGGATTTTAGCTCTGAAGTTGGAAATTGAGTTAAAGTTTGATCCAAGTTTGACTTTGGTCAACATTTGGGGTTTGCGTGCTCTGATTGGATTTATGATAGTTCCAAGGGTTTGGGGAGGTAATTCTAATATTAGAAATGGATTCGTAATAATTATTAGAGGTCCCAAGCGTGTTTTGGATATTTCAATTGCCGAAACTAGTTTAGTTGTGACTTATCGGATTTTAGGTCAATGAGGCCTTGAATTTGAATTCTGATGATTCAATTGAATCTGAAACGTCGAATTTAGTATGGTTTCTTATATGGTTTATGTATATGGGATTCCAAATGAATCACGAGGGTTGTTTTGGAAGTTTTGAGATTTAGTGAAATTTGAGTTGCTGATCTTTGGTGCGCTCGCTTTAGTGAGAGATGGTCACTTTAACGAGATCCCATCGGTTTAGCGACATCCACTTAAGAGATGCCCTCTTTGCTTTAGCAACCCCATGTCACTTTAGCGACATTTGGAAGGGACTTTGGACGAGGTTTAAGGTTTTTTCATAATTTTTGAACATTTCAAGCTCGGTTTAGGCAATTTCTTTGAGATGGTTCACAACAAAAATCTTGGGTAACCTATTTCTAGCTATTTACTTCAATTTTCATTGATTATTTACGGATTATAACTTCAAAATGTGGATTTCAAATTGGGGATTTTGAAAGTTACTTGAACAAGAACTTTTGAAAGCAAAATGGGGATTTTGACCTCATTTTAACCACGTTTATGAAATGGTTTTCACCATTAGATTCCTGATTACATGTAAAATATTTCCATCAAAAAGTATTTAGATTTCGAGTTCATTTTCCGACATGGGATTTTTGACCATTTTACCCTTTTCACTTGAATTGATTGATTTTAGTGTCATTAGCTTCAAAATATGATTTTGAGTCTATATTTGATCAGATTCTGGTGATTTGGAGAATTGTCGAAGAGGAAAGCCATGACTTTGGGTTGATCGTGAGTTTGGCTAAGGCAAGTAGAATTCTAACCTTTGTTAAGTATGTTGAACCTTGTATTTTCCTATGTGAGGGAATTAGGGTGTATTTTGCTATTGAATTGAGTTGCATTATATGATTTTGAAGTGTGATTGTGCAATTCAGATCTGGGTAATCATCTAAATGTTGTGAACTGTAAGATATTGACTTATTGTGTTATTGTGAACTATGTGACTTCATATGTCAATATTTATCATGTTTCACCCATTATTTGTGCATATACTTATCTGTGATGGCTGAGAAATGATATGACTGAGATAGTAGATATTTGGACCTAGGTTTCTACCAATCGAGGTGATTTGCTGAGGTCTCTTCTAGCGGTCGAGGTATTTTTCAGTGGATATTATAACCAAGGTCTCTTCTGACAAATATTTGCCAAGGTCATTTCCAACAATGATGATTAATACATGGTCTGTTTGAGGCCCCATGGGTTTCAGTCTAAGATGGTCAGCAAATATGTATCGTAGAACATACATGCATCAAATTTTTTGACATTGCATCTATAGCTATTTCATCTGTGGCTGTATATGATTGAGATAACCTATGTGTGCCGAGTATGTGATGATAACATATATATATGTTACACCCCACATTCCTGAGCTCGAAATGTCTCTTAAGATTCTTAGAAGTAAGGGAGTGAGTCGGATAATATTCTATACTATCACACTACTTTAAGGAAAGAGGAATGCAATACCCCGTGAAAGGGAAGGTTGGAAATAGGGCTAGAAGAGTCCATAAGGATTGGAAGCCAAGTAACGAGTCGTAGGACTTGATTTACCTACGTAAGCTACTAACGTAGAAGTTTTACATACTTAATCCACTTGAGTACATACCAAGCTTACTTAGTAAGGAGTACACGGGTTCTTAAAACAAGACGAGATTACGAACCCATGGGGAAGAAAACAAATGATGACACGTGGTAGCCTAGGAAGGTGACACATGGCAGCACCTCAATTAGGCAGGTGACCCACCTTCTTGGGGTCAAGTAGGTGACCCACTTGCTTGGAGGAGGTGGACCCCACTGCCACGTGTCATCCCCTAAGTGGCAGCATGTATGTGTTGGCCCAATGGGGGTTGGACACGTGTCTCTCTTAGGAGATGACACATGTCACCCCCTAAGGCAACATATATCTTCATGTATTATGACTAAGGACTTCATGTTTTGTCCAAAACCTCAGCCAAAGAAGAGGAAAAAAACATGAAGAAAAAAGAACAAGGTAACCACAGTTTGGAAGAATTAAAGGTGAGTTCTTCGATATTTATGTGTGAATTAATTATCTATGGTGTTCTCCAAGTATGTGAAGGTGTATATATCTATTTTATTATTCCTAATTAACCATATCTTAAGCTTTACATTTGGAAAAAATAAGAGAAAGTGTGAAAGAAGAAGAGAAAAACGTTAGAGGGCAAGAAGAGGAGCTACGAGGTTTAGGGCTGCCAAGATAAGCTTCCGAGTTTCTTTCCATGAATTAATTATTTAAGGTGTACCACGGTTATATAATGGTGTTTTATAACCAAGATTACAATTTGGGGTAGTGGATAAGGGGCATAAACAGTCCGCTCCATTTCGGCACGACAAGAGGTTTCCGAAGTGAGTTTTGGGCGAGTTTGGCCAATTTCGGGTAAGGTAAGACGTTTCCTTACAAGTTGGAGTTTATGGTGTTATTAAAAAGTGTATAATATGTTGTGTAAGTGGCTTTAAATGTAAAAACATGATAGAAATGCTTGACGTTGAAGACAATCTAAATCGGAGTCGTTATAGTTGAATTGTGATCGAAGTAAAGTGTTGTGCTTATGGTGTACTGTTGCAGGTGTCTGGGGGTGTTTTGCAGGGCCTAAATGTATTCTAAAAGTGGTGTGGGTTCTTCTGGTTTCATCCACACTACCCCTCTTTTCGTATAATTAAAGGTTTTATGAAATAAAGACTAGAAATCCTATTTTGGTATCGTAATTTTCAGCAAGTGGTTTGGAGCTTGTGTTGTGTAATGTTGCCATGTTGTATGTGTATATATGCTGCAGGGTGTTGTTGTTGGTTTGATGTATTGATTAGGGATGTAATTTGAAATTCAGATAGGGCATATTATAGGGGAGGTGCTGCCCAATTTTCGTTAACACCTTAACTAACTAAAGAACTAGTCTAGGAGACGAACAAGGAAATAGGTTCCATGAATACTAAGGTGCGACTTAAGGTGCTGGAAAGTCAAGAGTGGTTGATATTCGTATTACTTCTGTGATGAATAGGTTCAAAGGACAATGAGGCGAACGTGATGAAGAGTAACCCATACGAGTTATGTGAAGCTTTCTCTTGGCATATTTTGACATAAGTATGTAAAACCTATCTTTTATCTTCTTTCGGCATGTCGTAGATATAAGTAAGAGATGATGCGATTGCTAAGGTGATTCCACCCATAGGTGTTCCATATTTACTTCTGGAGGTTGAACTCTATAATAGCTTAACTACTTTTCTTGAACCTCCTATACGTTAAGACAAGTATTGAATGTACAGACTCCTAGTCTTAGAGACTATAGGATGATAAGTGCTTATGGTTTCAGAGGTGGCTAGTTTTACTTTAGTACATGCCTAGGACCCCCGAGATTCTGGGTGATATGGCCCCTAATGGCACTTAGAGGGCACTTGACAGGACTACATTACTACTCAAGTCCACAGACGATAGTTTAACCCTCTTATACTATCGTGTAACACCCCTCAAAATTTTCCCTAAGATTTGGGCCTTCTTTGTATATGTGTGGGGCCCATCGTATTTATTTCGAAGTATGTGCTTGAGTTAAGAAGAGTCCCTGAGAAATTTACTTGAGTTGGAGGTGATGTGGGGTCATTGAGGACCCCTAGGACTGAGCTAAGTCCAAAAGATCCGTCATGGCTAAGTTTATGACGAGTTCATGTAAGGGTTGACTTTTAACAACCTTACCTTTAGAAAGACGTCAATCTGGGTGGCCCACAACCTATCAAATTAAAGTTCGTCGAGTCTTCTTTCTAACGCCTCCAAGAATGTAAATTTTGGAGTTCGGAGTCAAAAGATATGACGATCCTAAGATGAACTAGCACGATAGGAATTTCATTTTAGCCTGGGCTGCAACTGCTGGGGAAATGGCCTTGGCGCTGTAAGGGCGCGACGCGCCACTATCACGCCAGAAACATGCCTCAGTAGTTTGGTCCCTGGCGCGACGCACCACTAAAAGTTGTGCAGGGTTTTTCAGGCCAAATTCCCAGAATTTAGAACAATAGGCTTGGCACTGTAAGGGCGCGACGCGCCACTATCGCGCCAGAAACATGCCTCAGTAGTTTGGTCCTTGGCGCGATGCGCCACTAAAAGTTGTGCAGGTTTTATGCGTAATTGGCCTTGGCGCTGTAAGGGCGCGACGCGCCACTATTGCGCCAAGGGCGTTTTGGCCTAATTTTCAGAATTTGGAGGAAGGGTAATTTGGGAATTGTCCCAAATTATATATACCCAAGCCTTAGACATTTGGGACCAGTTTTCTTCAGCCCTCACTCTCTCTCTAAAAGCCCTAGCTCCTCTCTCTTCTCTTCTTCTCCATTTTCAACAAAAAGGAGTCCAAGAACTCCAAGATTTGAGTCCTCCATTGAAGAGCCAACTATAAGGTTTTCTTCAAGTCTTCACTAAGGTATGTAAGGCTATCCAAAACATAGGTTGAGTCCACCCATGTGCCCTATTCTTATTTCGAGGTTAGATATTCATGAAAATAGAGTTTCTTGGTATGGTACATGTTTGAATGAGTTTTGTCTCCATCTTATTTGATTATTTATGTGTCAATATTGTTGAGATAAGAGTTCCCTAAAATGAGCCCTTATGTGAGTATGAGATGATGAAGAAATGAGTTCCTAAATATGTTCTATCGATCTTTTAAATTATGTAGATTTCTTAAAAATGTTGCTTATTATAAGAATGTCGATTTGAAGTCTTGAAGATGTGATGAGTCACAAGTATTTTCTCAAATGGATGGACGTAATGATTGATTATATATAGATAATGTTATACATGTGCATTTAAATTTTATTTTGAAGATATGATTGAGCAAATAGTATGCTTGAAAGAAATTTGATTGTGATAGAGTTGATGAGTTGACAAGGTTGTGATGAGACTTGTTGATATGAGTTGATTGAGTTGATTTGATGGAATTTTATGAGCATTGAGTCTTGGGAGGAGTATCGAGCACCGAATTGGGCAAGAGTATAGTCCATACTCAAACCCAATATCTGTGTTGCCAAACGTAGGGGGGATTGAACCGTTAAAGTTGGATGCTTCCCCGAGAGCTTTTATCCTGACATTATAGGACCTGGTTGGATTGGATCCATGAGTGTTCGATTCGTTCATACCCTGGCAAGGTATGAATGGGTGTGGCAACGACGTCGCTTCATTGTACCTTCACTGGCTCATAAGTGTTGGTTGTCGGTTAAGAGAAACTCCCAAATAGGTTTTGATAGTACTCTGAGTCTGATTGAGTTGAATTGTATATGATTGGTCCAGTCTAAATCATATCCTTATTTAGACTTAGGATATTTGATTGAGTTGTCATTCCTTTTGAGTTGAGCTCCCGAGTTGATTTATTCTTCCTTGATGTTCGTTATATTCGGCCATTTTACATACTCGTACATTCTATGTACTGATACCATTTGGCCTGCATCATTTCATAATGCAGAGACAGGTACTAGAGATCATCAATCGGCGCTCCGTTGAAGATCCACATACACTTTCAGCCAGTTGGTGAGTCCTCCTAGTTCCCGAAGGATATTGGGCCTTCTTGTACAGTTTTGTCGCCCTTCCTTTTATTTAGATTGTTGGTAGCCATGGGCTTGTCATTGGCACCTTTTAGACATGAATAGAGGTTTCATAGACTGGAGTGTGGGAGGTCGAGCGGTCATCTAGAGGAGTCCTTTTTTGTTATCTTCTTTTGATTGTAGATGTTTGGCCTCCGGCCTTTATATTATGAAAAGTATTTCTTTAATTAAGTTTTCCGCTAAGAGAATGTGCTTGAATGAATGAGTGACTAGAACAGGTGGTTCGCTCGGAGGTCAGAAATGGCCTTTGGGTGCCGGTTACATCTAGGGTACCCTCCCGAGGCGTGACAAACATGGTATCAGAGCCCAGAGTTCAAGTGTCCTAGGGAGTCTATGAAGCCGTGTCTAGTAGAGTCTTGTTTATGGGTGTGTTGTGCACCACACTTATGAGCAAGAGGCTATAGGACATTAGGAATTTTTTCACTTCTTTCATACTCTGAATTCGTGCAATGAAGTTAAACTCCATGAAACTTTCTTTCTAATTCGTGCGTTTATACATTACAGATAATGCCTCCAAAACATACTGCTAGCCAGAGAAATGTTGATAATGCAGGGATGCCACAGTTAGAGGCACGCCCAGCAAGGGCTAGAGGCCGACCCGCGAGGTATGCGGAGGCAGCTCAAGTGTCATTTACCCCACCTGCACCCATATTAGAGGCTGAATTTCGAGGGGCAATTGCAATGCTCACGCAACTAATGGCTACCCGAAATGGTAACCAGAGTTCACCGACTCTCAGCTCTAGTTCCCAGGATTCATCTGCTGCCACTAGAATTAGAGACTTTCTGAGGATGAATCTGCTGGCATTCACGGGTTCTAAGGTTGATGAAGATCCCCAAAAATTTATTGATGAAATGTGGAAGATTCTGAAAGCTATGCATGCTACGGAAATTGAGGGGGTCGAATTGGTGTCTTATCAACTCAAAGATGTGGCAAACATTTGGTATAACCAATGGGAACAAGGTAGGGGTGAAGATGCTGAACCTGCTAGGTGGGATGAATTTGAGGGAGCTTTTCTTGACCACTACTTTCCCAGAGAATTGAGGGAAGCGAGGGTGGAGGAATTTGTTAATCTGAAACAGGAAGGTATGTCGGTTAAGGAGTATGGCCTAAAGTTCATCTAGCTGTCCAGGTATGCTCCAGAAATGATTCCTGATGTGAGGTCAAAGATGAGGAAATTTGTCTCCGGATTAGGGAGGCATGTGAAGAAAGAGTGCAAGGCAGCATTGTTTATCTCGGATATTGATCTTTCTAGATTAATGGTGTATGCTCAACAGGTAGAGGAGGAGAAAAGAAAGGACAGAGAAGAGCACCTGAACAAAAAGGCAAGATCAGCTGGGCATGGGAATGAGCAGAGGCAAAGAAAGGGCGACAGGTCCTTCTTCCAGAAGAGGCCTTCCACCTATGCCTCATCTACCGCCAGCGCACCGATGCCGCAGGATAGGTATGATCGGCAGGGACAAAGTCGCCAGAATTTCAGACCCCATGTTTCTCAATCCCTGGCCAGTGTAAGTCAAGGTTCGAAGGGAAAGCCACCATGCGGCAAGTGTGGTAGGCTCCACTTGGGAGAATGTAGAGAAGGAAGGGTTGGTTGCTATAAATACGGCCAAATGGGCCATCTTCTAAGGGAATGCCCAACATGGGGGAACAAGGCCCAGTCCTCTACCACCGCACCACCAGCTAGAGGTAATCAGAGGGGCGCTACTCCAGGTACGAGTGGAGGTACAAACCGCCTATATACCATGGGTAGTCGCCTAGATCAGGAGAACTCTCCAAACGTCATGACGGGTATGATTCGAGTTTCTTCTTTTGATTGTTATGTATTGATGGACCCAGGTGCCACCCTATCTTTTGTGACTCCTTATGTGTCTAGTAAATTCAATAAAATTCCTGAACGTCTTCGTGAGCCTTTTAGTGTGGCCACTCTTGTCGGTGATTCTGTCTTGGCTGAGAGAGTTTATAGAGATTGCACTGTGTCCATTTATCACAGAGATACCTTGGCTGACTTGGTTGAGTTAGACATGGTTGATTTCGACGTGATCCTTGGCATGGACTGGCATTATGTTTGTTATGCCTCTATTGATTGTAGGACTCAAATTGTCACATTCAAATTCCCGAATGAGGCTGTCATAGAGTGGAAGGGTAGTCCTATTGCACCTAAGGGTAAGTTTATTTCATACCTTAGGGCCAAGAAGCTAATCTTAAAAGGGTGTGCTTATAACATTGTCCGAGTAAAAGATGACAGCATTAAGTCTCCATCCCTTGAGTCGGTGCTGATTGTCAACGAGTTTCCGGATGTCTTTCCTGAAGATCTGCCTGGAGTCCCTCCTGACAGGGAGATCGACTTTGGGATTGATGTCCTTCCTGATACCCAACCTATCTCAATTCCTTCATATAGAATGGCTCCGGCTGAGTTGAAGGAGTTGAAGGAGCAGCTGAAAGACTTGTTATATAAGGGATTCATTAGGTCGAGTGTATCACCATGGGGTGCTCCGGTCCTATTTATGCGGAAGAAGGATGGGTCCCTTAGAATGTGCATCGACTACAGGCAGCTGAATAAAGTCACCGTAAAGAACAAATACCCTCTCCCCAAAATAGATAATTTATTCGATCAACTTCAAGGTGCCGCTTGTTTCTCAAAGATAGACTTGAGATCTGGCTACCATCAGTTGAAGGTGAGAGAGTGTGATATTCCGAAGACTACTTTTCGGACTCGTTATGGCCACTTTGAATTTTTGGTCATGTCATTTGGGTTGACCCCCACCGCTTTTATGAATCTCATGAACCGAGTATTCAAACCGTATCTTGATATGTTTGTGATTGTATTCATAGATGATATTCTGGTTTACTCCAAGAATAAAGAGGAGCACGCTTATTATCTTAGAGTTGTTCTACAAACTTTGAGGGACCGGGTATTGTATGCAAAGTTCTCTAAATGTGAATTTTGGCTTGCATCAGTGGCCTTCTTAGGACACATTATATCTGGAGATGGTATTCAGGTTGATGCTCAGAAAATTGATGCTGTGAAGAATTAGCCTAGACCCACATCCCCGACAAAGCTAAGGAGCTTCCTGGGTTTGGCCGGGTACTATCGAAGGTTTGTAGAGGTATTCTTGTCCATATCATCACCATTGACTAAGCTGACCCAAAAGAAGGCTAAGTTCCAATGGTCAGATGCTTGTGAGGAGAGTTTCCAGAAATTGAAAACCAAGCTAACCACTACTCCTGTTCTAACCTTGCCCAATGGAATAGAGGGTTTTGTGATTTATTGTGATGCCTCCAAAATTGGTTTGGGTTGTGTGTTGATGCAAAGGGGGAAGGTGATAGCCTATGCTTGAAGACAGCTTAAGCTTCATGAGAGGAATTACCCAACTCATGACCTTGAGCTGGCAGCTGTAGTGTTTGCGCTTACAATCTGGCGCCACTACCTGTATGGAGTGCATATCGATGTATTCACCGATCACAAGAGCTTGCAATACGTCTTTAGCCAGAGGGAACTCAACCTGAGGCAAAGGAGATGGCTTGAGCTACTCAAGGACTATAATATGAGCATCCTCTACCATCCATGTAAAGCTAATGTTGTTGCTGATGCTCTTAGCAGGTTGTCTATGGGTAGCACTGCCCATGTGGAGGAAGGAAGGAGGGAATTGGCGAAGGAGGTACATAGATTAGCCCGATTGGGAGTTCATCTAGAGGAGAATAATGAAGGCGGAGTTACAGTTCAGGATGGGTCTACGTCCTCACTTATGGCAGAGGTGAAGGAGAAGCAAGACCAAGATCCCGTCCTTCTCCAATTGAAGGGAGTTGTACATAAATAAGAGGTTATGGTTTTCACCCAAGGGGGAGATGGTGTATTGCGGTACCAAAATAGATTGTGTGTGCCGTATGTCGATAATGTTCGAGAGAGGATTATGGCCGAAGCGCATAGTTCTACATATTCTATTCATCCGGGTTCCATAAAAATGTACCATGATTTGAGGGAAATCTATTAATGGAGTGGGATGAAGAGAGATATTGCAGAATTCATTTCTAAATGCCCAAATTGTCAACAAGTGAAGGTTGAGCATCAAAGACCATGTGGTCTAGCCCAAAGAATAGAAATTCTAGAATAGAAGTGGGAGATGATCAACATGGACTTTATTACAGGCTTGCCGAAGTCCCGAAAGCAGCATGATTCCATTTGGGTGATTGTGGATAGAATGATGAAATCAGCTCACTTCTTGGCGGTTAAGACTACTGACACCGTAGAAGATTATGCGAAGTTGTATATACAGGAGATCATCAAATTGCATGGGGTCCCTTTGTCTATCATCTCAGACAGAGGATCTCAATTCACTTCCCAATTTTGGAAATCCTTTCATAAGGGATTAGGTTCGAGGGTGAACTTGAGTACAGCCTTCCATCCCCAAACAGATGGCTAAGCAGAGCGCATAATTCAGATATTGGAAGATATGTTGAGGGCGTGCGTGCTTGACTTCAAGGGAAATTGGTATGATCACTTGCCTCTCATAGAGTTTGCATATAACAATAGCTATCAGGCAAGCATTCAAATGGCACCTTATGAAGCCTTGCATGGGAGAAGGTGTAGATCGCCCATTGGGTGGTTTGAAGTTGGTAAAGCCGAGTTGATTGGGCCTGACCTCGTTCATCAAGCCATGGAGAAGGTACGAGTTATCCGAGAGAGGCTAAAGACAGCCCAAAGTCGCAAAAAATCTTACACCGATGTGAGGAGGAGAGACTTATAGTTTGAGGTGGATGATTGGGTGTATTTGAAAGTGTCACCCATAAATGGGGTCATAAGGTTTGGAAAGAACGGGAAACTTAGTCCCTGATACATTGGTCCGTACCAAATTTCAAGGCGAATCGGGAGTGTTGCTTATGAGTTGGACTTACCCTCAGAGCTAGCTTCTATTCATCCGGTATTCCACATTTCTATGTTGAAAAAGTGCTTGGGCGATCCCTCGTTGGTAGTCACCATTAACAACGTTGGAATTAAGGATAGCTTATCTTATAAAGAGGTCCTAGTCCAAATTCTTGATCGCCAAATTCGCAAATTGAGGAACAAGGAAGTCGCCTCAGTCAAAGTTCTGTGGAGGAATCAACTTGTTGAGGAAGCCACATGGGAAGCGGAGGAAGCCATGAAATCTAATATCCACATCTATTCATGCCTACCGAGGAGAATATTGAAGGTAATGACCATTTCCTTGACTCGAATTCATTTGTGCCTTTTGAGTTTTGATTGATATTTGATTGAGAATTTGATTGATTGAATGACTGAGTTTTGATTGTGATTTGTACCCCGAGTCCATTCTTGGTTGCTCGTCATTCGAGGACGAATGATCCCAAGGGGGAGATAATGTAACACCCCTTAAAATTTTCCCTAAGATTTGGGTCTTCTTTGTATACATGTGGGGCCCATCGTATTTATTTCGAAGTATGTGCTTGAGTTAAGATGAGTCCCTGAGAAATTTAAGAGCGTTGGAGGTGATGTGGGGTCATTGAGGACCCCTAGGACCGAGCTAAGTCCAAAAGATCCGTCGTGGCTAAGTTTATGATGAGTTCATATAAGGGTCGACTTTTAACGACCTTACCTTTTGAAAGACATCAATCTGGGTGGCCCACAACCTATCAAATTAAAGGTCGTCGAGTCTTCTTTCCAACGCCACCAAGAACGTAAATTTTGGAGTTCGGAGTCAAAAGATATGATGATCCTAAGATGAACTAGCACGACAAAAATTTCATTTTGGCCTGGGTTGCAACTGCTGGGGAAATGGCCTTGGCGCTGTAAGGGTGCGACGCGCCACTATCGCGCCAGAAACATGCCTCAGTAGTTTGGTCCCTGGAGCGATGAGCCACTAAAAGTTGTGTAGGGTTTTTCAGGCCAAATTCCCAGAATTTAGAACAATAGGCTTGGCGCTGTAAGGGCGCGACGCACCACTATCGCACTAGAAACATGCCTCAGTAGTTTGGTCCTTGGCGTGACGCGCCACTAAAAGTTGTGCAGGGTTTAGGCATAATTGGACTTGGAGCTGTAAGGGCGCGACGCGCCACTATCGCGCCAAGGGCGTTTTGGCCTAATTTTCAGAATTTGGAGGAAGGGCAATTTGGGAATTGTCCCAAATTATATATACCCAAACCTTAGACATTTGGGACCATTTTTCTTCAGCCCTCACTCTCTCTCTAAAAGCCCTAGTTCCTCTCTCTTCTCTTCTTCTCCATTTCCAACAAAAAAGAGTCCTAGAACTCTAAGATTTGAGTCCTCCATTGAAGACCCAACTACAAGGTTTACTTTAAGTCTTCACTAAGGTATGTAAGGCTATCCAAAACATAGGTTGAGTCCACCCATGTGCCCTATTTTTGTTTCGAGGTTAGATATTCATGAAAATAGAGTTTCTTGGTATGGTACATATTTGAATGAGTTTTATCTCCATCTTATTTGATTATTTATGTGTCAATGTTGTTGAGCTAAGATGTCCCTAAAATGAGCCCTTATGTGAGTATGAGATTATAAAGAAATGAGTTGCTAAATATGTTCTATCGATCTTTTAAATTATGTAGATTTGATAAAGTATATTATTTTCTTAAAAATGTTGCTTATTATAAGAATGTCAATTTGAAGTCTTGAAGATGTGATGAGTCACAAGGATTTTCTCAAATGGATGGAGGTAATGATTGATTATATATAGATAATGTTATACATGTGCATTTAAATTTTTTTTTGAAGATATGATTGAGATTGAGCAAATAGTATGCTTGAAAGAGATTTGATTGTGATAGAGTTGATGAGTTGACAAGGTTGTGATGAGACTTGTTGATATGAGTTGATTGAGTTGATTTGATGGAGTTTTATGAGCATTGAGTCTTGGGAGGAGTGTTAAGCACCGAATTGGGCAAGAGTATAGTCCATACTCGAACCCAATACCTGTGTTGCCAAACGTAGGTGGATTGAACCGTTAAAGTCGGATGCTTCCCCGAGAGCTTTTGTCCTGACATTATAGGACCTGGTTGGATTGGATCCATGAGTGTTCGATTCATTCATACCCTGGCAAGGTATGAACGGGTGTGGCAATGATGTCGCTTTGTTGTACCTTCACTGGCTCATAAGTGTTGGTTGTCGGTTAAGAGAAACTCCCAAATAGGTTTTGATAGTACTCTGAGTCAGATTGAGTTGAATTGTATATGATTGGTCCATTCTAAATCATATCCTTGTTTGGACTTAGGACATTTGATTGAGTTGTCATTCTTTTTGAGTTGAGATCCCGAGTTGATTTATTCTTCCTTGATGTTCGTTGTATTCGGCTATTTTACATATTCGTACATTCCATGTACTGACGCCATTTGGCCTGCATCATTTCATGATGTAGAGGCAGGTATGAGAGATTATCAACCGGCGCTCTGTTGAAGATCCACATACACCTCCAGCCAGTCGGTGAGTCCTCCTAGTTCCCGTAGGATATTGGGCCTTCTTGTACAATTTTGTCACCCTTCCTTTTATCTAGATTGTTGGTAGCCATGGGCTTGTCATTGGCACCTTTTAGACATGAATAGAGGCTTCATAGTCTGGAGTGTGGTAGGTCGAGCGGTCATCTAGAGGAGTCCTATTTTTGTTCCGGCCTTTATATTATGAAAAATATTTCTTTAATTGAGTTTTCCGCTAAGAGAATGTGCTTGAATGAATGAGTGACTGGACCAGGTGGTTCGCTCGGAGGTTAGAAATGGCCTTCGGGTGCTGATTACATCTAGGGTACCCTCCCGGGGCGTGACATATCGGGTCTATGATAATGTTTTAAATTGCATATAGTTATTCACTACTCTACTCGTGCATACTGTAACCCCTCTATCACTCAATCTTGGTCCAGGGCATATTCTCGTGCACAGTTCACTACGTTATCCACTGAGTCCCTTACTAGAGGGCCAGGGCATGTATGTATATATATATGATGATGTGTTGTAATAAGGTTGTGATGACACCGGGCCCATAGTGGTCCTACATGTATGATTCATCGGATCCCTGAAAGGGCTGGCTATATTGTATAATTTGAGCATGTATTTCTTACAATTCACACGGTACAGGTACAAGTTTCTTATATGATGTTTTATCTCCTGCTTCTCTATTTCAGATATATTTCCAGTTGTGTGATGTTACATTTTATATACTCAGTACATATGTCGTACTGACCCCCCTTTTCTTATGGGCGGTGCGTTTCATGCCCGCAAGTACAGATATAGGTTTTGGGAGTCTGTTATCTTAAGACTTCACTCAACGTAGCTGGAAGAGGCTCCATTGTATCGGAGCCTAGTTTTTGGTACTGACCACTGATGTGTAAAACTATTTTTTCTGGTCAGTGGTACGGCGGGGGCCCTGTCCCACCAAATGTTATCGTTAATATATTTAGAGGTCTGTAGATATGCATATGTGGGTATTGTGTGTCAGTTTTTTCAGCTAGGTCTACATAATATATGGTACATGTTATTATGTTACAGCAGCCTTATCGGCTTGCGTGCCCTTTTATGATGTGACATAAATGAAAGAGACTACTAGTTTATGAAAATGTTATCCTCTAATAGGGTTCTGTTAAATAGTATTATGTTATTTATAGTTCGACTCGACCACAGCTGATAGACATATATATGGGAGTTCAGATTGGACCCCAGTCACGGCCTACGGGGTTGGATCATGACAGAAATAGTATCAGAGCAGTTCGACCTTGGATTATCTATAGATCGTGTCTAGTAGAGTCTTGATTATCGATGTGTTGCGCACCACATATATAAATAAGAAGCTATAGGATATTTAGGATGTTACCTTTTTTTTTTTTTTATGGGAACAGACCCTACACGAGGCTCCCACCTCTCGTGCACAGTCAGGGGTTGAGAAACACCCCCAAGCCTTAACATAAATAATCAAAATAAAATACAAGGAGGAGGACATAAACCTTACCTCCGATCCTATGGTGGTTCATAAGTCGGCTAACCTATTAAGGTCGGCTAACTCATCCCCGATACAAAAAAGAGACTAACTATAACTAGAAAGCATTAAACATGTGAGAGGACTCCTCTCGGTACAAATCAACTAAGAAAGCATAAATGAGGGAGACTCTCCCCTTCCATGAGAATACAAGAAAGTAGCCTACACTAGTCCTATTCAATTATGCTACTACTCAGGCATAGCTACATTGAGAAAGAACAAGTATACGAACCTTCTATCTCGCATGGGTTGGGGAAATTCTTTTCATCTTTGCTCTTTTTAGGCATGTCGTACCAAGTAGGTCCAAGGAAAGTTGCAGCAACAACAATCGTAGCTAAGGGGGATGAAATGATAGGAAGTAAATGTAGCCATAGCAGTCAGCTTGCTTGGGATTGTAGTTAAGGAAGCTGAGGGACAGAATAGGTGTAATATGCATTTTGTATGTGGTGCAGCCCTGACTTGAACAGCTGGTTGGATGGTTCCAGTGTTGTCTACTGATCCGGGGGGTACCTGAATATCCACAAATAAGCCAAGCAAGAGTTCTAATGCAGCCTTGGCTTAGATGTTTAACTGAAGGTGCCTTGGACTTTAGAAGGGGCCATTGTTGCTGTTCAATGTGCCTGCATAGCAGCAAGTAAACAAACAGAGAGTTGTGTTTGTTGGAGCTCCATCTTCTTGTCTTCTCATCAATGAGAGCAGTCAAGGAGTCCCAAAGGACTTGGATGAAAGGGGGCTGCTGCAGGTGTTGGATGAATACAGCAGGTATGCATGGATAGTTGGTGGGATTAGGAAAGGCCCTTGCAGTAGTGGCTGTTATGTCCCTTTGTCTGTGACTTTGTTTACCTGCATAGACAAGCAAACAAAGAACCAAACAAGTGTGATAGTAGTGGGGGTTGTTGCCAACATGTAGGCTGCTTCTTGTTGCCTCCAATGGAGAGATGAGCAGCTCCTTTGAAGGTATCTTATGTGCCTGCACATAACAATTAAGAAAGCAAGGAGGTTCAAGATTCTTGGGATGCAATGGGGCTGCTGCAGGTGTTGCAGGGATGGAATATGTATGGGTGTAGGGCTGGTGTGTTGGTGAGGTCCTCTCTTGGAATGCTGTAGTCTCTATGTTGATGCATTTCATTTGCCCAGGTTCCCCAGCAGTTGTTGTACCTGCACAAAAAACATCACAGAAAGACAAATATCCAACCAGACAGGGGGCTTGTGCAGGGGGCTTTCTATTTGATTTGATGGTTGTATCTGTGTTGTCTCTTCTGTAGTTTTTGTTAGTGCATGTTGATGAGTCAATCCAACAACCTGCAACAATACAACAAACAACCAAAGGCAAAAAGGAAGTTGCACCAGTTAGCAAATAGGAAAGGACCTCCAAGAGAGCTTTGGGTTTCAACGTCGCTCGACTAACGTCTCCAATTATCCGATTGAGTTGAAACTTCTTGGGGTATACACAAACAGCCCTTTCTTTAGTTCTACAAGATTTGGAAGCTTTTTGCACAAGCTGGAAAAAAGGCACCCTCTTTAGGCCTAAGGCAGCTGACTTTTTCAAGGTCGCTCGCCTAACGTCTCCAATTGTCCGTTTGTGTTGAAACTTCTTGGACCTTGTCAAAATAATATATACTGCACTCCCACAAAGTTTGGATGCCTTGGTGTAGGTCCTCAGGTTGCAAAACACCCTGCACATCTGACCCTGCTGTATTTTGGTCATAGTCTGCTGTAGGTTCTTGGTTATCACCATGTTCTATTGTATATTGCTGTAGGGGATGTAGCTCTGGTGTTTAAGAGATGGTGCCTTGCAGTTTGGAATGTTCCATTGTTGATGTATTATGTGCCTGCACACCAAGAAATAACCACACAAGGAATTCCAAGTATCTTGGATATAATTGGGCTGATGCAAGTAATAAAGGGTGGAATCTGGCATGTTTGAATTGTTGTTGGGGGCTGGTGAGTCTCTTGCATGTCTAGAATTTGTCTCCCTTTGTTTGGATATTTGTGAACCTGTACAAACAAGTAGCCAAAGACCCACACAAATGTGGGGGAAATATAGGCTGCTGCAAACCTGTAGCCAGCTAGTGGAATTGTTCAGTTGTATGTTGTTGCAAGCTATCTTCAGGAGGAGATCATTACTCATGATCAGCTCCTTAGGGTACCTTCACCTACATACAAAAACAAAGACAAAGCAAAGAAAAGAAAAGACCTCAAACAGTTCTTTGGAGCTAGTTAGCTTTAAATCGGTTAATTTTTTCAAAGTCGCTCGACTAACGTCTCCAATTATCCGATTGAGGTGAAAATTCTTAGGCTTTGCAATTACCATATTTGCTGTGTTCCTGCAACATTTGGAGGTCTTTTGGACAAGATAGAAGCTCCAAATTGTGAAGTGCACCATTGGGAGGCTTAAGTCGACTAACATTTTCAAGGTCGCTCGACTAATGTCTCCAATTATCCGTTGGAGATGAAACTTCTTTGGTTGTGCAAATATAGTATTTTATGTATCCCTACAAAGTTTGGAGGTCATTTGGACAAGTTGGAAGCTCCAAGTTGTGAAGTGCTCCATTTAGGGACTTAAGTTGGTTGACTTTTTCAAGGTCGCTCGACTAACGTCTCCAATTATCCGTTTGAGCTGAGACTTCTTGGTCTTTGCCCCTATTATATTTGCTGTGATCCTGTGCAATATGGATTCCTTTTGATGTTGCATGGTGCTTTTGTTTGTTGTTGCAGTTGTGGCATGTGCAGGAATTCTGAGTGCCTGACCTTTGTTGTTGTTGTTGAATTGCTTGTTTGTGCAGGTGTTGTATGACTGCTGAGTCTCTAAGGCAAGTCCAACCTTGGAACAGCTATGGTAAATTTCCAGTATACACCTGATTGGCCCTCTACTAGTTGGATGATATGGTGCCTGTGTATTTATACCTACAAGGCCAAAAAGGAGCAAGACAAAGAAGAAAGGTTCTATTCTAATCCTAACCTGTAAAATAAGATTGGTTATTTTAAGAAGGCATAAGCCAAGGGAGGTGTTCCCTTTTACCATGGTCCTAACTATAGAACCTTCAAATTGATTATTACTATGCATAGCAATAAGTAATTTGAATAGTAAGTTGGACCAAGGAGGCTGACAAGGTCATGGTGGCTTCTTGATTCTCTTAAGCCTTCTTCTTCTGAAGTTGGCCATTTCCAGTTTGTCAAGCTCAAAGTAAGCTCTTGCCTCTTTGGGAAGCTCTTGTTTATTGAGATATATCTGTGGAGTAGTGCATTTGTGGCTATGTTTGGACAAAACATCAGCTGTAAAATTGGCTTCTCTGTAAGTGTGGCTGTATTTGAAAACCTGGAATTGATGACTGATGTCCTGCAGTTGTTGGAGTTGTGTTCTGACAGTCCATGGTGGTTGAGCTAGGTGTTTTATCCATCTGATTACTAGCTCAGAGTCCACTTCAAGGATCACTTTAGTATATCCTAATTGGAGACACCAAGTCAAACCAAAGATGGCTGCCAATATTTCAGATTGGTTGTTTGTACCTTCTCCAAAAGGGGTTGAGAAAGCAAAGAGAAGATCTCCTTGATTGTTCCTTAGCAATCCTCCCCCTCCTATTTTTCCAGGGTTGTGAAGTGCACTACCATCAGTGTTCAGCTTCACCATGTGAGCTGAAGGTTTCCTCCAGTAGACAGTACTAACATTAACTTCATTAGTACATTTTTCCAAAAGAAGGACCAGTTCCTTCCATCTATTTGGCCAGCTGATATAGGAGTAGGTAGTGCTTAGAAGGTTGAAGTTATCCTTGAAGACTGAGTAGATCACTCTTGTAATATTGGACTGCTTCCCTCCATATTTGATAGCACATCTATTTTTCCATAGGTTCCAACATATGAAGATTGGAGTTGCTTGTAGGATAAGTTTATGGACCTCATTACTGTAATTACTGGACCACCACCTCATCATAAGGTTTCTAAGGGGTGTATATTCTTTACTAATACCCAGAGAATCAGAAAATACACTCCAAACCTTCCTGGCAAAGTTTCCAGAAACAAATATATGGTCAATGGTATCCAAACCAGCTCTATGGCAACAGTAACATTGGGCTGGGGCTTCTCAAAAGCTGATAAGTTTTTCATTAGTAGGTAGTTTCCCTCTAAGTGCTTTCCAGAGTTGGAAGGAACACTTAAAAGGAATGTGTTTGTGCCATGTTTGAGAGTTAATTCTTGTCTTACTCCTTTTGTCCCTGATAAGTTCCCAGGCAGAAGAACAACTAAATTCCCCACTGCTATTAGGCTTCCAAGAGGCCTGATCAAGTTTGTGGGGCTGATAGTTGATGTTACTTGCCAGGATGCTAGGTACAAACTGAGGAGGTGCTTTCTGAGAGACCAGTTCTGCATTCCATTGACCATTAATCATGAAAGAAGACACCTTAGTATTATTCTGTCTACTACTGGCTGACCTGAAATTAGCTAAGGGGCCAACTCCCAACCAATTATCCCACCAAAAGAGGCAAGAACCAGACTGTATCTGCCATTGGATATAAGGCTCAACATTGTGCTTGTTCTTCATGAGGTGCTTCCATATCAGAGACTGTCCCGTGTGCCATTTTTTGGTTATAGGATTTGACCTCTGACAGTACTTAGCTTTGAGGAACTCACTCCATAAGGAATTCTTAGTTCTGAATATCCACCATTGTTTGTATTGGAAAGACTTGGCAACATCTGATATTAGTCTCACTCCAATACAACCCTCTTCATAGGGATAACTCAGATTCTTCCAAGAAGACCAATGATATTTCCTTCTTTCATTCTTCCACCCCCAGAAGAAATTGGCTGTGATGCTTTGAATTTGCTTGATAGTGGTTGCAGGAGGGGGATGTTACCTTTCTTTCATATCTAAGATCATGCGATAGAGCTGTGTTATTAGGATAATCCCTCCCTAATGAACTATTATAGGTATGGCGATGTCTCTATATAGGGGATTATTTCTAACCTTCTTTCTTGTAGATAGGTACATATCAGAGTGAAATATGAAAAATTCAGCTCTAAATAGTGGAAGGGGTGCGGAGAAGGCCCCTAGGGTGCAATCGGGACTGGGATCTTAGGCTCTAGGACCAAGTAGGAGGAGTTCGAGCTATTCAATTGAGACTGATCCCTCAAAGGATCCCAGTTATTTGATTGAGACCGATCCTTCGGAGGACCTTAATTAGGCTAATAAGGTTGATTCCTTGGAAGGCCCAGCGACAATAGCCCCAAAATGCCCGATGACCCGGGAAGCGGTTCTGTAAGCCATGCCAGTTGCTCTGATGATGGAGCACTATGTCAGACCGGCACCTACGATAAGTGTTACCGTATACTCGAGCCCCTAGCTTGGAAGTTAGTAAACCAGGGGTCACTTGGTAATTCATTCCTTCTAGATTCAAGAGAGGAAAAGAAAGAGGGACAGACAAGTAGATGGCACACAGATGAAGGGGAAGAGTGTACTTCATCTCCTAGGTCACCGGGTCGAACTAGGGACTAATTGGCTACCAGTACAGGGGGACGATAAGTATGTTTTGTTGTCTATCTGAAGTAATTTTGTTAGTTTTATTTTGGTATAATGTGGGAAGCCCTGTGCGGCTGTAGTATGAAGCATGATAAATGTATGTATATATTGGACTTGTGAGGCATTTTGAGCAGCGATATGATATTATATAGATGTTTATATGTGTTGGCCCTATGAACCATTATTGGTATTTTCTGCGTGCAGGTTTTGGAATAGTAAGGAATATAAAGGGAACTTTGCCAGAATTTTCCAGAACAAAAAAAAGGGAATGAAACATAGACTCTTAGTATGTCTTGAAAGTTGATACCAAGTACCCCTATTATTTTTAACTAAAGCTATAAGAGGTACCCTTCAAGTCGTCGATAAGGGGCACCCTTTTTACTTAAGGAATTTTATTTCGGAGAAACAAAAGCCTATTTAAGTAGTAAAGTTCAGACCACGTTATCTCCAGTCGTATTTATGCAGTGGAAAAAAAAAGGGCTCATGTTGAAGGATAAGATGTTCCGCAATTAAGTTTCACTCTTTTTAAAAAGTACCAAGCCCCAACTGCTAGTTTTAAACTAGATAAGTTGTTCATAACTCGAGGATAAATTCAGAAGGAGACCATGTAGGTCCAGTGGTAAGAGGCACTATGATGTTTAAGGGTTCTAGTTTTCTTCTAACGGTGGTTGGAAAGTGTTCTATGATAACAGTTTATTAGTTCTTCACCAACTAATTGGAGAAATAACTTCTAACAGAAGCACCCCAGAGTGGTATCATGAACGGAAAATGAGTACGCATGTAAAGGTGTGATATAACAATATGGGGATAAAGTAAGACCGCTAGCAAGGCACACTTGGTATGTGTTCACTAAATCAAAAGTCGTTGTTGGGTACACAATAAGGGTAAGGGGCATAATGTATAAAGGAATGATGCGTGTACACAACATCGCCCCAAAAATAATGGAACCCTTAAAAGACAAAGACGACAAACTTAAGAAATAAATGGCGCAACATCCATTCACCCCAAGAAACAAAGAATATAGGTTGGGATAAAGCTACTACTTCAAGAAAACCTTGAATAGTTATCATCGGAATATTAGCACTGCCTAATTAGAAACAGAACGACTACATGTGCTAATTAATTCTTGTATGAAGATAAGTAGAATGTGGCCTTAGACAAGTTGTTCCATGAGTCTCATTACTCAAGTACATATTAATAGATGAGGTGTCGCGCTATGTATGAAAAGGGTTCACGATGCTTCATGATTTAGCCAAGGTTCCGTACATGGATAATCGGGTTGGAAAACAATATGCAGAAAAATGGGGACATGATACAATATCAAATAGGTTGGGGAATGAGATTAGATGAGATTGAGATTGGACATAGAGACATAGAGCAAGGTATAAGCAGATAAAAGTATAGGTACCCTCTAGAGGGGGGGAGGGAGCTAATAAGAGAATGGCAAAGGTAAGGTAAAGCAATTGATAGGGTAGCATATTTCAAATGGATGCTTAAACTTCAATAAGATCTCTTGCTGAACCAAGTTAGGAAGATCTGAAAGTCGTCAATAGTTGGATAGCAGTCAAAATGCTATGTAAGGCAGTGTTAAGAAGTTTTTAATAAGACCTTGAATGAAATAATGTTAGAAGGTGGGTGCGTACAAAAGGAAAAGGGCATAGCAATGAAAGGATATCGAATAACTCAAGAGATACTATGGAGGATAATGACATCATGCTAGACTAAAAGCCAAAATGAGGGCTATAGAGTTGATCGCCAAGGATGTTGCGACAAATGCATAACCAAGGAAAAAAGAACACGCAACCTCCTATGATAGGGGATGAGAAGAGCAAAGAGTGAATAAGGGAAAAAGAAAGAACTATAAAAAGATGGGATAAGCAAATTTCAATGTGAATAAGATGTGTATAGTAGAATGAACCAGGTGAGGGAAGGACTACGTCTACCTCCTACAAGATGCAATAGAATGGTTGTGCAACCTACGGGTATGTACATAAGCATTAGTCTAAGTGAGTAAGTACATGATAAAAGGAATAGGGTCTTAATAAGGACAAGGCAATTATGATATTTTGGGGTACCCTACTAAAAGCTACGAAGATAGGTAAGTCAACTGTTGGGATGAAATTAGTACCACATGCAAGGTAAGGCATGGTCACGATTGGACCAAAGGTCTATCCTGATACTGATTGTAAGATGAGGGGTAAAACAACAAGGTAACACACGATACCTAGCAAGATAACGCTAAGGTATTTCTTAGATTAAGGTGAACACCCTCTCGTATTCTCGTAAAAGTAAAGCATGACATGAGATAACGTATTTAAAGTGGTACATATTGGGAAAAACTGGGATCAGGAAATCGTGAAATTACTTAACCAAGGAGGCAGAACTAATGGGTTACCAAAATATGGCAGACTTATATGCTAAATTCTTTCAGAACTATATCAAGTAATGATAGACGGAGCACCGGACGACTATGAAAGCCAACTCTGAGGATGGAAAAACAAAACCCAAAAGGTAGAGTGCCAGTTAAAGTTTTGAGAAGAGTCGAGAAGGACTATACAAGACTAAGGAGTCCCAAATTATCAATGTCATTACAAACCTATTTTATACTCTACGAGAGTAGGGTGCTATATGGGTTATTATGAGTAGGCTAATGAATCAGCCTATTTGCTTTTAATCAAGACCACCTATACAGATGAAATGAGGTGAAGTTATAGGATAAGAAGGTAGTAAGACTCCGTGAGGTTTCCCCAGCTAATATCTCAGATAAAGAGATTTCAATTATGATTAACGTCTAATAACTAGGACGATCGTCTACCTCTTATTGAGTCTTCCTATGAGAATGACTACCATTCTAGTATCCATATGAACCCCTACAATATGTTGTATGGTAGAGTGTGTAAGTCACCTTATTGGGGCAAAAACTAAAAGGCCCAGACATAATTGAGCAAGCTATTGACTAGCAACCTGGAATCAACAGAAATGATATATAGATAATCGACATCGACATGCAGAGTTCCAATAGATGACTAGGTGTTCACAATAGAGTCACCCAGGAAGGAAGTAATAAGATTCGGCAAGAAAAGGAAACATGGCCCAAAATACATCGAACCTTATCAAGTTGTTTGTAAGATGGACAAAATTGTCTGTAAGTCGAACTTACCACCTGATTACGAAACTTACGCCCAATACGTCTAATACGGATACTTTATAATGTACTGGTGATCCACCCAGAGTATATCCCATAAATAATGTCCACAAAATGGAATACGGCAAGGAATAACCTATTGCCGTCTTGGATTGACAAGTTAAAAGGTTGCAAACTAGGATGTGACTTCCGTCAAGGTATTGTGGCAAAATTAAAACTAGAGAGAGGATGACTTGGGAGATCAAAAAGAAGATAGAGAGAAGATATCCGTACTTGTTCACTATATACAAAGGTAATCTAAACCTCTAAATGGATTGAAAGAAGACGGTTATATAGACCCCCCCAACCCTACGAGGTAAGTTAACATTCGAGGATAAATGTTCTAAAGGGGGGAATGATGTTACACCCCATATTCTTGAGCTCAGAATGTCTCTTAAGCTTCGTCGAAGTTAGGGAGTGAGTCAAATAATCTGCTACACTATCACACAACTTTAAGAAAAGAGGAATGCGATACCCCATGAGAGGGAAGGTTGGAAATAGAGCTAGGAGAGTCCGTAAAGGTTGGAGGCCAAATAATGAGTTGTAGGACTTGATTTACCTACGTAAGCTACTAGTAGAAGTTTTACATACTCAATCTACTTGAGTACATACCAAGCTTACGTAGTAAGGAGTACACGGGTTCTTAAAACGAGATGAGATTATAAACCCATGGGAAAGAAAACAATATAATGACACATGGCAGCCTAGGAAGGTGACATGTGGAAGCACCTCAAGCAGGCAGGTAAACCACTTTCTTGGGGGAGGTGGACCCCACTGCCACGTGGCAACCCCGAAGTGGCAGCATGTATGTATTAGCCTAATGGGGGCTAGACACGTGTCGCCCTTAGGAGATGACATATGTCACCCCCTAGGCAACATATATCTTCATGTATTGTGACTAAGGACTTCATTTGTTGTCAAAATCCTCATCCAAAGAAGAGGAAAAAAACATGAAGAACAAAAGAACAAGGCAGCCACGGTTTTGAAGAATTAAAGGTGAGTTCTTTGATTTTTCTCCGTGAGTTAATTATCTACGTTGTTCCTCAAGTATGTGGAGGTGTATATATGTATTTTATGATGCCTAAGGAACCATATATTCAGCTTTACACTTGTAACAAACAAGAGAAAGTGTGAAAGAAGAAGAGAAAAATATTGAGGGCAAGAAAATGAGCTACGGGTTTGGGGCTGCCAAGGTAAGCCTCAGAGTTTCGTTCCATGAATTAATTATTTAAGGTTTCCCATGGTTATATATTGGTGTTTTATAGACAAAAATTTCAATTTGGGGAAGCGGATAAGGGGCATAAATGGTCCGCTCCATTTCAGCACGACAAGAGGTTTTCGAAGTGAGTTTTGGGCGAGTTTGGCCAATTTCGGGTAAGGTAAGACCTTTCCTTTCAAGTTGGAGTTTATGGTGTTATTAATAAGTGTATTATATGTTGTTTAAGTGGCTGTAAATGTGAAAACATCATAGAAATTCTTAACATTGAAGACAATCTAAATCGGAGTCATTATAGTTGAATTATCGTCGAAGTAAAGTGTTGTGCTTATGGTGTAATATTTCAGATGTGTGGGGGTGTTTTGCAGGGACTATATGTATTCTAAAAGGGGTGTGGATGATTATGGTTGCAGCCACATGACCCATCATTTCGTATAATTAAAGTTTTTGTGAAATAAAGACTAGAAATCCTATTTTGGTATCGTAATTTTCAGCAAGTGGTTTGGAGCTTGTGTTGTGTAATGTTTCCATGTTGTATGTGTATATATAATTCAGGTTGTTGTTTTTGGTTGGCTTTAGTGATTAGGTATGTAATTGGAAATTCGAATAGGTAATATTATAGGGGAGCTGCTGCCTAATTTTCATTAACACCTTAACTAATTAAAGAACTAGTTGAGGAGACGAATAAGGAAATAGGTTCCATGAATACTAAGGTGCAACTTAAGGTGATGGAAATTATAGAGTGGTTGATATTCATATTACTTTTGTGTTGGATAGGTTCAAAGGAAGACAAGGTGAACGTGATGAAGAGTAACCCATACAAGGTATGTGAAGCTTTCTCTTGGCATATTTTGACATAAGTATTTAAAACCTATCTTTTCTCTTCTTTCGGCATGTCGTAGATATAAGTAAAAGGTGATGTAATTGCTAAGGTGATTCCACCCCTAAGTGTCCTGTATTTACTTCTGGAGGTTGAACTCCATAGTAGCTAAACTACTTTCCTGGAACCTCCTATACGTTAGGAGAAGTATTGAATGTACAGACTCCTAGTCTTAGAGACTATAGGATGATAAGTGCTTCCGGTTTCATAGGTGGCTAGTGTTACTTTAGTACATGCCTAGGACCCCCAAGATTCCGGGTGATATGACCCCTAATGGCACTTAGAGGGAACTTGACAGGATTACATTACTACTCGTGTCCACAGATGATAGTTTAACCCTCTTATACTATCGGGTCCCTGATAATGTTTTAAATTGTATATGGTTACTCACTACTCTACTCGTGCATACTGTAACCTCTCTATGACTCAATCCCAGGCTAGGGCATATTCCCGTGCACAGTTCACTGCGTTATCCACTGAGTCCCTCACTAGAGGGCCAGGGCATGTATGTATATATATATGTTGATGTGTTGTAATAAGTTGGTGATGACGCCGGACCCATTATGGTTCTACAGGTATGATTCACCGGATCCCTGAAAGGGCTGGGTATATTGTATAATTTGAGCATGCATGTCTTACAATTCACAAGGTACAGGTACAAGTTTCTTATATGATGTTTTATCTCCTGCTTTTCTATTTCAGATATACTTCCAGTTGTGTGATGTTATGTTTTATATACTCAGTACATATGTTATACTGACCTCCCTTTTCTTAGGGAGAAGGGGATGCGTTTCATGCCCGTAGGTACAGATACAAGTTTTGGTAGTCCGTCAGCTTAGGACTCTGCTCAGTGCAGCTGGAAGAGGCTCTATTGTATTGGAGCCTAGTTTTTGGTACTGACCACTGATGTGTAAAACTATTTTGTCTGGTCCAGGGTACGGCGGGGGCCCTGTCTACCGTATGTTGTTGTTAATGTTTTTAGAGGTCTACAGACATATATATATGGATTGTGTGTGTCAGTTTGATTCAGCTGGGTCTACATGATGTATGGTACATATTATTATGTTATAGCAGCCTTGTCGGCTTGCATGCCCTTTTATGATGTGACACAAATAATAGAGACTAATGGTTTATGAAAATATTATCATCCAATAGGGTTCTGTTTCATGGTATTATGTTATTTATAGTTCGACTCAACCACAAATGATAGACATGTATACGGGAGTTCAGATCGGACCCCAGTCGTGGCCTACTTGGTTCGATCGTGATAATATACTTCCTATTCATTGACTGTTTGTTATTTTTGAGATAATTGTTATATATACTGTATATATTGGGTTGTCTGAGTGTAGGCGTGTAGTTTTGGATATATGTGGTTGGGATGTATGGAGTACATGTGTTCCACATTGCTTTACTTAGAGTTTAGTTTTCCTTTTGTTGAGTGTCGTGTTGTTGGTGCTCATCCCTTACTTCTATACCTATGAAGGATCTGAGACCGACACCTCCTACTCTTAACATATCTGTGGATTGGACCAAGCCTTTGGACATGTGAGAGCTAGTATCTTGTCTTCTCCAGCAAACTCTCGCCGCCCATTTATTTTTTGTGTATTTCTATTTGATGACTTAAATATTTGGACTTGTACTTTCTTATTTCTATCAAACACTAGTGGCTTGTACATGTGACACCAAATCTTGGGTGGTTTATAATTTATTTTTCTACTTATCCTTATCTATGTCATACTAGACTTTACATTTCCGCTTTTATTTTCATTTATTTTTAATTGTAAATGTCTGACTCACCTTGGTGGGTTAGGATAGTCCCATCATACTTGAATTTGGGTCATGACAAATGTAATGTGACTTTTACACAGGGTTAGAAAAAAAGGCGTAAAAAGGCATGCATGAAAGCTCAAGAATAATACTTGTAAAAGTGTTAAAACTAATAAATTTTGGAATTAACTCTTTTTGCAAAAAATAAAACTCTTTTTGCAAAAAATAAAACTCTTTTTTGCCCCACTTTTTGTGATGGAAAATTTCTAGATTTTTTTTGGATTGGATCGAACCTTAGAATAAGGCTACCTACGTATATTTTCAAAACAAGAATCAAGTCAAACATACTTCAGAAAGATTGTTTTCTTGTTGTTGTTTGGGTTTTTTTAAAAAAAATTCTCTTTTTTCTTTTCTTTCCTTTTTTTCTTAACTCTTTTTTTGTGACTCTTTTTTTTACCGTACTTTGATTCCAAGAGAGGGGTATTAAAGAAAATAAAATTAAGGCTCAAAAGGAGTAGCAAAGGATTACACATTGTTTGGATAGCAGAATGAAATGCTTCTATCATATCAATTATTAAAAATGTCAAATACAAGTAGACCCTTTAAGATAAGAAGTAATAATCGTACAATATCTCTTTACAACATATGTATTTATGGATATGATATAATTTGTTCCATGTTTGTCAATCAAAAATCTCCATTTGACCAATGTCTTCTTCACAACTAATGAAATATGTCAATATGGATGAAACTTGTCTTTTTAACGTCATTCGATATCAAGGATGGGTCAAAGTGTTTTAGTCCTTTATTCACTTCCTCAAATATTTTTCAACTTCTTTGATGTATTCATTCCATGACTAGATATGATTTTAAGATATGACCATATTCCATATGCATATCATGTTCAAAAACTGAATTGAAAAGAAATATATATATATATATATAAGAAGAGCTGAGTAGAACAAATCAAAGTGATGCAGAATAAAAATTATATTAAGTAAAAGGATAAAAGACTTGACGACAAAAAAACAAACTAATTTTATGTTACAATCATGTAATAACCTAAAGTACGACAAGACCAAACAAACATATTAAATAAAAAACTGATAGAAGGATTTGACTCAAAGAAAAAATCAAAATCTGAATTGCATAGCAGAAATGACGACAAAATAAACAACCCATAAACTCTTTCCTAGAGAAAAGAAGAGTGTCTTCCCACTCACCAAGTTTTACATCTTACCCACTACTATGTACATTAGCCTCTACTGAAGCTTCACCAATTTCAATTGTCTTTTCTTGAAAATTGAGATATTTGTAAAACTCTTTGTCATCACATATCATCTCAATAAAGTGGACATCATTATGTGCCGATAGAGGATTCTGATTAACATTTGGGGGTTCATCATTTTGAACCACAATCATCTTTGCTTGGATCATCTTTTTCACCTCCATTTTCAAAGTTCGACAATCTTCAATATTGTGCCCTGGAGCATCGAATGGTATGCACATCATTTTGTAGGATTGAAACCTTTTGCACTTGGTTCTAGATAATTTTGAGGAATCAGTTCAATCATATTCAAAATTTTTAATATCTCGAATAAACTTGTTAAGACTCTCCAATTGTTGTGAAATTATTCATAGGTCTCTGAACTCCTCCAAAATCCTGCCTTGGATGGGGGTTATAGGGTGCTCAAAACATTTGAGGAGAAGACGAGCATGTTGATGTGTTGGTACCCGCCATTGGGGATCGTTTGATTGATGTGCATATGGTAGTGAACTATAGACTACATATTGAGGGGGACAATAGAGTATTGTGTTTCTAGCATTGGATGATAGTGATAGAATTGAGACGGTGCATATTGATAAAGTGGACCTCTTGGGCTTTTTTTTGTGCCCAACATAACAGTTGCTACATCTTCCATTATTTTCTTTCCCCCAAGTCTTTCCAATCCATATTTAATCACTTGTGTCATGGATTTGAAAGTAACTTGACTTACAATCTTTCCAGACTTGATGCCATTTTCCACCATTTCTCCAATATTAATAACTTCGGCGAATGTTTTTCCAACAATTGAAAGCAACTATTGAAAGTAGTATGGTTCTTGCGCAATGAGAAAATATCAATCATTTTTGACTCCTTCATTAATGGCTTAACCCTAGCAGCTTGCTCCCTCCACCTAATAACATATTCATGAAATGTTTCAGTGGTCTTTTTCCGCATGTTGCAAGTGACGTACGATCTGGCACTATGTTAATATTATATTGGAACTGTTGAACAAAACATTAAGCCAAACCATCCCATGTATGCCAGTTAGACATATCTTGATCTAGGAACCATTCTGAGGCAATTCCAACCAGGCTTTCCCCAAAATAAGACATGAGCAATTCCTCTTTGCCCTCACTCCTATCAATTGATTGCAATATTTCTTCAAATGAGTTATAGGATCCTCATGGACATCATATTTCTCAAATTTTGGAGTCTTAAAACCAATTGATAAATAAACATAAGGAAACATGCACAAATCACTGAATGAGACACTTTTGTGACCTCGCAATCCTTGCATATTTCTCACACTCTCCTCCAAACCTTTCATTTTTCTTTTCATATTCTTATGTTCCTTACTCTTAGTAGTTTTCTCAATCTCTATAGGAGAACAATCATGATGAGCGTTGGATTGATGATCATTATTGGATTTCTTTATCTACGGTGGTTGAGAAACTACATTACTCTGCTTAGTAGGCATGAAAAGTGGATTCTTATTAGGGGTGCATTTTGCGGGCACAGTGTGGAGGTTCCCACGGTATGGGATACATTAACTAATGGGCTAAAACCAGGTGGATAAAATGGGTCACTTGTCAAGACTTGAATGGGAGCCGACATAGTTATATTAGGAAATTTATCAATTGAAGAAAGTGTAGCTTGTCCATTCATCAGGCTTGATATATTATAGCCATTTGCTGTCTCACAATCCTTACTTCCTCCTCTAGTGCTAATTCACATTGAGCAAACTCATTTCGAACTTTTTTATTATCTGACTCTGATCCATCTTTGTGAGGCATTTTTTATTTTCCTTTGACATTGTATTGTATGAGTGAAACACGTTTAAGCACAAAACAACCAACCACATTTTAAGTTAATTCTGTGCATGGACAATGAAATTTATTAGGATTAGACATTCTTCAGTTATAACCACATGTTTCACTTCATTCATACAAAATTATTTTTATTATAGAATGAGTTTAGAGAACTTGATAATTAATCTAGACTCGCTCAACGCACCCATTTTTTATTTATTTAATTTTAAAAAACTAATTGGAAAATACATTGATCGAACTATATTGGGATTGCCTATGTATTCATGCTTAAGAACATGAATAAGATCTTTGCAAAGTTCGATAGTTTCAAAATAAAGTAACTAACAAAGTTTTTTTGTATAATATTTTCTTTTTGAACTTCGAAAGAAAAGTAATTATGAAAGACTATAAAAGTAATCTTTTTTTGCTTTCTTAAGGATAAATAACATTTTTTTTGAGTTTCAACTTACAAGAAAAAAATCTACTTTGTTTCCAGTGTCTTTTAAAGTGTGTTCGGTACAAAAGAATTTTTTCTTTTTTTTTTTGAAATTTTGAAAAATGAAAGGAAAAACTCTCTGTTTTTTTTAGAATTTTTGAAATAATGAGTAAACTTTTTTTAAAAAAATAAATATATTTTCGAATAAGGACCAAAACTAAAATTTTAAATATGGATCACCGAACCTGAGGAGGGTTGCCTACGTATCTCATCGAGGTGAGAATCAGGTGTGCGTAGTTCACAAAGTTTGAAACATGAAGTAAGAATGTATCTTTTTTTATTTTTGAAGAAGGATAACCTTTTTTTTTGAACAAGAGTGAACAAACTTTTTATTTTTTATTTTACTATTATTGAGGACTAACAACTGTTTTTTTTGAATTTTTTAAACCTATATCACCGAACCCATGGAGAGATGCATACGTATCTCATCAAATTGAGAATCAGGTGTGCATAGTTTGAAATGTTAGAACCTTGTTGAAAAAAGTAACAAAAACTTTTGGTTATTGTTTATATAAAAATGGTATAAAAGAAAAAGCTTTTGGATTTTCTTTTTACGAACTATATAGAAGAACTAAAAACATATTTTTTGTGATTTTTATTTAAAAAGTTTTATAATTTTTTAAAAAAATCATTTTTAAGAAATGCATAGGAAACTAAATTAAGAAAAATATTTTTGAGTTTTTCTTACTATGTTTTTGAGTAAATTTGATAACTCTTTTTCTCATTTTGTTGATCAACATAAAAAGACCTTATAAATAAATGTTATTTTCAGATAACACATAAAATGAACTAAGTTGTCAAATTCAAGAGGGATAATGTCCTAGAAGAATACGACTCTTGTGTCAAACCTCAAACAAATGTCTTACAAGGGATAACCATGTCTATGAAGTTTTACTAGATTTAATTTTAAAGGGGATAGGTGTTTAGACTAGCTTACCGGACACTCGAGCCAGGAAGGGGCAACTTTTCGATATCACCGTTATTCCAACTTCATTGCTAGTCCTACCCTACTTAATATGTATTACTAATAATCCTTCATAAGGTGCCCTTTAATCCTGATGGGAAACCTCTTTATCAAGTTGCACTTGTCCTCTACCTGCATTACCATTTCTGCAGCCTCCACGACCTATATAATTTCCTTATCGCGCACCTTTTAGACATCTTTTGCCATTATTATGTCCACCTATCGATACTACTGCTTTGGTCTACTATTGCGTGGGATTAGTCATGCAGTGGTAGGGACAACTTCTCCTCATGTGCTCTGGTTGTAATGACCCTCGTGGTCATTTTTGTGTTTTTTATGCTTACTATTTTCGCCCTCTTTATACTTCTTTATAGCATTTTTGAGGTGTTGGGATGGGTGACATGCTTCTCGAGGAGGTTGGATTACTTTTGAATGAGTTTTACTATTTTTGAGGTCTAAGACTTGTAAGAGTTGACTTTAGTCACCATTTGGAGATTTTGATGTTGGATGAAGATTCCATTAGTTCTACCAGCTCCGAAAGGGTTATTTTGGTGGTGTAATGTTCGATTCGGGATTCAAGGCTATCATTTTGAGTTGGTGTGATTAGGAATTTTATTTTTAAAGTTTTGGCCAAAGTTTGACTTTGGTCAACATTCTTAGTAAATGTGCTTGGATTGAGATTACATTAGTGTGATTAGCTTCTAAACACCAAGTTTTATCTAGAAAGACCTTTGGTTTGGTTCCCAAGATTTTTAGGATTAGTTTGTGGCTTTGATTGTGTTGTTTGTGAATTCTTTGTAAGTGTTAACTTTTTTCAATATTTTGGTGACACGACCTTTGTTGGTTGTTTCATTGATTCCTTTAAGTGTGGATTAACTTATCCAATAAGATAACATGGTTTTTTGTATTGATGGGGTCCTAAATGAATTTCGAGCCTACAACGTAGAAATTTTCATCCTTATGAGTTTGTTGATGTTCAGCTATTGGTGCCGCTGACATTTCTTCTCCGTGATAGAGGGCCCTTGGCCACGTTCACAAAGGTCTGAATGTTTGTGTTTCACATTTATGGGAGGAACTCTGTGTTCATGGGCTAGCGTTCATGTTCATGAAGGGTTAGCTGGCTGACCTCTGTATTGACAGAGCTATTCTCTACATTCATGAAGGATAAAAGTCTTGGCACCTGTGAGCATATTAAAGCCCGTTATCAGTATGCATTCTCCCATTTCACACTTACAGAAGTCATGATTTTGAGGGCATTTCTTGGCCAAATTCGGTGATTCTTGTTAGAGGGTGTTGGAAATTCACATGGGCACCTTTTTAGGTTTGGTAAATCTTCCATTTCTCTTGGTAATTTCCATTAATTTCTCCTAAACTTCATTTTTTGATCCTTTTTGCCTTTTCTAATTTTTGGACTGTTTTGGGATAATTTTTGCTCTGATTGTGCTCATTTTTGGAGCATGAATTCCTTGAGGTCGTTTAGACCCAGTGATGATGTCATTATTGCAATTTCAGTATAGGTCCCAAGGTCAAATTTTAGCCTGTTTTGATTCCAAATTTATAATTTGTAACATGAGTATCTATTGTCATGTTTTGATTTTCTCTTTGGCAATTTTGATAGTGTGGCACCGCTTGGAGGCTTTACAGAAAGAAAAAGCTCCAGAATAGAGGTTGGGGTGAAATTTCAACCTTGAGGTAGGTTATGGTATTTCCTTTAGACTTGGTTCGGATAGTTTAAGTATATATATGATATTAGTTTGATCGATAAGAAGGATTTTATATATTGAATTTAGGATTTCATGATTTTTAGAATGGAAATGGGCATGAGCGAGAATTCAAAATGGTATTTAGCCATTTAGCCATAGTTTAGATTGACTTTTGGTTTGGTTGATGATTAAGCTCCTTAATATGCTTTTAGGTGATATGAAACATAGTCCTTAAGCGATTTGAATGCCTGTGTTGATTGGTTGCCTTGGTGCTGTTATCTTTGTTTTTATCACTTTATTTTATTCTTGTTGGGCCCGAGGCCACAAAATTAGACAAGCTAGAGTTCCAGGTTAGTACCGCTATGCTGTGACTAGGGTTTGCCTGAATGTGGTGTGATGCATATGTGGTGTGGATTGTTGATTTTTTGATGGGTTGTATTCGTGTGAATTACCTGTGTTAGCCGCATTGACTTAATATTTTGTAATGGAAGAGGGGTAGTACTCATATTTCACTTTATTGATGGAACTTGTTTTGATGGAAAATCTACATAAATATGCCATTTTGAGGTATACACTTAAAATGGGACTTATTCAATTAATTTGGGGATATTCTTAAAATAAGCATGACTTTCATGGCATTGAGCATATTTAGTTGCATGGATTTATATTGCACTCTTGAATAGTATTAAAAAGTCTGAGGTATAATTTTGGGCGGCTCATCGACTTAGGTTTGGGATATATCTTACTATTTTACTTTTTGATAAGTCTGAAGTATTATTCCAAACAGCTTATGGATACATATCGAGTTATATATTTACTGTTGATTAGTCCGAGGTTTCATTTCTATTGGCTCGAGAACTCCTCTGAATATTTAGTTTTTAGCATCTTGCCACTACATTACATGTTCTTGTTTATTTATGTGATTATGCACTTACGGGTACTTGGGTATTTTTTTCAGGATATTTGTGTGAGTTATCTATGGTATGGCTAATGATTATTAATTACTGAATTGTTAGTTTGTTAGTTGGTAGTTGTAGTACTATATATATATAAATATATATCATCATTCTAAGCTCGATCAGACTATAATGCCTACTGGGTATCTAGTTTTTTTGAACTCATACTGCACTGCCATATCTTTTCCTAATGCAACTCCCAGTAAGATCCACCCTCCGAGAGACTTGGATCTCGACCTATCATAGTCATAGATCGTGGTGAGCTCCCAGCGTTCAAAGATTTGTTGCTTTACTTCTTGTCATTGACTTGTATATTTTGTATTTTGACGAGTTAAATCTCTTATATATGTAACTTTTAGTACTTAGTAGCTCCTGTACAGGTTACACAAGGCCTGGGGTTTTGGTTTATGTCAGTTTGTCCTTTTTGGTCACTTTCAGGTCTCTTTTGCATATATTATATCATATTACAAATTTATTATATGACCGCTTGTTTTACTTATTTGTTTTTCTTCCACCTCTTATTTTTTTATGTTAGTAAATTGTTGTCTTCTGCAATTATATATGTTGGGGTTTTAGGCTTGCCTACATTAAGAGGATAGTAGGTACCATCATGGCCTAACTATGGGTTATGATAGAGTGGTATCAGAGCTTTAAGTTCACTGATCTTATAAGTATATGAGCATGTATCTAGTAGAGTCTCGCAGATTGGTACGATCACATCCATATATTATCTGTAGGACACTATAGGGAATTCTTAAGAAAACATCCTTTGTTTTGTTCTTTATCATGCGGTATTGACTATAGCAACTTCTGAGTATTTAATTGATTCATTCTTTCTTAGATGCCTAGGACAAGGCCATGTATGAGAGGTCGAGAACCTATTGCACCAGTAGATGGTGCAACATATAAGTCAGAAGTTGCAACATATGCCCTAGCTAGGGATGAGGGTCGAAGTTGAGGTAGATCACAAGACATAACACCATCTAGAGATCAGGAGTAGTCACTATCACTAGAGCCTAAGATAGAGGTTGAGCATGTTCAGCACCAGCCAGATGGTGTGGGTATAGCCCAACCTTTGCCAAGGTTTGTTTCCATTCTAGTGCTTGAGGATACACTAGAATGGATACTTAGCTTCATGGAGGGTATGTACCAGCCAGGGACTTTGCCTAGCACTTTAGTAGGACTCGAAGTCCTAAATAAGACATAGAATCCAACTTAGAAAGGGGCATAAAGTGTTCAAATTCTGGGGTTACAGCATGCTTCTGAGGCTCCTAGCTTAGTGGTCTACCCCGTTTCCACTTTTACTCTACCTATGGAACCTAGACCAGTCATGTTTTATGAGGAGCAGAAGATGCTAGGGTGATTTATCAGGTTGATTTCTCCTAAGTTTTTAGACATATTAGGCGAGGATGCCCATGATGTTTTGATTTGTTTTCAGGAAATGTTTCATAACCTCAGCTTAGTGGAGTCTCACGAGTTTGATTATAACACCTTCTAACTAGATGGGTCAGAGATGTAGTGATGGATGTCTTATCTCTAGTGTAGGCCAACCGGGTTACCTATGATGACTTGGGCTTAGTTCTTTGAGGCTTTCTTAAAGAAGTGTGTGCCTCATAGCTTGAGGGAAAGATTAGAGGATGAGTTTACAAACCTGACGTAGGGATCCTTATCTATTACTGACTATGAGACATATTTCCAAGAGTTAGCTGAACATGCGATTATACTTTTGCTGACGGATCACGAGAGGGTGCACAAGTTTATTAGAGTCCTCTCATTTCAACTTTTGATGGTACATATTAGATGATAACATTAGGCTATTCTTTTTTGTAGATAGTTAATCATGCACACACCATAAAAGAGATCCGTTGTGACTACTATGGAGGTAGAGAAAAGAGGTCGTATCTTTAAGGTGGTTTTGGTGGGTCTCAGTACTGAGGTAGCAAAGTTCTTAGTTGAGGTTACACACAATAATTTCATTTCTCTAGGCCGGTTTAGGTAGCCCTTCAGCTTATAGATGTTTCCATTTCTATGGGTGTTAATGGATAGTTGGTTTAGGCTCCTATTCAGTCTTCTAAGGGTGCACTTCTAGGTCTTAATATCGTGGTAGCTAGTCAGGTTCAGTCGGCCCATCTCTGAAGGGTACATTAAGCGTCCATGTTATGAGCATGGCGTGGTAAGACACTATACTGGGGAGTTCCTTATGATCGGTCATTGTAGGTGATAGGGCCAGTAGGTTAGTAGGTTCAGGCCCCAGGGCTTTGGTTTAGCCTATAAAGGTAGTGCTCAGGATAAAAGGGATGGTCCTAAGATGCTCGAGGTATCCCTTAATTAGGCAAGTCAGGTTGCCAAGGCACATGCACCATGTATATTTTTCCATGGATACTATAGGCGGAGGCTTCCGATGCCATCATTATAGGTACGATCTCTATCCCTCATTAGCCTATATAAGCTTTATTTGATCCAGGGTTTACTTGGTTATATGTGCTGCCTATTATGCTACTCATTTGGATGTGTTGTGTGATCCCTTATCTAAAACTATTCGTGTATCTTACCCCGTAGGCGATTCTTTAGTAGTAGATGAAGTGTACCAATCCTATATAGTTACTATCTTGAGGTATGATACTAGATCAAACTTGATTCTTTTGGATATGGTAGACTTCGACCTTATTCTCTGTATTCATTGGCTATCTCCTCATCATGCGGTCTTGCATTTATTTTCCATGACTGTTACCTTGTAGATGCTTGACATTTCTTCAAATTTATGGATCGGTACTATTAGCCATATGCCCATAGGTGTGATCTCTTTTCTAAGGGTGTAATGCTTGGTAGAAAAGGGGTGTCTTACATATCTTATTTATGGCAGTGATACTAGTGCCAACACTCCTTCCCTTCATTTAACTTCGGTGGTTAAAGAGTATCCTGATGTTTTTCTTATTGTTCTATTGGACCTTCCTATCGATGGTGACATTGATTTAGGCATTGATACCGAATTGGTATGTATCCAGTCTCTTCCACCCTACCCGATGGTTTTAGCTGAGTTGAAGAAGCTTAAGGCATAGCACCAAGACCTCATGTATAAGGGGTTCATTATACCCAATGTGTCTTTTTAGGGTTCTCAATCCTATTTATAAAGAAAGAGGATGGTACCTTGCATATTATATTGACTAAAGGCAGCTAAATAAGATGACTATGAAGAAAAAGTATCCTATGTCATGGATTGATGACTTATTTGACCAACTTCTAGATGTAGTGGTGTTCTATAAGATAGACTTGATATCACACTACCTCTAGTTGAGGATTAGGAAAATGGACATCCCTACGATTGCCTCTTGGACTCAATATGGATATTATGATTTCTTAGTGATGTATTTTGGGTTGACTAATGCCCAAACAACGTTCATGGACTTGATGAACCATATGTTCAGGCCTTTCCTAGACTCTTCTGTGATAGTTTTCATTGATGCATCCTAGTCTATTCATGAAGTAAGGAGCAATATGAGCAGCACTTGAGGACTGTACTTCAGAACTTATAAGATCAACAATTGTATGCCAAATTACCGAAGTAAGAGTTTTGGCTTTAGTTTGTAGCATTCTTAGGAAATTTTGTGTCTAAGAATAGGATTAGGGTGGATTCGACGAATGTCGCCACCATTGGTGATTAGGCCAAACCTACTTATTTTACTGAGGTTTGCTGTTTCATTAGTTTGGCAAGCTACTATAGGCAGTTTATGGAGGGGTTTTCTTCGATATTAGTACCTTTAACTAGATTGACTTACAAAAATATCCCTTTCCAGTGGTCTGATGAGCGTGAGGCAAACTTTCTAAAGCTCAAGGCCTTGCTTACTTCAGCTCTTATCCTGACTCTTCATATTGAGGGCTTTGGGTTATAGTCTATTGTGATGCTTCTGGTGGGTTCCTCGGTTTGGTATTGATGCAGTAGGGTAGAGTTATTGTTTATTCCTAAAGCTTCATGAGAATAACTACCCCACTCATAACTTGGAGTTGGCGACAACATTCTTCACATTAAAGATTTAGCGGCATTATCTTTATGGAATTCATTGTGACATGTTTACCAAACATTGTAGTCTTCAGCATATCCTCAACAAGTGAAACCTTAATCTAAGACAACATAGGTGTTTGGAGATACTAAAGGATTATGACTTATCAATTCTTTATCACTTATGCAAGGATAATAAGGTAGTAGATACCTTGAGCCAAAAGTTGGTGAGTATGGGAAGTTTAGATTTCTTAGTTGTAGATGAGCGACCTATGGCTTCAGACATCTAGACCATAGTCAAATGTATGGTTAGATTTGATATTTCTAAGCTAGGTAGGGTACTTTCTTATTTAGAGGATAGATCTTCTTTATTGGACCAGATTCAGGCACAACAATTTGATGATCTATATTTTAGGGTGATTCAAGATAGGGTGCTATGCGGTGAGGCTACAAAGGAGATGTTAGATCCAAAGGGAGTTCTGAGTATTAAGGGTTGTATCTATGTTCCTAGAGTTGGAGACTTAGTTAGGTTGATTCTAGAGGAGTCCCATTTTCTAGATATTCTATTCATCCTGGTGCGACAAAGATGTATCATGATTTGAGGAAGCACTACTAGTGATATGGTATAAAGAGGGACATTTCAAATTTTATGGCTAGGTGCTTGAACTATTAGCAGGTGAAGTATGAGCACAAGAGGCCAGATGGTTTAACCTAGCAGCTATCCATTCTAGAGTGGACATAGGAGTAGATAGCTATGGACTGCATGGTATGCTTACCATATACTTTTCAAAGTTTTGATGCTATTTGGGTTATTGAAGATCGATTGACCAGGTCTACTAATTTTCTTCCAGTTCAGGCTATCTACAATTTAGAGAGGTTAGCTCAGATCTACGTCCGAGAGATTATCCGTATGTATGGTGTGCTAATGTTCATTATTTCAGATCATGGTACTCATTTCACTTGACATTTCTAGAGGTCTATTCAGAAGGAGTTAGGGGTAGAGTTGAGCATAGCACACCATTCTACCCATAGACTAACGGTCAATTTGAGAGGATTATTCAGGTTTTAGAGGATATACTACGGGCCTTTGTCATTGATTTTGGGGATTAGTGGGACCAGTACCTAGCTTTGATAGAATTTACATATAATAATAATTGTTATTTCAGCCTTTAGATGGCTCCATTTGAGGTGTTACATGGTAGGATATGTCATTCTCATATGGGTTGGTTTGATGCATTTTAGGTTAGGACATGGGTCATCGACCTATTGTGAGATTCCTTGGATAGTGTTTGTGTGATTCAGGAGCACCTTTGTACTTCCCAGAGTAGGCGAAAGAGCTATGCTGACTAAAGGTTGTGGACTTTAGAGTTCATGGTTGGTGATGTGGTGTTTCTATGGGTGCTGCCCATGAAGAGCGCAATGAGGTTTGGGTGGAGGTGCAAGCTTAGACCCAGGTTCATAGGTCCTTTTGAGATCTTGAGATGGGTAGGTAAGGTGGCCTATGAGATATACTTTCCTCCAATACTTTTAGGTGTTCACCATGCATTCCATGTTTCTATGCTAAGACGGTATGTTCCAGATGAGTCTCATATGCTTTAGTGGGATTCAGTTTAGTTGGATGAGTCTTTTGCTTTCGAGGAGGAGCCTATGGCTATTTTGGATAGGCATGTTAGAAATTTGTGGACTAAAGAGATTCTATCAGTATAGGTTTAATGGAGGCATTATCCGATCGATGATGCAACTTGGGAGACTAAGCTTGATATGTGGACCCAAATCCTTACCTTTTTGAGCCTTCAGATATTTTCTTTGCCTTTACTTTCAAAGATGAAAGTCCTTTTTGTAGTGGATGATGTAATGACCCTCGTGGTCATTTTTGTATTTTTGTATGCTTTTACTATTTTGTCCCTCCTCATAGCTTCTTTGTAGCATTTTTGAGGTGTTAGGATGGGTGGCATGCTTCTTGAGGAGGTCCGGTAAGTTTGACCACTTTTGATGTCTAAGGCTTAAAAAAGTTGACTTTAGTCAAAATTTGAAGATTCTGATGTCGAATGAAGATTCCGTCAGTTCCATCAACCTTAGATGGGTAATTTTTTTCTAGTATAATGTTTGGATCTGGATTCGAGGCTATCATTTTTAATTGGTGCGATTAGGCAATTTAATTTTAAAGTTTTGGCAAAGTTTGGATTCATGCAACATTCTTGGTAAATGTGTTCGAATTAAAATCCTTTTAGCGCGGTTAGCTCTGGAAGACCAAGTTTGGTCTATAACATCCTTCGCTATTGTTCCAGAGGCTTCCGAGATGAGTTTGGAGCTTTGGTTGCGTTGTTTTTAAATTTTTTATAAGCATTGACTTTGATCAACATTTTGGTGAGACAACCTATGTTGGTGGTTTTGTCAATTCTGTTGAAAGGGAATGTCGTTCCCAATAGTTTAGCATGGTTTATTTCTGTCGTTGGGGTTTTAAATGAGTTTTGAGGACCTCATAGGGGATTTTTCATCCTGTGAGTTTGGTAATGTTTAGCTGCTGGTGTAGTTAGCATTTCTTCTTCGCGATCACGTGCCATTAGCTACTTTTGTTGAACTCTGACTACTTGTGCTTCAATTTACTAGAGGACCACTGCATTCATAGAGGCCAATAGGCATGTGCTCTGCAATCTCTAGAGGAGCTCTATGTTCGTAGAGGCCATTGGGGTCATGCTCTGTATTTGTATGTTAGATTTCGCATTCTCGAAGGGTCAGCTAACTAAAAGCGTTCGCGAAGGCCAAAAGGCGTGGCACCTGTTAGCCTTTTTAAGACCATTTTCAGCATGTATTCTCCCATTCCACACTTAGAAAAATCACAATTGTGGGGTAACATATCTCGTTTGTACGCATGGGGTTCTAAACAAATCCCGAGGACCCCGTTGCATACATGGACTTACGAAATCACATTTTTACCAGTTGTGTCTGGTGCCATCGCTTATTTGAATTGTGATCTCTAAAGCGACTGTCGTTAAAGCAACCAGGCTACTTGGGGCGGGGGTCGCTAAAGCGACTAACGTGTCGCTAAAGCAGTTGGTCTCTTAAGCAACTAATGTGTCGCAAGAGCGATGCCCACCTCTTGGTATGATATACTTAAGAGATCTTTGGGCTCACTTTTTTGGCACCTGAGTCTCATTTTAAGTTTAAAATTCAATTATTTCTTATAACATTGAAGTGCGATTACTCCCTCAATTCTAAGGCAATTTGGGTGAATCAAAGGGCTATTTTGCAGGGTTTTCGAGTGAAATCCATTGGTGTGATCAGAATTAGGAGTAAAGGCTCCGTTAGAGGTAAATTGACATGTTTCCCTGCAACCTTAGTTATTCTTGTGCTTAATTGAGAACTTCATTGCATGTTTATTTTTAGCTGTTGTGAGCCCTAAATTATGTTCATTGTTGGAATACAAGTTTAGGGTGGCATTTTGGACCTATTCATGGAGTCAATTCCATAATTTATGAAGTATGTCCCACATTCTCGATTGTTATAATTCAATAATTTTAATGCCAAAATGACCGTGTTAATATTGTGCATCTATTGGTGAGAGTGTGCCAGTGTTCTAAGGTCATTTGGAAGGGGAAAACTGTTATTCCTTATGTTGGAGAAATAACTATCGTCCTATAGATAGGCTACGACTTTTCCCTCTTTAGACTAAGCATGTTTAGGCATTTGTATTATGATTTCTATGATTTTGGGGTTGTTTAGGTGGTGAGCATGCTCAATTACTAGAATTTATGTCGTAGGCTTTATTTATCGATAAATTTGGACTAGTAAAGATTTTCTCCTATTACTGCTGATCATCCATACTTGGTTATCTGTACTTTGCCTTTGGTTTATATCTTTGGAAGCATGCTTGGCGTTAGATTAGCCTTAGACTAGTGTTGCCTTATACTTGAGTGGTTTTGGAGCCATTAGGCCTTGGAACTTCTCTAACATCACTTCGGACAGCTTAGCTCTTTGTAGACTGATATAAAAGAGTTGAATCTAATAGTCTGGACCTTATCTAGGTAGTAAAACAACTTGGGGATATTATATATACAATTATCTGATTTCATTAGTTCAGCATCGCTCTATTCTTTATTTTTTAAGTCTATTCATTGATTCTGGTTTGATGTGGTTCAGGTTGGAGTGATTTATTGATGTCACTTAGATTGGGGGTACTCCTTGTGATGCTTTAATTGCTGTTGATCCTAATTCTGATTGATTCACCTATATTCATGTTTTAAGTCCCCAAATCACTCTACCGGGTGAGGTTTAAGTCCATGCCTTAGTGTTATTGCAATGGTTCAAGTCCACCAACCCTATTAGCCTTGGTTTAGGTCCATAGCTACTTATTATCCTTGGTTCAAGTCCATAGATACCATTGCTTTGCTTCAAGTCTCGTGTCTCCTTTGTATGTGGTTCAAGTCCACGATTATCCAAAACTTGGTCTACGTCCTTGGTTACATCAAATATCAACTCAAGTCCCTAACCCTCGTATTCTTCTTCAGTTCAAATCCTTAGCGTTTCTATGCTTCAGGTTCTTGAAATGGTCCGATTCAAGTCTGCTGGATATTGTGGCACTATGGATACTTTACTAGATTTCTTCATCTCATTTCAACTATCATTGCTTCTATCGAGCTTTTACGGGTCCGTTCACATTGTTTTTTTAGTCTTGTTCATAAACGTACTAGTTAGGTAGTTTCCCTCTTTCTCCTTGTGTGTGAGTACGCTCGTGTACATAACTAGTTTACTTCTTGTTCTTGTCTCTAGTTGTGTTAGCTCATGTATTTTAATTTACTTTGGCTTTCCCTTCCCAATCGGCCTATGATGCCTACTAGGTAACTGTTATTTTAGTACTCATACTATACTCTACATTTGTTTTCATGATGTTGGTCTAAGTACTAGCTATCAAAGTTGATCTTAAGCCAGTTGCAGTCTTAATCAGAGGCGATGGTGAGCACACATCATTCAAGATTTACATTTGTTTTCATGATGTTGGTCTAAGTACTAGCTATCAACGTTGATCATAAGCCAGTTTCAGTCTTGATCAGAGGCGATGGTGAGCACAAATCATTCAAGATTTACTCATCCCCCCTGCATATATATTTTGTCTATCTTTTACTTTTTAAGATAGTCTTATTTCTGTGGTCACCTTTTAGGACTTGTTCCCATTTTATAGTAGCTCTGTACATGTGATTTTTAGGTTATGAAGGGGATGTTTGGGTTTGTATATATTTTGATTTGCTTCCGCCCGTTCATTTGTGTTCCTATTATTCATTACTGTTATAAATTTAAATTGTTGGACTTCTACCCTTACATCCCAGTACTTATAGTTTGAAGATATGGGTCACCTTGCCTACTAGTGGGTCATAGTAGGAGCCATTATAACCTGAGAAATTAGATCGTGATGAGTTGGCATTAGAGCCCCATCTTCACTAATCTCACTTATATAGAGCTAATGTTTAGTAGAGTCCGACAGATCGATAAGGAGACGTCTGTACTTATTTACGAGAGTCTAAATGATGTCTTTAGGATATTATCTCTTTTGTATCACTGTCAAAAAGTGTGTGTCTCATAAATTTCAATTTCTTGAAATTTCACTTGTTCTACTCTTTTATATTATGGCTCGCACGCGTAATAGAGCCTCATATAGGGTTACAGGTAAACCTCAAGGTTTTTCCAGGGATGCAACTCTATCTTGGGATAGGGAGAAAGCTCTAAAGCAGAAGGTGGAGCAAAAAGTAGCTCCAGTACATCATTAGTCGGTGGGGTTGGGACTATCCCAGTTATCGCCCGATCCAGTTGTAGCTCAAGACCTTCAGCCAATGTTCGCTTAGATATTAGCTCCTATTGGGGGTATGCAGTGGTCCTAGCTCTATGATGATAGGTCAACTTGCACCAGTAGCACCAGTATTTCAACTGCCTTCGGAACCTACCACATAGTTTGATGATCTAGAGGGTATCATCCTATTTCAGGAATAGAAGATGCTCAAGGTGTTCATTAGACTATCACCCTCGAGATTTTCTAGGGTTGTGGGTGAGGATGCCCAAAGGAGCAGCGGCAAGTCATGTGGCAGATCCCGCTAGAGACTCTAGTAGGGACAGTCTAGTCACTCATTCTAGGTCTCACTCCATACCTTATAGGATGACTTGCACCATCAGGGTGGCTCTAGTGTCAGTCTAAGTCAGGGCTGAGGTGGTATTTAGATGGTTCCTTCTGGACGATCTCCAATTGTGAGCCAATAGCCATAGGGTTATTTATGACTAAAAGGAGCTAGATCATTGGTCTTGCAAATGCCCTCTCCATAGGTCATCCACACTAGCTCCACAGACAGCTAGACCTGCTCCAGCAGAAGCATCTCAAGTTAAAAGCAGAGGCCAGGTCCAGGATCACAAGGGTAGTCATCAAAGTGCACGGGGAGTTCCCTAAGGAAGTAGGATAGGTAGAAGAGTTGATTCACGGGGTAGAGGATCCCAAGCCTACTTTTATGCAACTCCATTTAGAGTAGAGATAGTGGCCTCAAACGATGTGATCATAAGTATTTTTCTCTAATATCCTCGGCCCGCAATCACTTTATTTAATATCGGCTACACCTATTTCTATATATGTGTATATTGTGTTCCTCAACTAAGAATGACTCTAGAGCTCTTAGTTTAGCCATTGTGTGTCTCGACCCTAGTAGGTGATTCTTTTGTAGTAAATTAGGTCTTTTGATCTTGTGTAGTGACTATTTAGTGCCAAGACACTAGGGTTGATCTTATTTTTCTTAAAATGTTGGATTTTGATTTGATTCTAGGCATGGACTGGTTATCCCCTCACTGTATGATCTTAGATTTCTATGCCAAGACCATTACCTTAGCCATGCCTAGTTTTCCATCGGTGGTGTGGAAGGGCTCTTATAGTTGCACACTGGCTGGGTTGGTCTCTTTTATTCAGTTTTGGAGGTTAGTGGATAGTGGGTCTTTGGCGTACCTGGCTTGTGTTAGAGATGTTAGTATGGAAGGCCCTACGATAGACTTAGTTCCTATAGTCTAAGAGTTTGTAGATATATTTCCTGCCATCCTGCGTGTCCTTCTTGTAGATCATTATATTTACTTTTCCATTGATTCAGTTTGAGGATCTATTGGGTAAGGGATATATTTGGCCTAAAGTGTTTCTTTGGGGTTCCCTAGTCTTATTTGTTAAGAACAAGGATAATACTACACGGGTGTGTATTGATTAGAGGTAGTTGAACAAGGTGACAGTGAAGAACTACTACCCCTTGCCTAGGATTGATGACCTATTTTTCCAGCATTAGGGTGTTAATATATTTTCTAAAATTAATTAGAGATATGGCTACCACCATTTGAGGAATAGGGCAGTGGACATACCTAATACTGTATTTAGGACTCTTTACGACCTCTATGAGTTCCTAGTGATGTCTTTTGGGTTGACTAATGCCCTTTCCGCATTTATGGACTTGATGACTTGGGTATTCAGGCCATACATGGACTCATTTTTCATAGTCTTCATTGATGATATTTTGGTATACTCGTAGACATGGGATAAGCATGAGCAACATTTGAGGGTAGTGCTCCAGACTTTGAGAGATCATCGACTTTATGCTAATTTCTCAAAGTGCGAGTTTTAGATTGAGTCTGTGTAGTATTCTTAGGGTATGTGGTGACCAAGGATAGTATTATGGTAGATCTGATGAATATTGAGGCTATATGTGATTTGGCAAGGCACACCTCTGTGACTGAGATTTGTAGCTTCATCAGATTGGTAGGGTACTACAGGCTCTTTGTTGAGGGATTTTCTACTATAGAAGCACCTCTGATCGGTTGAATAGCCAGGATTTTTCCTTTATGTGGTTGTAGGAGTGTGAGAGGAGCTTTTAAAGGACTATATCCTCTTTATTCTCTAGCATTCGGGCAAGGAAAATGTAGTAGCAGATGCCTTAAGTTAGAAGGAAATGATTATGGGTAGTCTAGTCTTTCTTTATAATATGGAGAGACTGTTAAGTTGGGACATCAAGTCCTTAGCTAACTGGATGACTCAGCTAGACATTTCTAATTCCCGATGTAAGCTAGCTTATGGAGGAGCTTAGATATCTCTATTGGATCACATTCGCAGCCATCAATTTATGGATAAGGAGTTAGTTGTACTTCGAGATCGAGGTTTGAGAGATGACGTCAACTTAGCTACTCTAGATCCAGATGGGGTATTGATGTTTGGTGGTCATCTCTATACTTCGAGAGTTGGGGGTTTGATCTAGTTGATCCTTAGCGACGCCCATGATTCAAGAGATTCTATCTATTCGGGCACCGTTAAGATGTATCGTGACTTGAGATAGCATTATTTGTAGAACAATATTAGGAGAAATATTATAGATTATGTGTCACGTTGTTTAATTTATTAGCAGCTTAAGGCTGAGAATTTGAGGCCTGGTGGATGGCTTCAAAGATAACCCATTCCTGAGTAGAAGTGGGAGTGAATCACCATGGACTTTATTGTGGGGTTACCTCTCACTTCTTGTGGTCTTGATAATATTTTGGTCATCTTGGATTGATTGACCAAGTTAGCACACTTCCTCCTTGTTCATTCTTCCTACAGTGCCAAGAGGTTGGCCCGTATCTACATTTAGGAGGTGGTCCATTTTTATTGTATGGCACTTTCTATCATCTTAGACCGTGGCTCACAGTTCATATGAAGATTTTGGAATACTTTTCTGGAGGAGTTGGGTACCCATGTGGACCTTAGCATATATTTTCACCCAAAGACTGATGGCTTGTCAGAGTGCACTATTCAGGTTTTGCGAATATGTTACGGGCTTGTGCTATGGATTTTGGGGGTCAATGGGACCAGTTTTTTCTTTTGGTGGAGTTTATGTACAATAACAGCTACCACTCCAGTATTCAGATGGCCCCATTTGAGGCCTTATATGGTAGTTGTTGATGCTCTACGCTTAGTTGATTGGACTCTATAGAGCCTAGGCCACATAGTACAAACAAAATACAGGATGCCTTAGATCATGTGAGGATGATCTAGGATAGGCTTATGAAAACTCCGAGTAGACACTAGAGTCATGTGGATCGTAGCCACTGGCCATTAAGATTTAACGTTGGTGATATATTATTTCTTTATTTATCATCCATGAAGGGTATAATGAGATTTGGGAGGTGGGGCAAACTTAGCCCCAGATTTATTGGCCCTTTTGGGATTTTGAGGACAGTTGGAACGGTTGCATATGAGTTAACTTTACCTTTGGCCTTCTCAGTTATTCACTTGATTTTCAATGTTTTTGATGCTGCACCAGTATATTCCAGATGAGTCATATGTGCTCCATTATGATACGGTTAAGTTGGATGATTGTTTGAGTTATATCGAGGAGCTAGTTGTTATTTTGGCCAGAGATGTCAGAGAGTTGCATTCCAAAGCCTTTCTAGTAGTTAAGGTACATTGGAGGTATCGTCTAGTCGAGGCGGCTACCTAGGAGATCGAGCAGGGGATGTAGGCGCAGTTCCCTCGCTTATTTGAGCCATCAGGTACTTCCTGACTCTTACTTTTACGGACAAAAGTTCTTTTAGTAGTGGATGTTGTAATGATCCACCAGGTCATTTTAGCATTAAAGCATTCATATTTTTATTTAGAGCATTCTTATAGTGATCCCAAGTTATTTATGACTTGTTGTCACTAACTATTCGTTCGCTTGGTCGTTCATTTGAGTTTTAAGCTTGTTTCCTAATTTTGAAGCTTTTATAAATTAAAAATGTAATTTTGGTCATTAATTTAGGTAAACGACCTCAGAAAGGAATTCTGACAGTTCCATGAGATCCGGAATAGACAAATTAGGCTAGCAGCATAGTCGACATGAGTATCGAGGCAATTAGTGTAGGTTTGAGGCTATTTGGGGCTTTAGCCTTTGATATTTGTCCTATGATTGGCTTTTGTAAACATACTTGGAATATGTGGTTTGATGAAAATTCTGCCAGCATGGTTTGTTCTGGAATGTCGAGTTAGGTCTAGAAGGACCCTTCATTCTCTTTATGAGGCTTTCAATCTAATCTTGAGGGTTGTTGTGGAATTTGGTGAAAATGACACTTGGATGTTGGATCCACTTTTTACTAAAGTGACCTTGTATGGGAATTTTGAATATGCCTTTGAGTTCATAATGTCAAATTTTATGGGGTACAATATCTCATTTGCACACACGGGGTTTCGAAAGAATCATGAGCACCCCGTCAGAGACTTGGACATGCTCAATCCCATTTTGCACGAGCTGTGTCTGGTGCCGACGCTTATACGACCCCTAGTTGCTAAAGCGATAAGAAGTTCTTTAAATCAACCAGGACACTTAGGGAGGGGGTCACTAAAGCGACCAACTTGTCTCTAAAGTGGTTGGTTGCTTAAACGACCAACGTGTCACGAAAGTGATGCCTTCCTCTTGGTGGGGTCGCTTTGCGACACCTGTCGCTCGTTTTAATTTCAAAATTTAGTTATTTCTTATAACATTGAACTGTGATTACTACCTTATTTATAAGAATATTTGGGTGATTTAAAGGACTATTTTGCAGCATTTTTCGAGAGGAATCCGGTGGTGTGATCTGAATTAGGTGTAAAAGGCATTGTTGGAGGTAAATTGGCATGTTTCCCTGCTACGTTTTCTTGTGCTTAGTTGCAAACTTGGTTGCATGTTTTTGTTTAAGCTGTTGTGAGCCCTGAATTATGTTCCTTTTGGAACACAAGTTCAGGGTGGCATTTTGGACCTATTCACGGAGTCAATTCCATAATTTATGGATTGAGTCCCACATTCTCAATTTTTTACTCTGAATTTGGTACATATTTGAATTCGATAATTTTAATATCAAAACAATAGTGTTAACATTATGAATCTATTGTTGATAGTATGTCAACAATCGAAGGCTGTTCGAAAGGGAAACGCTAGGGTTCCTTGAGTTAGAGTGCGCTTGGTTGTCCTACAGTTAGGCTACATCTTTGCACTCTTTATACTAACCATGTTTAGGCATTTGTATTATGATTTGTATGAGTTTTTCAAGCATAGTAAGTTCCTAAAATTGATGTCGTAGTCTCTATTTTTGAGAAATTTGGGATACTAAGGCATGTCTCCTATTACTGTTGATTATCCGTACGTGGTTGTGTGTACTGTGCCTTTTATGTCTTTGGAAGCATGCTTGGCATTAGTGTAGGCTTAAACTAGTATTGACTTATACTTTCGTGGTTTTGGTGTGTTTAGGCCTTGAAACTTCTCCAACATTGCTTTTGAAAAACTTAGCTCCCTGTAGACTGATATAGGAAACTTGAGTCTGATAGTCTAGGTCTTACCTAGGAAGTATCATAGTTTGCAGACTTTATATCCATAATTTCTTGATTTCATTAGTTTTGCATTACTTGATTCCTGGTTCTGAAAGTCATCATTGATTTTTGTTGGATATGGTTTAGAGTGAAGTCTTTATTGATGGCATTTGGATTGGGGGTACTCCCTATGACACTTGGTTGGCCGCTGATCCTAATTCTAACCGATTCACCTCAATTGGTGGTTCAAGTCCCCAAATCACTCCACCGGGCACAATTTAAGTCCTTGCCTTGGTATTATTGCCTCGGTTCAAGCCCCTGGCCTTACTTAGCCATGGTTCAATTCCATCGCCGCTATTAGCCTTGGTTCAAGTCCATAGCTACTATTACCTTCATTTAAGTCCTAGGTCTCCTTTGCACGTGGTTCAACTCCTTGGTTACTTCCAAATCTTGGCTCAAGTCCCTGATCCTTATATACTTCTTTGGTTTAGGTCCTTAGCTTTTTCATATGTCAGGTTTTGGAAATTATCCGATTCAAGTACGTGGGATATTGTGGCATTGTGTGTACTTCTCTGGATTTCTTTATCTCTTCAGGTTTATGGGATCCCGAATGATTTATCTAGTTTCTCAATTTCTCCTTGTGTGTGAGTACGCTCATGTACATACTAGTTTATTTCTTGTTCCTGCCTCTAGTTGTGTTAGTTTCTGCATTTCAATTTACTTTTGCTTTCCTTGCTTAATCGGTCTATAATGCCTACTAGGTACCTATTGATTTGGTACTCATACTACACTCTGCATCTATTTTTGTGATGTAGGTCCTAGTATGAGCTATCAGTGTTTATCTCAAGATAGCTGTAGTCTTGATTAGAGGTGACAGTGAGTACACAACATTCAAGATTTACTTGTCTCCCTCTGTACATATATTTTGTCTGTCTTTTACTTTTTGAGAAAGTCTTGTTTCTGTGGTCCACTTTTTGGACTTGTACCCATTTTTAGTAGCTCTGTACATGTGACTTCCAGGTTCTAGAGAAATTATTTGGTTTGTATATATTTTGATTTGCTTCTGCCTGTTCATTTGTGTTCCTGTTATTCATTACTGTTTTAATTTAAATTGTTGGTCTTCTACCCTGACATCCCATTACTAGTAGTTTCGAGATATGGTCCAGGTTGCCTACTGGTGGATAATAGTTAGCACTATCATGACATGAGAAAATGGGTCGTGACCAGTTTCACCCTTAAGGTATATATATATATATATATATATATATATATATATATATATATATATATATATATATATATATATATATATATATATATATATGTGTGTGTGTGTGTCTGTGAGAGAGAGAGAGAGAGTAATTTGATCGATAGGAAGGATTTTAGGTAATTAATTTAGCCTTTCATGATCTTTAGAATTGAAATGGCCATGTTTGGGAGTTCTAATTGGAATTTACCCGTTTAGCCTTAGTTTATGTTGAGTTTTGGCTTACTTGAAGATTTTGCTCCTTAGTATGCTTTTAGGTGATATGAAACCTAGTCCTTATGTGGTTTGATTGCTTGAGTTGATTGTTTGCCTTGTTACTATTTTCGTTGGTTTTATTGCTTTATTTTATTCTTGTTAGGCCCGAGGTCATGAACTTGAACTGGCTGGAGTTCTAGGTTAGTACCGCTACTCTGTGACTGGTGTTTTCCTGCTTGTGGTGTGATGCATACGTGGTGTGGATTGTTTATTTTTTGATGGTTTGCATTTAGTGAATTACATGTGTTAGCGGTATTTACTTAATTTTTGGTAATGGGAATGGGGTAAGACCCATATTTCACTTTATTAAAGGAATTTGTTTTGAAGGGAAATATACATTTATATTCTATTTTTGCGGTTTACACCTAAAATGGGATTTATTTAGTTAATTTGGGGAAATTCTTGAAATAAGCATGATTTTTGTGGCATTGAGAATACTTAGTTGCATGGCTTTAAATCACACTCTTGATTATTATTGAGAAGACAGAGGTACCAGTTCGGGCGGCCTGTCCACTTAGGTCTGGGCTATATTTTACTATTTTACTTTTTGATAAGCCTGAGATATCATTTCAGGTGGCTTGTGGACACATATCGAGGTTACACATTTACTGTTCATTCGTCCGAGGTTTCATTCCAGGCGACTTGGGGACTCTTCTGAGTTTTTACTTTTCAACATCTGGCCACTACATTGCATGATCTTTTTTGTTTATGTGTTTATTCTCTTCCGTATACTTGAGTGTTCTTTTTAGGATATTTGTGTGAGCTATATATATATATTCTAAGCTCGGTCGGCCTATGATACCTACTGGGTACCCATATTTTGGTACTCATGCTGCATTTCTGCATTATTTTCTGATGTAGCTCCCAGTATGAGCCACCCTCTATGAGCATGGGATGTCCCACAGCTGTCACAAACTTGGATCATGGTGATCCCACGGAATTCAAAGACTTGCTTCTTTCCTTTTTGTTATTAACTTGTATATTTTGTATTTTGATGAGTCGGATCTCTTGTATAGATAACTTTCTGTACTTAGTAGCTTCTGTACAGGTAACAACCGGTTTGAGGTTTCTTTCTATGCAAGTTTGTCCTTTTTGGTCACTTTCTGTCCTCTTTTGTGTAAGTTGTATCGTATTAAAGATTTATGGTATGGCCCACTTTTTCTGCTTATTATTCCTATTTTCCACCTCTTATTTTAATTACGTTATTAAAATGCTGTCTTTCGCAATTATATCTGTTGGGGTTTTAGGCTTGCATACATTAGGACTGTAGTAGACGCCATCATGGGCCGACTAAGGTTCATGAATATCACGACCCAATTTCTCAGGTAATGATGACACCTACTATGATCCACCAGTAAGCAAGCTGTCATGTATCCCAGATCTGCGAACAATGGGATGTCAGGATAGAAGATCAACAATTCAATCTAAAAGAAAAAAATTGTAATGAGGTAATAGGAACATAAATGAATGAAAAGAAGCAAGCTAGATATGTACAAGTAAAAAGACCCATCCTAGAACCTGAAAGTCACATTTAAAGAGCTATTATTAAAAAGACTACAAGTCTCAAAAGATGACCACAGAAATCAGTTTATCTCAAAAAGCAAAAGCCAGTGAAAATATATGTACAGAGGGAGAAGGATAAATTTAGAATGTAATGTGCTCACCCTCACCTCTGATTATGACCGCAACTATCTCAGGCCAATGCCGGTAGCTAGTATTCAGACCTGCATCACGAAAATAAATATAGAGTATAGTATGGGTACCAAAACAATATGTCCACAGTAGGAAACCATAGGCCGATTGAGCAACATAGCCAAAAGTAAACTGAAATGTGAGAAAATAACCACAACCAAAGACACGACAAGAAGTAAATGTAGGTACGTACACATGCGTATTCAACAAACAAAGAAAAAGAATCTAGCTAAATCCACCAGCTCCCATAAAGTCGTTTGGTAAGCTCATGCACAAATGTAAGGTAACAACCTTACAAGCTCCCATAATCCCGACAGGAGCAACGATAGCTTAAATAAAATAAATGGAGCCAATAGAGTACCAATAATACCACCAATTTCCCGGACGTGAACCGAACTATCCAAAAAGCCAGAAACTTTTACCCAAATTTGAGAGTAGATAAGCACTTGAACTGATTATTCATCAAGGAATTAGGAACCAAAACTGAGATTTGAAATCAACCACGGACTTGAACTGGGTGACAGATAATCATGGATTTGAACCACATATAAGCTAGACCAAGGACTTGAACCGGGTAAATGTAGCTAAGAAGTCGATCCATCGTTAGTAAGGAGTGACATATTCAATCAAACCAAGGTTTTATAAAGGTAGTGGGCTCAAGCCACAGCTAAGTGAAGAGCGACAGACTTAAACCAAGGCTATAATAATAAGGCAGGGCTTGAACCCCGCCAGTAGAGTGAAATGGGAACTTAAACCACGAACAGAGGCGAGTCTTTCGGAATTAGGATCAACAACCTACTGAGTGTCATGGAGAGTACCCCCAAGCCTAGTACCACTAAGGAACCACTCCAACCTGATCCACAACCAATCAGGATCATTGAAAAGACTTCTAAAATAACAAACCAAATGATACAAGATCGATAGAAAAAAAGTTCATTATGGAGGTAAGTTCCCAAAGTAGTGTTACTGCCTAGCTAAAGCTTAGACCATTAGACCCAAATCTGCTATATCAGTCAACAGGGAGCTAAGCTGTACAAAACGGCATCAGAGAAGTTCTATAGCCCAATGACACAAAAATCGTGCAAGTCTAAAGTTACACTAGTCTAACCCTAGACTAAGGACACACACGCTTTCCAATATATATATAAAG